>NW_022280035.1:11949096-12151172 GCF_004355925.1 Anarrhichthys ocellatus | reverse complement strand
CACACACACACACACACACACACACACACACACACACACACACACACCCAAAGCTCTACTAATTGTAGTGAAGTCAAGTGGAACGTTTTAGTTTTTTGGGGAAAGGGGCAGGGGAGGTAAACACCCAGAAAACAGATGAGACTGCCTTTGCAAAACCACCCAGTGAGCATTTTTCCCCTTATTTGCCTTCATTTTCCTTTCAACCCAGGCAGCTGGACCATGGCTGCAAACAACTTAAATGTTTAACACATGAGCAATTCAAGTCCACACACACACACACACACACACACACACACACACACACACACACACCATCAGTGGAAAGACTGAATAACACTTAATAGATTAAGTGAAAAAGAGAAGGACCAAGACCTCCTATTTACAGGTGTATATGGAATCATTAAGGACCAGATGGGCTGTGTGTGTAGGAATAACATGCCTGGCCAATGGGGTCATTTGCTGCTTTTTGTTGTGGTTGTTGTTGTTTTCATGTTTAATAATAGTGTAAGATAAGTGAACAACTACGCACAAGCAGGAGTGTGTGTGAGGAGTACAGATAAAGGGGGAAAAGAGAGAAGAACGAAGAAGACAAAAAGCCTGGTAAAAAGTTGGCTGGTCGGTGGGTTGGGCTGGGAGTTTTATTGATTACCCATTTCTAATGTATTTCCTCTTTTTTTAAATCAATTTTGTTTTGATTAGCTTGTTTTTCTCCTTTTTTCTTCCACCTTCGTCCTTGCTTTCTCTGGCTTTAGGCCGTGTTCAGACTCGTAGGAAGTTGCTGGGCCATTGGAGGTGTATGGTACACACGACACGGTGATGTCAGTGTATTACTGTGCTATGCAGTGGAAATGTGAATAATCTCATGCTTCTGCAAAAGAAAAAAATGCATAACTTTTCAGTAAATACCAGTGAATTGATGTGGAAAGACAAGTAAGCACCTAACATCTGAGGATTTAAAAAATAAATACTGACCCTGAGAAGAACACCTTCAGGATTTCCTTTAATAGTTGCTTTTCCAGTGGCTGACTCAAAACAAAATTATTGTCAATTCTGGCAGCGTACGGACTGCTGACTGACTGCTGACAGTGTTCCTAAAGCTGAGGTGTTACAAGACTGTGAAGCAGCCAGTGGCATCTTCCTCCTCTCTTAGCATATTCATGTGCAAGAGTTGATTCTGTCTGACACAACTGAACACACACAAGCTGCAGCTGAAACCCGAGGTTTAATGCTGCCTTCAATGATATTTTGAATTATCAAAACACAGAGAAATTTTACATCCACTTTCTACAGAAATGATGAAAAACACATTTTTAAAATATTTTCTATAACAATGGCTTTTCTCACTATAAATGTTAGACCTGTGAATTAAACATCATTGGCTTATTTCCTCGGCTCCAATCTAGCTTCTTTACATGAGCTCACCTATGCCACACCAACTGCCGTTGGTGGCTGGCTAGATGTGACAGCTATAGGTCACCACACATTACTTATAGCTCAGGTCAGATGGACTGCCGTGGGAGAACTTTGTTTTAAAATCTATCCACTCTTTGTTCTAATAGCCAAGAGACATGTCATACGTTCTATTTCAAGCATCTTACAAAACAAGGTTACGCAATACTGTTCACAAAAACAACAAACAAAGCCTCATTAGAGGAAATACATTTTTAGCCTCAAAGTGTCCTAAATTCTATTTCCTTTAGTACATTCTGGCTTCAGTCTGCAACTGGGAACAGTCAGAGCTTTGTCTGAGATTATGTCTTTGTTCATATTGACATACAATTTAAGCAGTAGAAG
Organism: Anarrhichthys ocellatus; assembly: GCF_004355925.1. Lineage (NCBI taxonomy): Eukaryota > Metazoa > Chordata > Actinopteri > Perciformes > Anarhichadidae > Anarrhichthys > Anarrhichthys ocellatus. The sequence continues at coordinate 12,149,378 of NW_022280035.1, read as the reverse complement.
CTTTTTTCTTTGCTGTAATGTCTTTACAATTTTAAAGTTACTAAAATTTGTTGGAAACCAGTGTTTGTAAGTCAGTCTGAACTAACTGCAGGTACTAAAGAAGTTTTTTCTCTGCAATCACAATACAGAGAGATGATATTCAACATGAGATGAAATAAAATATGAATCATATTTTCCCTATGAAAAACAACTTTCATAGTAACGTCCAGAGATGTATAGCTGCATTCAGAATAAGAGGGTCACTACTGTCCGTTTGCAGATGTACTTTTGTTATATCACAACGGCTGAAAAGTCACGAACAAGTCCAGATAACTAATGTGGATATAGGTATTTCCTGTTTACATTCCTCATGATGCAAATTTAAAAAATGTACTACAGGACTGTACTACTGTTCTTCTTTTGTTTTGTTTGTCATGTGTCTGTTGTGTTACAAATGGGCTACAACTGAATTTTGCTGTGTCACTCTCAGTGTGAGAGATTAATATTTCATACAGCAGTTTTCAGTCACAGTTTACAGTCAGGAAGGAAAATTCCTACATTGTGCATGTGCATTGCAGGTGGAGTGAAATAACTATGCATGACAAAAGCTGTTGTTCAGTTATCTCATTTCTTTACTTTCCATTGATTCTGTCCCACTTGCATAATGCGCATTCTGGCTCTGGAAATGAGTTCCAGGGGATTATGTGACTATTGACACAGATTAATTAACATTTTAAAAATGTTGAAGAGGGTTGGGGCTAGACAGCCAAAAGTACATCTTAATGCATAAATATGGTGAATATGTTGGGCTGACTGAAGAGTTATGAGCATAATAATTGCATCATGTACAATTATTGATGGTCAACCATACTCTACAATAATACACTATATTACCGTAAATATGCTTTATGGAAAAAGTCGTTGACTATGTCAGATAGGTGTTAACTCCATTAGTAGTATTTACTACATGGCTGTTCGGATCCATTGCAATACAGTGAACAGATGTTTCTATTTTGTTTCTGTTCAGTCTCTGTATCTTAACAACTACAGGACAGTTCCACTATGCTTTATGTGTGTTTTATTTGTTTATTTCAGTGTTTCTTTTCAATCTTATTTCATTTTATTTAGTTTATTTTATTATAGTCTCTGGACTTGTTTTTGCTTGATTTTATTAATTGTTAATTGCTGAATTGTTTTTGTTCCCATGTAAAACACTTCATAGCATTATTTAAAAAAAGGTGCTTTATGAATTAAGTTTATCATTATATTTTACACTTTCTACCACTTCAATTCATTCTTTCAACATGGACAAAGCTTTTTTTATAGTGAGGTGTAACAAATATTATATCTTCTAGGAGCCACCACCGAAGCTTTAGACTTCTAAACTTGTTCACTTACATTAGTTGAGGTATTTTGTGGATTTCTACCTCGAGTCATGATGCTGATATTTCTTTCTTTTTTGTTTGTTTTTTGGTATCCAGGTCTTTTGGAACCATATTTCTGACAAACAGAAAAATAAAGATGATATCCACCCATTCATCTCATGGGAAGCATTTGAACACACTGGGTTATATATTATCTTCATATATTTTGTTATCATCATTCATACATTCAATGTGACACTGCACACCGAGCAGTACCCTTTAAGGAGGAATGAGATTGTCTTGGCTGAATTCATGTTGTATGGTTTACAGACAAATGAGGGCACAGATTAAAACACACAGCTGTCATGATGCTGAGATCCAGATAATCCCAGCGCTGTTAAGGAATGTGCTGAGATTCTTTGATCCTCAACTGAGTTTCTAAATAAAAGGGTAATAGAAGAATGCGTGTTAACATTGTTTAAATTGAACTGAATTGAAGTTGTAAGGCAAGTGACCTTACTTAAATACTTAAATACAAATACTTACATTTCTAGTTCTCTCAAGCCACAGGGATGTGTATTTTCCTACCGTTTGCTTTTACTACATGCTATATTCAAAAAAAATTGTCAATCAAAAAGTTGTACTTGTATTTAGTTTTAGAAGTGTTCTTCCTTACCTCGTTGTAAATGCACATACATAATACATGCCAAGGCCAAGGTCTTCTATCAATTTTCCTTTAGGATCTACTGAAGTGTCCCTGTCCTTACCCAAGGGCAGGACATCAAGGTGATGCTTCTGTGCATACCGATTACTACAGTAAATTATCTTTCACAAACAAACCCATTGACATGAAATAGCAATTCATACCAGGCTATTTCTGATGGGTAAACACTGGGTCGGGGCCTACATACTACTGCAAAACGGTGTTGCATATTTCAGCATCATTGACATGATTGTAAAGTATGTGGAAGAACCCACTGCTGGCTTGTGTGTGTTTTACTTCTGTATAATTCTCTAAGGGTTGGTTCACCCAAATAACAAAATAGAGCATATTTCCCTAAGTATGTCTAGTTTTATATCGACATGCAGATTTGGGTTTTATTTACTGATCTCCATGTCTAAAATTGTTGCATCACAATTTCAAAGATGATGATAAATTGTTAGATTGCCGAACCGAGTGGTCTGCACAACCTTAGAAAATGTTCGCAGGCTAATGAGCTAAATTAAGACAGTGAACATGGTAAAAATGATTTGCTAAACATCAGCATGTTAACATTGTCACTCGTGTTTCCATTCAATTGTCACAGCTAACTTTTAAAACGTGCCAAAACCAGAAATGTGAATAAGGCGCGTTTTCATCAACTGGTTGAGAGTGTATAAACAAGGCTACGTCGTAGTTTGGTGAGAAATTGCCGCTAAAGGCCAAGGTTTAATTGTTTTTTCATGTCAGCCTCGATTTGCAATGTTTCATGTTGCCCAGTGACGAAGACAAGCAATCGAGCACTATGGCATTTTCCGAGAAGAAATTATTTTTAGGCAAAGGCGTTTCCATAATTAATTTAGCTCAACTCTTTTTTATAGCAGTGTCAGAAAACAACTTTGGGAAGCAGTAACATATTGTGTTATCCTGCCAATAGAGATGTCGGATAAGAAAAGCTTGCATGCGTCACCCTGGAGGGAAACAATATGTTATGTCATTGAATTTGGAGGACTTGTTGGAAACATGCAGCAGCCAGAGCAGAGCAGAATTAAATGCCTCTGGGCCAGATGTCAAGTCAATCTGCATACAATACGTTGTGTGCAACCTTCCACACAAAAGCCAAGCAGCATTTAACATTCAACCCCTTTTAAACCTGTAGTGAGTAGCTGTGAATTCATTTCTGGTAACCTGCATTGACCCATTCACATCAAGGGTAAAAAGCTATTTTTATTAGGTTGTTGCATCAGTGAGAAAGACTCACCTGCCACTCACATTATTTTACAGATGCATTCCTAATGAAGCACAGCAGTGCAGAGTTTGTTTTTAATATCCACTTCATAGCTTTGCAGGAAACAGTTCACCTCAGAGTCTAATGCTCTTCTGTCTAACACAGACGTTTGACTTCGATACCCAAAGGTCAAATTTAGTTAATTAGACATTGCACCGCAGAGCACTTCAGGGAACAGCTGATCTAAAATCAAATCAACAGCACTTGACAGGACCACTCCTGGTTGAACCACAGACAAAGAGACCGGAGAGAGCACATATATATGCTCTAGTCTAAAGTAAGCAACTCCACGGGACAAACCTGCTGAATTATAGATGACCTAGACAACTGAAAGTGCAAGTTCTCTTAATGAAAAACTTTTTAAGCAATATAGAGATGGGAAAAGGGAGCGAGAGAGCGATAGAGAAAAAATTAAGCTCTGTATCTCAGTGGAGAGCAGTGGGTTCGGAATTAATATTTTATCCTTCTCTCCCTCTCTCTCCACTCGCTCTCTTTCTTTATCACTTTCTGTTTCTGACAAGACAAGTTCTGCTCGAACAGAGTGTCTGCCTTTTGCTGAGGCGTTTCGCGGCCTTGGCCAAAGCCTCAATCTCAGCCTCCCGCTCCCACCGAGACCAATCACAGGTCACGCCATGCCTTCAAGTCACGGCAGCCCTGTGCTGACAGCCAGCTAGTTGAATTTAAGATGGAGCACGGTAGAGACTTCTCTTCTCTTCACTTCTCTCTTCATCTCTTTTCATCACACTATGGCATTCTCAATCCTCTTTATTTTTTGGTTCTTATTCTCTCTGCAGTAACTTCTTTTCGTGTTTCACCTGTGTGATGTTCCTGCTCCAGATCTCCACTTCACTGAGCCTTCCTTTCGTGTGCTCTTATCTTTGAATTTCTCCACGAGTACCACATAGTAATACTAGTATTAGTTCTCTACCTCCCACACAAGCCACCCACAGGCACACATTTTTAAACTCTTGTAATGCTGTGTTTTATATTTCACCAGCTGCTGCCACGCAGTGTAAGCATTACGCTCAAGCTGGCACGAGGGCGTTGTCAAATAGAAGAAGGCTGTACTGTAAAAATCTGGGGTGCTCACAACAAGAGGCTAAGCACCATCTTAATCAGAATATAATCAGGGATGACTCTTAGCTGAACCACGAATCTGACAGTTAAGCCCCGACATGCTATCAGAGAAATGCCAATTTAATGGTGATGGTGGAATTTATTCTCCACAACTTTAGAGATTTTTCCCCTCATTTCAAATGTGCCACATTATACTGTGTGCTATAAGGCTGTGTGTGTGTGTGTGTGTGTATGATTATGTGTGTTTTATTAATTTCCCCTGAGCCAATATTTGCCCATCATGTCATGTCACCTGCTCATAGCCGTTAGAGAGCTAACATTATCAACCCTGACATGATGGCAGGTCTAACGAGCAGCAGTATTCCTCAGAGAGCTTTTCCTGTCTCGGCTCCGGAGAGTCACCTGGCTTGTCTGACTAACCGGGAGGAACCTTGTGTTACAAAACCATTTCTCTCTCCAGAGAGGGAGGGAGACATCTCAGGGCTGACTGACAGCACGTCATCACCTCTTTCTGCAGCTCTTTTCACATGCGCGGGTTATCCACTGGTGGATGAGGTGACCAGCAGTTGCAGAGAAGGTTTGAAAGGTTTCTGTACTTAAAAAGGAAGTGAACTGAATAAGAAATGTGCTGCAGGAGGAGCAAAGTCAGCAAAGTAAGAAGTGGTTAAAGCGTGATGTCAAATGATGTCGCTTCTTATACAATAGTAGTTGCTTTTACAAAATCTAACACTGCTGCAAGCACATGCTGCATAGCTACAAACATGAACTGTCTATACTATAAATAAAATGCATACGTACAGCGAGCGCTCTTGATCACATGAATTATGAATGGCCACTCATGCTGCTCTCGAAATAGTCAACATGGCAGCCTGGCATGACAGTAGGAGGATATAGAATATTGGATTGCATCTCTCATTGCTGCAATCAATAGCTGGCAGGTCATCATTGTCTTTTCAGTCTAACAACCTGACAAACTAAAAGAAATAAAAAGGATATTCAAGGTTACAGAGACACACACCTTCGGACTTGGTGAAACTGTCAACAACAGTGGTAGAAATGTAAGTTTCTTAATGTCTGTGAGAGAAAAGAAAGTAATAGTGACAAGAGGAAAACACAAAGGAAAGAAAAGACCGTAGTTAGGTTTTTGCAGACCTACGTGTTTCTGCTATCTCACTGCTCCCCTCTAGCTTTTACTAAATGAGAAAAACTGGCCTCAAGGAAAACGCAGTCCTCGCTTGTGGGCTCACTCGTCTGTGACATTAATTGCGAAATGGCTCCATATTAATGAGTCAAATGGTGTGAGGTTGTGAGAATGTGGGGAGTTTTGTCGGAAAGAGATCACGTTGGTGAAGATCTGCTCCACACTTGTTGACTTTGCATGATAATCTTCCTATAAAGCTTATCTTCTATTACTCATGTTCGCATACAACTTTCGACTTCTGTCTGTCTGCATAATAACTGGCTCAAACAATACGGCGACTGTCTTGAACACAGAGACAAGGTTAACAGCCCTTTAAAAGTGCTGAGGTGCTGAGTTTTCCAGCAATCATTTCCCCTTCAGTCTTTCCCTCTCTGTTCAGTTGGCTTATCTTTTCTCCCAGTATACGATAGACTGATCATTCGTAAAGAATATCAGCGGCATGGGTTGTCTCATTGATGTCAATTCATCCAAGTAAACAAAATGATGACAAAGGCTCTCAGTTTTGTATAATGGGTATAGCAGCATCGTACCACTTGTTGGTTGCCTGATTAAAATATTGAGTAAATTAGTTTTAACAAGGAACAAACACTGAGCTGTTGCATTTAAAATGGGCTTCAGTTTCCCACTTGCATTGATTTTTCTGGCTGCAATCAATACAAACGTTCAAGGTCTTTTTTGGCTTGATGATACTTGATAGGGAAACAGATGTTGTAAATGTAGAGTTGGAAGGTTTGGCTTGCCTAAAATTGATGTACCTAAGAGGAAAATTACAATGAAGTAAAAGTCAAATTATCTACAGACTCCCAAGTCCTTGATCCTGAGCTGTTATCAGCTCTGCAGGAAAGGTCGCAGCACAGATTTTGCCTTTTACTGTCTGAACTCTGGACATTCCGTCCCTGCAGTCGCAGCCTGAGAAGATACTAAAAATATCTAGGGCAAACGTCTGAATCCTGTTTTAAGATAATTCACTCCAACAGAGTTCGAGGCGCACAGCACTCTGCCAACTGGGCCTCATAAGATGACAATGAGAACGCTGCTGTCTGCTGGAAATGAGATAGACGCAGAAAACGCAGATGCATTGGCAGCAGTTCCAGATTGGCTTCTTATTTCACAATTTGAAAAATTCAGCATAGAAAATATGATAGTTTGTCTCTCTGGCTCGATGTCTAGAAAAAAAGGTTTCTTCTGCTGACACTGAGCGCCACAGTATGGTGATGATAGCAGAAGTTGGGTGCACGGGTCTGTCATATTTGACAAGAGCAAAAATCAAAGCAACAAATTAATTTATCATGACCTGAGTATTTGGGGATAGCTTTTTAGAACCTCAAGAGAAAGTGATCCGCTGGCTCCAATGAAGTGAGCTCCAGAGCTGTACTCCTGTAATCTAGCTGTTGTTTGCTGCAGTACCCAGTGAATGGCAAACATCTTTTGTTAACACTTTGAGCCCTGTGTAAGAAGGTATTGATATTTCACTCGCTGCACATATAAGAAGAATCTTAAAAGACCATCAAACTGACAGAGTGTGTTTATCTAAAGGGTCAGCTGACACAGCAGATGGAGAGAGATAAATGTGGATCCAAATCTTTTCAATCTCAGTGGAGAAGAATATGGAAATCTGCTTCCTTCCTTGTGCAGCAAGACGCAAATAATTAAATTCCTCCTACTCTGTAAACTAGAATCTGGACGCTACTGTGTCTGAGCAGAGCACGAGCAGTATTTCACAACAATGATTCCTGCTCCGTTGAATTGAATAATTAGGGCTCTATAATCAATATTTTTAAACTAATATGACAATACATGACTACTTGTATGTAAAAGGAGTCCCTCGTAGAGACAAACCCTCAGAGAGTCATCACCTGATCTCTGCAGTTCCCATCAACATCGAAAGAGCCAGATATCGAGACATGAATATCTAGTTGGTGTTAACAAAAAACACAGCTACAAAGAACTTACATTCATCAGGTGTACACAGACAGGACTCCAAATGAATGAGGATGTTTCCGTTTGTCTGTTAGATGTGTAAATAAGGAGCTAATCTGATGATTAGTGCATTAATTAATGGTTTGCAATTAGGTGTACATAGCGATATACCAGTATTGACAATAACAGTGATGTTTAAAAATGAAATGTTGATATCATTTTAAAGGTTCTCTAAACGACATTCAGAGCATTAACATAGCAGCAAATAACTATTTGTTATGTAAAGATATGTCTACCTAAGCAGAGAATGAAGTCACTCTCTCTGTGTGTGATGTTATCCAGATTCTGCCTTGCTGCTTTTAGTGCATGTTCACGCATGTGAGGGTGATCCACTGGCAGCTGTTATATATATATATATATATATATATATATATATATATATATATAGTCTCTCAAACTCCATCGTAGTTTGAATGTAATTCATTTGCCCATAAAAACTGACAAAACACTCAATAAACTAAAATAAAGAAGACTTCTTGACTTCGCAACTTAATGGTCCCTTCCTCACCTTTTTTTAGACATCATTTTTCAATGCCCCCTTTTTCTTTATTTTTAATAATGGGGTAAGGAATATGATGAATACAAGTATTTATCTAAAGCATGTATCACCCTGTTACAAAACTAAGTGCAATATTCTCCCTTAAACTTAATGACTTCAGTAGTTAACCTCTTGCACACAACGCCCTTGAAACCGCCCGACGCCCTTGAAACCTCTACATACTACATATATAATCTTTGATTTGCCATTTTTAAAACCTTGTCAAAACGTTGGGTTCTTATCCCAATCAAACAATGTATTGGAGCTACTGTACAAGTGTGTGAGGCCTCATCTTTTACTTATCTTCTTGTTAAGTTCATCTTGTGTGATCTGCGGTCATGCGATCACATCGCTGAACGCCGCACTGCCTCAGTGGATTGTTGGCTTTAGTTCAGTCTTTGAAGTCGGTTAACCAGACAACAGGTAATGAAGACAAATGAAGACGTGCTGTTTAGCCTCATTATCGTAAATCTCTCTTCTGAATAAATGTGCAGCTTTGTGCATTTAGCCTTTAGAGGGAACATCTGGCATGTTGTTATTCATCCAAGCTACATCAGTTTACTTCATGGTTGAGTCATATTGAATGACATAGACTCAATTACAGGCTTATTAGATAAACAGTCTAACGCAATAAAAAACTATTAAACACAGTAAAAAAAACTTATGAGTTTGTAATTTTCAGCTTTTTTGACAACACGTCAGAGAACAGTTGATTCCCCATGGTGTTGCATTGAACTGCATCATCCATCCATCCATTATCCAAACCGCTTATCCTGTTCAGGGTCGCGGGGCGCTGGCGCCGATCCCAGCTGACATTGGGCGAAGGCAGGGTACACCCTGGACAGGTCGCCAGTTCCGAACTGCATCATATTTAAAGATATTTTTGTTTATATTGGGGTTGACGAGGGTCACAGAGCAGTAGACGGGCGTTGCAAACTAGCTTAGCCTATAAAGGCTGTGGTATGTGGCATTGGTTAATGCCAATAACAATTAAATAAATTGGAAAAACCTTTCAATACGGTGCAGTCCAGAACAACACCACTAACTATAGCTTTAAAAATGATCGGTCGGATCATACCGTCTCTACATACTGCCAACAAAGACTGAACATTATAACCTCCACAAAAACAGATAGACATTGCAGTGCTACAGTATTAGATTGTATTTATGATACAGATGGTCCCTCAGTATATATCTGATTCAGTAGGTTTAAGGACAGCTGCAGTCAAGTCCAGTAACTGCACAGTACTCCTACACCGTGTCAGATGAATACCTCACTGCATGACCTTTAAAACTGTTGTATCAGCTGTCTCAGTCAGCCACGGAGCCCTAACATGTGCACTGATTCACCTCCGTTTACAGTGGCTGTAATTGATGCTGAGCAGGCCATCCATGAGCATTACATATTGGCATCTGGCTGGGAACAGGAAGAGGGAGAGAGGGGAGATAAAAGAGCATTTTTCATTCACTCTCTGCGGTGGAAGCTCTCTCAGATGTTTACCTGAGCATTTTTCGCCTGTGTGCATATCTGGCTCTTTCAAAATCCATGCACATTTTGTCAACTATGGGCACTTTGAGTTTGATCATCATTTTAAATAGATTTAAAAGAGGATGAAAACAAACGAAATTCAACAGATTATATTTTCATGCAGCACTTAAGATTTGAGTGATTAGACTCTTGGAGCCCGTTGGATAGATGCAGTATAATGCTTTGTCTTGTCAATTAGTGCTACCACTATCATGATGAGATTCAAATGTATTGTGTATATCAGGATGCTGGAGTATTGAAATTCAAATTGTGATTTTAGAACCAGGAAAACTGTGAAGCCAGATGAAAAAGGTTGCGGTTGGAAAAGACAACACAGGCATCATAAAAAAGGAGAGCATGAAAACAGGCATCTTGGGGGGAAAAGACAGGGAGAGATGCCATAAAAGTGTCTTTTATGTCAGCCCAACTGGAGCTGCATGAATAATTTCAACTATTTTGTGAATAATCCACAGTTTTGAAAATTAGAACTACAGCATAACAAAAAGTGGGTTAGCCAGAAAGCATCATCCTGTTATTTGGACTATTTTTGTGCTGAAAACCATGCTTCATCACTTACTTTAGTTTGCCTTCAGCCATCTCATCACCAAAAAAACAGCCACTTATCCGCTAAGAAACCGCAGCACTAACAACAACTGCCCACATTTACACATTTACACTGAAGACTCTATTCTTCCATTTTCAAATCTATTGTAACAGAGATGGAGTACATGAAACCATGCTCTCACTGAAACCATGAATGACTTGTTCTCTTTCTCTTCCTTTCTGTGCAAGTATACTCAGCAGCCTAATCCTGCTGGGGTTAGAAGAGTCAAACTGCTATCAAAGTGAGTGGTACTGAGCTCATATTTGATATTTACTGACGTATAGTGATTGAAAACCCTGCCGACAAAAGGTCATGCTGTACACTGTCAGGACTTTTGGAATAACCGGCTGTGAATCTCCATACCCTAAAAGGCCTGCAGACAAATTAAACATCCTGTGACCTCACTACTCATTGTTGCTGTAAAGTGTCATTCATTATATATTGTTCTTATACAGTAAATTAATCATCGAGAGACCGTGCATTGATTGTCTTGCAATCCTAAGAGAATACGGCTACCTTTTAATTTACTGCAAATTAATTAGGAGTAGCAGGTTCATGGGAGCATCAGCTACAATAGTGGAATTTGCCACATCGTTTTTATAATGAGGCAGCTCGTGTTGCTGTGTCTGTGTGAGTGTGTATGTGGGCCTGATTAGCACCAGGGTAAAGTATTATTCTGACGGCCTTACCAGCAAGACTGTAATAGACCGAAAACAAGGTTATCCCGATTACCAACAGCTACTCAGGGCCAGCCCCTTCAAGGTTGCCATCAGCAACGAACCAACAAAACACACCAAACCTCCACATTCACCTACAACAACAAAACATTTCTCATAACTACTCCCATCGGGCAATAGTACAGGGAACGTGTGAATCAAGAAGGGAAACAGCCACAGTCGAGTTTTCTTGCAGTCTCATGAGTGTTGTAACAGTGTTGGTGGAAAGAATCGAACAGTTCTTCTGTAGTATCTGTAGATCCTGTTGCATAAGTGTGTTAAGCGCTCTATAAATAAATTGTATTATTATTATATTATTATTATGCATATTTTTCTGGGGCCTCAACGATCAATTATTCATCACGTCTTTTATTACAGTTTAATGTACAGGGTACTACTGGCACGAATAAGCACTTCTTCCGATCAGTGGTGTCTGTTAAGAGTTAAAGCAAAATTAAATAATAAATTGAAATTACATAAACTATGAACATTGGTCCTTCAAATTCACTTAGACACTGATGTTTTTTGACAACCTCACAGGACGATTGGCCATAGTATAGCCTTTTATTTCGTCTATGTTCACCCATTGTTGTACTTTCACTCGAGCATGCAGCCGGCAGACGTGAAGCTACTTGAAAACCCATTTTTCACGACTGAATAAGAGTCTCTCTCTCTTTCAGGCGAATGATGCTTTTACTGCAGAATTTAATTTTGCCAACCATCATATACTCTCTGGGCCATCTCAGTAATGCACCTACAATATTAGTTCTTTGTTCCTAAAAAGCCTCTTTGTGCTTTGCATCTATGAGACAGTCTAGATGTAGAACCCCTTCTATGAAATCCTGTCCTGATCTACATGAGAAGAGTAATGGAAGGATGTCAACAGAACTGACTTGACAGTGATTGAAAATCTTACATCACAGCAGCAAATCAGTCGTGCAAAACGTGCTACATGCACAGACTGAAGCAATGTATAAATCGGATCACTGGATGACAATGTTTCTCCTTGCTCATGTGGAAAAACAAATGATACACTGCATGTCCTTGTTGTTGTTGACAATCCATTTGTGAGGAGTTGTCAGCTTGTTGTCATGTGAGGGACAACAACAAGAGCTCTCTTTAACACACACATCTGTCTACTTCAGAAAAACTGCAAATAATCTTAGGACTAGCTAAAATCTTTATTTTTCGCATGAAAGCTTCTACCCATTGCTCAGGGCAGGACTATTAGTAATGCCTGTGCCAGAGAGAAATGGATTATACACACACAAAACATTACACAAATTCAGTCCAGCACAAGAAACATATTTGCAGTTTCAGTGTAGTAAACATTGCCTGAATCACCTTCAAACACCCCCACGGTTCACAACTTTAGTCAATTTAGTCCAGAGCACATCAAAATTATTTGTGTATTTTTTAACATTTATAAACAATCTATAAAATAAAAAGGTATTCCATGTTTCTTGAGCAATTTTCAGACAGTTCATTCTGTTTTTCTTTCACGTAAGGCTGAGGATCAATACCAATATGTTTACTTTTCTATTCAGGAGCAAAAGGTTACGTGTGCTTTGAATGTCTTGTCTGTACTTGACAATGTATAACAGTTTTATTCTACCTTTTTCATTGTTTGTGCACACATTGTTAAGTGTCAATATTGTATAACCTTTTAACTTTAATCTTACATTGTTTTTAGGTTTATTTTGTAAACATCTGCCTTTGGGACTACAGATGAAAAATAGCCTTTTGGCTAACTCTGGCACATTTGCAGAAATGTTTTTATTAATGTGCACTGTCCCGTTCAAATAAACCAATAAATAAATATTAAAAACTGATATGGTGAATAAATTGACCAGGGCTCAGTTTCCACTCATAGATAGAGAGAATAAATGACTGTATTCAGCCCCACTCAGCTCTTATTAGGATGGCATAGTCTAAGAGAGCTTTCAGCCCTCCTCGGCTATGATTTTGCCCACGCCTGCTTCCTACCAAGAGAAATTCAAAAATAAAGACAATTAGAGAGTCATCTTCCCCTCAGTATGTAGCGCCGGCCTGCTGACAGCAAGCTACATGCACATTATGCATAATGCAGCCCTTAAAACTGCACTCTTCGCTGGCCGGTGGGGATCCTCAGCAGGCTGACTGTGTGCCTGTGTGCACCACCCAGCCTACTACTAAAGGTCTAATGAACTGAGCTAATCAAATCAGATGAGTGGGGGAATCAACTGGCTCTCATACCCCACACTATAGTGTGGCACGTTATGGCGTGAAGCCTGGCCACAAATAGCAGCTCCTCCACCTCTGACACTAGGTGTTACAGCAGTTAAGAAAAAAGGCAATCACAAAGTCTGTAAAGAGGTTCAGACAGCAGTCCTGCTGCTGTGCTGTGAGTGTGTGTGTCAGAGTGTCAAAATGACAAACTGCAAGAGCACAAAAAGATACCTCCTGAAAACCCTATTGAGGATGACAGACTGGAAGAGGATGAAGTCAAGAAGATGTAACAAAGACAGAGACTGGCGGAACAAGGGAGTGATGGAGAGATAAACAGAGAAAGACATGAAATAAGTGAATGTGTATGCCAAAGTGAGAATATGTGTACTCACCAGCTCGTTCTGGTCGGCAACTTGCTCTTAGCCCCCAAGAGACATCTTCTCACACCTGTCCATAAATTTCTCCAGAGGAGTGTGTGTATAGCACCACTGCAGCATCCCTGGAGGGGTTGTAAGAAATAAAGCTGCTACTGCTTTTCACTGTACAAATTTGTTGACTCAGACAAATGGGGGAATAGCTCACATTGCTCATCATTCACGTGGGATCAATAACTAGTGATGGAAGAGATTAGAGAATCCACAGAATTTCGCATGGGACAATTTCTGGATTTAGGGGACAATTTGGTCACCAAAATGTATTTAGTCTTCAATAAAACTAATGAGAATGTCACAGAGTTGTATACCCAAAGTACTTATAACTAGTTTTAGTAATGTAGAAAAAAAGAATGAGCGAAGTCACAGTGATTTACTGACCTTAATAAAAGCGTATATGGAGGATTCAAAGAAATGCTCTTAATACTGGCAGTGGCAGATCACAGACTGTGCAGCCATCTGCCTTCGCAGCACCACTGCTGCTGTCTGACAGCACTTTTGTTTTTCTCTGCATAACAACATGACAGAAAAGACAACTCATCCTCCTGACCTCAGCAAGCTTTTGCCTTTATGAATGTAAACAGTGATGCTGTTTTTATTCTTACTGCTGTGCGTTATTAATATCATTCTGGAGAATAAAGTACTGCGCCCTGTTTATTTGTATAAAAACATTAGGACTGAGATTTTAAATCTTAATGAAGATGCGCAATCATTTGCGGAAGTGTTCAAATGTTTCTGACTGATAATACAATACTGTTTATATGGTTACATATTGTTTTCCTGGGTGCAGTACTATTCATCTTGAAATCCTTTAGATAGTGGAGTCTATATTATGACTATTTTCCATATTATCATAATTTTACTCAAACTGCAGCACGCTATTCACTGTAGCTGTTTTTTTACTGTATGTGCCAGGTATGACTGTACTCATTATTCATATGCCAAAGGCAAAATATGTGTGTGAGGATAGAGGTAGGGTCCAATTACTAAAAAGAAAGCATAAGGGAAATAATTTACAAATACGTCGAATGGTAAAGAATTAACTAAAGTATCTTACAGTTAGGGTAAAATTGTAATCACTTGCTGACTTGTGTCTTGACTGTATAAAGTTGCCTCACACGATGTGCAATAATCTAAAGGGCATCCAGCTGTTTAACGTATCACAAAGTATAAGATGCGAACAGTAACAGGGGCCCTCTGACTATGCTCGAGCCACTCCTGTTCAGTTAATCACCATTTCATCTCTATCATAGGGTTTCCACAGTGTGTGTGTGTGTGTGTGTGTGTGTGTGTGTGTGTGTGTGTGTGTGTGTGTGTGTGTGTGTGTGTGTGTGTGTGGGGAAGATAGATAATTAACTGTAAGGCAGAGCATGATTAATGTGCCTCTGGATACAAGGAGAGGACATACGCTGTGCGAGGGGAATGTGAATAAGCAGCAAGGTATAATCCTGAAAAGTGAGTAGTGTGCAAACGAAAGGGAGGGCTACAATGGATTGCTGTCACCATAGCGACGCTCCCATTTAGCAGTAACCCCCCCCCCTCCTAGTATATTGTAAGTATACAATTATTACAAATAGCTAGATGTGATGATGTTCAGGACAATTGCATACAGGATTATATGAGTTTATAACACCATCGTGCCAGATGAGTCAGCAAAGGTTTTAGAGAGGACGCAATCCATCATCCAGTATCACATCAGATCAAACTATGTTATTCATTGTACTGCTTCTTGTTTATGTTCTGTAATAGAAGAAAATAAGCTTGCATATAGAGTGAGAAAGATTCAAGACATGTTTTTATGTCATTGTGTGGACAAAAAAATCATGGTGTAGCATGTATTAAAAGCATAGGCCATTGTTTTCTGAAATTAATCAAAGTATAAATCAAAATGAACATGAATGAATATGTAGCTTTTATATTTATTATATAATTTATATCCTTTCTAAATCTCTCATAATGTAAGCAGCTTACAAATAAATGTATTATCGAGAAATGTTCTATTTCAGACAAAGAAATCTAATCAAAACCATTTCCTCTCTCTTGGCGCCATCTTCTGGAGAGTAAACCACAATTCAATCAATTTGAGGGAGATGTTCCTAACTTGACATTAATTAATTAACCACCTCTTTGCAGATCAATAAAGTGCTTCGGGAGTGTTGGTCTTGGTGGTATTGCGGATTATTAGTTCTGACAATTGGCTTTTACTAATTTAAGAAAAAGGACAAATAGAGAGTTTTACTGTTATCTAAAAAAGCTTCAAAAACTGAAAATATGTTAAAATTTGAAACCAGATAGATTAAGATGCATTCTGTGGTTGTCCATGTCTTGTGTGTTTCATTTTGTTTCCATTCATGCAGCATTTGTTTAGGCTTATATTACTCATTTCTTGTAAAGATATTTTTGAGTTTACTGTTTTTAACGGCCCTTGGGCATTAGAAAATGAAACTAAAGGTAATGAATATATGGCAAACCATTTCCAACAGAAAATAATTATGAAAGATGATGTTAGAAAAACAACAAATACACGTTATGTCCCAATTATAAGTGAAATGGTCTATCATACATTTTATTAATTCTAATTTGACTTAAAACTCAATCAGTAAATCTCATAAATATGATTTACAGTGAGTCATATTTTTTTAAGTAATGCCAAAATGTATATTTCTAATTTACTATCATCGTCATCTAATTGTGTGTCGTTTTCATCGCAGAACAGTCTCGCTACCTGTCCATGGGACCCTCCATGGTACAACCTCCAGGTGGCAGTATGATACAACAACCTGGACGACAGCTACAGTACAACACCGTAGAAGAAGAAGAAAGGGAAGCGGCGCATACATCACACACTTATGAAGGGGCGTCGATTGTTAACTTAAAAACAGAAATGGCGAGGTCCATAAACGGCTGTAAACACTGTGACTGAACATGTAACGACGACCAGCTGCTTGTGATGTCGAAGGTTGGACAAGAGATTTTATAATCGCACAATAACGAAACAATTGCTTAATGCTAACTGCTGCTAGCCACATTGTTTTTAGCAACGTCCGTAGTTCACTATAGTGTCTTACTTATGATTGCTTAACGCTGCATCCAATTATATCCAATGATGACGTCGCTTTTCTGTTTTATTTTTATTTGTTGATTTTACTAAATTATTTGACTAAATATATATATATATTATATTTATTTCTTTGTTTTTATCGTATCAACTGTCTCACTGAGCTTTCTGGTATTGTTATTATTGCCTTGCTTTTGCTGATTTGTCTGTTAAAGCACTTTGTAAACTCTGTTTTTAAAGGTGCTACATAAATAAAGTTATTATTATTATTATTGTTATTATTAATTATCACCGGTATGAAGGTAGTATTTTACCTGAAAGAACCTTAACTTTACAACCAATGTCCACAGCCGTTAAACATAGAAACAGTTGTTAGCTCACCTGTTTCTGGTTGTAGGACATCCAGTGGAACCTCAGACAATGTCAGGCAACGGAAAAGTCATCCCCAACACCCCGCTGGCCGTGGACTTCTGGCACGTGCGGAAGTGTCCGGGCACACGGCTGTTTTTCTTGTCCCACATGCACAGCGACCACACGGTGGGTTTGTCCTCCACCTGGAGCAACTGGCCCATCTACTGCTCACCAACCACCGCCGCTCTGCTCAGACTCAAACTGCAGGTGAGGGAAACGCAAACGTGTGTACTGTGACTCAAATTAAAATACCACCCAGGTAAAATGTCACGTTATTTCATAACAGTTCAGTGTGCTGTAGCTAACTGGAGGGACTGTTTAATGCGGATGGGCTCCGTGCAGGCTCATTGGAGCAACTGGTCACGGGTCTGTGTGCTTTACATTAGTAAAACAATGACTTCTGACTGTTTTTTGCAGTCAGATTTGGTTTAAATTGTGCTCATATCTGTTTTGCAGTGCTAAAGTATTATCTTTATTTTTTTTTTTGTGACAACCCAGTCTCTTTAGTTTCTAGAAGATTTAAGTCAACATTCACTTAACTGTCCTTGTTTAATATAATAATATTTTTTAGCAAACAAAATGAATGGATGACCCTCTTTTACTTTGTCAACATATTTGTCATGTGTTGCATGTATTTCAGAAGAAGATTGGCATCATAGGGTTGCCGCGGTTAAGAACAACAGTAGATATAAAGCTGTATTTCTTCTGCTGATCATTTCTATTTTTGATCAGGTGAAAGAACAGTGGATCCATCCACTAGAGCTAGATGAGCCTTACCTGTTTCCACTGGATGACATCGGCAAGGAGAGGCTGGCAGTCACACTGATGGATGCCAACCATTGTCCGGGGGCTGTCATGTTTCTCTTCGAAGGCTACTTTGGCTCTATACTTTACACTGGTCAGTGTCTGAATGCATGGGCAACACATTTCATCTGATGCTTCTAGGATGTAGAAAAAAAATGTAAAGCTATTTTTTTTTTCTTCAGTATTTTGCTTTCCAACATCGTCTTTGGTATCATATGACATACAAATATGTGCAGGTACTTTATCAATTACGGAATCAAGTAACAGTAAGCATTGACACATTATTCATTTCAGGTGACTTCAGATATACTCCCTCCATGTTGCGTGAGCCGTGCCTGAGGACCAACACCACTATAGATGTCCTGTACCTAGACAACACCAACTGTGATCCCAACCGCACCCTCCCCTCCAGACAGCGAGCCACTCAACAAATCAAAGAGATCATCCGCAGACACGCCAACCACAATGTTGTCATAGGTAATTTTATTTAGACCTTTCTACACATACCTTCTATACTTTCTCCTCATCTCAACAGGATGAACATACAGGTTCTCAAAAAGTTATATACCGTCAGCTCTCTTAACGTCTTTGACTTTATTTGAAACTGTTATTTTTTTTCCATCACTGTGACTGTGTGCTGTCTTTGACACATCTTTCTATTGTCACACCCCTGTATATGTTAAAAAAAAGTGATTTAATCGAGGTTCAAATCAAGCTAACAGCCTGAAAAGTATCTTGGTTTGCCAGTTCACAAAAAGCTGCGCTCTCTTTTTTTTGTGATGTTGCTGTTGCTCCGCACGCTCAGCTGAGACAGACCCTCATGCTCTCTTGCGCTTCCTTGCAGGTCTCTACGCACTTGGAAAGGAGTCCCTGCTGTTGGAGCTGGCGATGGAGTTTAAGACCTGGATCGAGGTGTGCTTTGAGAGGATGGAGACCCTCAAAGCGCTGGAGCTGCCTGACGTCTTCACCACTGACCCAGGAGCCGGTCGTATCCGAGTAGTGCAACAGTCAGAGATTTGCTCTGCCACTTTAAACCAGTGGAACAAAGAACAACCCACTTTGGCCATCATTCCCACCAGCAGGCCCCTGGTCTCTTTTCACCCCAACGTCCATGTGGTGCCGTACTCCGACCACTCCTCTTACCAAGAGCTGGAGGATTTTGTCTCTGCACTTAAACCTACCTCCCTTGTACCCATTGTAGGAAACCATGTACCCGGAAGTTTCTTTGCCTTACTGCCCACCAAAAAGCGCCATGAAATCCTGGTGCCCGAGTCCGTCCGACACTACATGTTGAGACAGCCTGAGAGCCAACTCGGCTCCTCCGCATACACCAGCCTTCGCCGCAGACGTTGCCAACCTCTTGTTCCCAAAGGGGTGGTATTTGAGTCTCCTGAAAGGGGATCCAAGAAGCCATGCGAAGAAACCTGGGAGGCAGAGTGCCTGGAGCAGGATGCTTCTGAGGATGAGATGGACACAGAAAGTGGTGAAAAGGACTCCGACTGCATCCTTGTTGACCTGAGCAAGGACCTCACCCCTAACAAAAACAGAAGAGGGACTGGAGATTTGTGGAGCCTCAATATCGTCCAAACAGTGTCTGAAGATATGGTGATGGCTGAGTCGGTGCCTCTCAGTCAACTCAGCCAGAGCAACTTTGCTCCAGTGGTGATCCGGACCAACACCAAGGCCTGCTTGAAGTCTGTCAGGAGGACAAAAGGGCCTTTTGAAACCAATGCCAAAATAATCAGCAGCACAGTTTCAAATGAAAATGACAGCAGCCAGCGTAGCAGACATGGTAATGTTCACAACAACCACACATTGTCAGGGAGTGATAGTATGAGTCAGCACAGTGGACATGGAATTGATCAGGACAGTGACATAATGTCAAATGACCAACTGAACAACATCGTGACAACATTGCAGAGCAGCCTCGATAACGATTCCTGCTCTTCATCCAGCTCGGAGACTGAGCTGAAGCAGGAGTATATAGAGGAGCTTGAAAGCAGTATTTTAGAGGCTCTCTCCTTCACAGAGGAGGACATGAAGGTGTGTGGCCTCTTGCAGCAGAGCTTTGTGCAACAGTTTTCTCTCTCTCCTTTCTGTGATGCACAAGAAGATGACATCTCAGACAAATAATGTGACCTGACGTTCAAGTTTTTGCCTCGCTTTACAGGCCCTTATTTATATAATGTTGTATGTGTGGCCTGGAGTTTAGAAAAGCAGGCTTGTGATCAGTCTTTGGACCTGACCTGTGAAGAGACTGACCTCTGCCCACACCTTTCATCACGGTAGCCATGGCCTCGTGGACATGTATGCCAAGGCAGCTTTCTTTGGTTAAAAAAAATAATAATCTAATTAAAAAACTAATTACTTTAGTTGTAATGGAAGGAACTATACAGTGACTTTTATTGACCGGTATATGTGGTCGGGGCTGATGCACAGCTTACAGTATTCTGTAATGGATGTTTGTAAAGTCACATTTCCACAATGATAGACAAGTAAGCTCGTTACTCTTGTTTTGTTTTTCTGCCTCGAGAACCACCTGTTTCATAAAAGCAGTTGCTTTTACGTTCTTTGTTTTGATCAGTTGAAAATAAGAATCTTATGTTAGATCTGCATTTTTCACCTTCATTTGTATATTTCCACTGTGTTTGAATAATGGACTTTTTTAAGTCAATTGTGAAATCTTCAAGACTGGTGTCAGTTGTTTTTTTGTTGAGAATCAAGGTGTTAAAGATAAATGGTGATTTTGGTATCATCTGTATTTTGTTTTTTGCATCTAGAGGAACTTTATAATGAAAAATGTTTGAGAAGATACTGTTTAAAATAAAGTGTTTCCTATATATCCGCAAGCAGCTGTGGCAGTGTTCTTTCTTTGTTAGTCAACTACTGCAGATGGATCAGTGTGGAAACATGATTTATGTTGCTGCTCATATTGATTAACAATCCAAGTGGAATTGTCAAGAGGTCAAAATCACTTCTCTTAAAAACATGCATGTGTATTGAGAAGCATGATTGCTTCTGATTGTATTATTCTTACAACAGGTTATCGTGCATTAATTCACAGTTGTTTTTGTCCCCATGACCACCTTTAAAAGTAGCTGCTCTTATCCGTTTTACATGTCTGAGTAGACGTGACATAAACCAGCTGCGTGCTGCTCGGCTGCCCTCTGTGCGTATTTAACAACTCGCTATGATAGTTTTAATCCCAAATCTTACCTGTTGGGACTACAGTGCTTTACAACTCTTTCATACCTGTTAACATTGTGCAGCAACAATTTGCTTTTTTACTTCTGGTTGTATTTTATTCAAATAACTAAAACAAAGCCACATAACACAATGCAACCTTTTCTGTAAATGTATTATGCGTATTACTAGGAGACTTGTGCTTTATGTGATAAATTACTGCATTTATGTTGATCTCATATTCATGAGCCAAGCAGCATTTTGTTTAAAAAAAGTAAAATGTTCCTCTTCAGAAAGAATAATTTCTTGTGAAGTCAAGGAACGTTAGAACTGTAATATTTATGAAGAAAACCGGCTCCTTATATGTGGACTTTCTCCTCAATAAATTGCCCTTTTATTTGCAAGTGAATACGCTGTGATGTCCCTTTTTGAAAATCATTTTTTAAGCCTGATAACTTAAGAAGTCCACACACTGAGATTTCTGTCAGCATCTACTGTATATGTGAGCTAAGCATTAACAGTTGCTTCCTGTTGCAATGCTGTCATTCCTCCTTAAGATGGCAGTAGTTTATTAAGACAAGTTCAGCAGATGCTTTTACTTTGTCTTGCTTCTCATTTAATTAGGTTTTAGGTTTCTGCAGTATGTTTGATTCCTGCAGCAACATTGTTTTGTATATTTGGTCGGGAAAAGCACGCTGAGCAGTAATGACTCTGCTCTCAAAAGAATCCCATTGTGTCTCCATGGTTTTTATGAAGATAATAAAAATGTATAATACAAACTGATTGTCAGAAAATGAACAGAAGCCTGCTATGCTCTTAATGTGAAGGTCTTTCTGCGTTTTTCAAAATCTGCATATTTATATTTGTATAATGTTGAGGTAAGCATGCTGCACTACCCGACTACAAAGCAGGACGGACTGTCGCCCTGCATTGTAAATGTTACATAAGGAACAGTACAACCAGAGAACTGTGCTTAAGAGTATTAAATACAGAAACATTACCCTTTTGACTGTTCTATACACATTGCATATTATTTTACTATATCTATTCATGTGTATTTGATTGTTGCAGCTGCTGGAGGTGGAGCTGGCTTTTAACTAATTTATTTGGGAATGCAACTAATAAATGTTTTGCATAAAAGTTGAATCTCTTAATTATTACAATAAATCAATTGTTTAACAAAAAACAGAGAAAGCGACACCATCACAATTACCAAGTGGGCACTTGGGCACAATTATAATAATAATTAAAAAAATGAATAAATATATGAATATAAAAGACAATAAAATTACTATTAAGCTGTAAATCTTTACATGTGAAGAGCTGGAACCATGAAAAAATTATTTCAACAATCATCAAAATGTATTTTCCGTAGTTTAATCTATAAATATACCTCTCACATAAATATAATGGCGGTAAAAAGACAATATTTCTCTCTGAATTGTAGGGTAGTATAAAGTGGCATGAAAAGAAAATACTAAAGTATAAATAACTCAAAATTGTATTGAAATACAGTACTTGAGTAAATGTACTTACAGTCCACCATTGATGGATGAGTGTGACAGGGTTCTTCTCACACGGGGCAGTTGCAGACAGTGAGATGCTCCACTTTCCTCACATGACCAGATCTACGGGGACTCCAGGTAAAATGAGTCCAGCACTAAAAGAGCACAAGAATGGATTGTTTCAGTTTGCTTACATTATAGTCAGTTGCAATATGTCTTGAACATGACAGTAGGGTGACAGTTTGCATTAAGACGCCTGCTTTTTTCCCTGCAGCCCAAAATGTTATTGTAAGTAAGTGCTGCAAAAAAAACAATAACATAAAAACTGAATATGGGAGAAAAAAACAACATTTTACACAATAAGTTAATATGAAGCTCTGGCAGTGAGGCCAGGAAATGAGAGGAAATGGAGTGTCACATACTCCTACCAGCATCCCAGCAGGGTATTAGGGCTAAAGTAATGGATTTCTCACACATACCATTACTTCAAAGTGGAAATCATCAGGAAGCTGCTACCTGCAAGGCCAAGCCCTTTTACCTGGAGTAAAGCGGCTCTAGAATGAGGTGGCTATTGCAATGGTCAGTCAACTCTCCTTTCAAGTTAATATTTCTGTTCAGGATGGTGATCTGATTGGCAGAGTCTCTGCCTACCTCATCATGTATCTGACAATTCTACCTGCAGAAAGAAGTGCTGGGCAAGGAATATGACATTTGGCAACAAAATCCACCCAGAATCAAAGTGCAGAGTCGATTGTTTTTCTTTTCTCTTTGCATTGTAAAGAAGAAGGTCAGGATGCTTGTGTGCAACTTCCAGCTCTGTTCCAGTAAGGGCTCTCAATACATTCTTCAACTGTTACTAAGGACTAAAATGTGCTTCCAGTCAAGACCCGTAAATCTAAAAAAAGGTAACGCACCCGACAGGCGAGCACACCAAGCCTCTGTTTTGTGTGTTGAAGCACTTAATCACAGTCCAAGGCTACTGTAGTATAATACAGAAAAGTCCCTGCCTCTTTGAACAGGATCTGTTTGTCATTTCTTTGTGATCTGAGTCTGGATGTTACAACAACTGCATTGCTTTGGAAGTGTTGGTCTGGAAAAAAAGACAGCCTTTTCTATGTCATTCCCCCTCTGCCAGATCTATTGGGTCATATAAACCCTTTAACATTGTGAATATCTTATTGTCAAGGTCCTGTTTTGTATTTCAGTGTATTAGCAAGAAGATTCAGCTGATACTCACGGTTCAGATCGTATCACGGTTTTGAGTTACGGATCAGATCAGCAGAAAGAAATTCAGCAAATTGAACTTAAAAATGCCCCCAATCAAGTTTTTGTGCCGCCAATTGTCGATTTTAGCTGAGCCAAATTGGCCGATACAGATCGCTTTAGTTGTCGTTTTGTTATCATGCTGTGAAAAGATCTTCTTCAAACAGTTTCTCGCCGAAAACTACATTTAACGAGATTACATTTGAACTCATCATGATAACGTTCTATTCACCTTCGCCCAATACTCATTTTTGCTGAACAGAGCCTGAATCCATCATAACGTTACTGAAGGGAACCTCTGTCCGTTAGCCGTTAGCGGTGCTGCTAAAGTTACTCGCTTTCCTCATTTCGATTTCAACAATGTAACATTATTAGAGATCTGAAACTAGAAATAGTTGCAGATAACGATCGACCGTAAACAATTATTTCACACTACGATGGTCAGACTGTGTAATTAATCCACGGTTCACATGCATGCTGAAGCCTTTGGTGGGTGGATCCGTAAGGATCACAAATCAACTACACTGACTTTATTAATATTTTTGTAGTGTGAAACGTTTATAAATGTTATTATTTTGTAATTTATATTATTTGCTTTAATTTATTTACTTTCTTATTGTCTTTCCTTTTCTTTCACACACACACACACACACACACACACACACACACACACACACACACAAACTGACATCAGTATTTTCATCTGAATTCTAAACTCAGATGTCTGACTTTTCTTTGCTTCATGCGCCGCTGAGCAACGTTTATAATAAACAGAATGAATCATAGAAGACACTGTAATTGTGTTTAGACTTTGACTCATTTTTCTTTTCTATTTTATTTTCAATCAACTTTGCATTTAAACTAGTAAAACAACTTTGAGTGACACGAGGACATTTCGAACATTTACTTATTACATTTAACTATCCAGTCAGACTTCTTTTCATGTATTTCTTAACTGCAACACTTGTGGTCTTACAACTTGGAGTTTGGTGGGAAACTGTGTGGGCAGTCAGCCTTGGAGCTGGAAGGTTATTGATTATAGTAACATAAAATACATAATAAAATGCATATAACTTATATTGAAAATACGTAACAATATGATTAAAAACCCACCATGCAAGCTCATATATATATATATATATATATATCATGGTAAGTTACTGCTCATGAAAACCCAACATTTCCTGATTCTTTAAAGAATCTGATCTGAAGAAGAGGATGACGAGGTAAAACCATGAATCAACTTGACACAGCTGGAACAAAGACTTTCCTGGAGGCAAAACCATGGAGCAAGAAAGCGGCTTTTTAACTTAGAGGAAACCTTTTTCCTCATTTACTTTCCACTTACAAAATGCTGACTATTCAAAGATGACGCCATTCAGTGGGGGAGACGAGCTCCAGATCCGAGCTCATGTACTGACATAAGAAGAGCAGCGCCGGGATTGTTAATAAGAAAGCCACTGCATGGTTTCTGCACTTTGTAGTGGTTTCCCTCAGTCCCTCTTCCCTACACTGTCGCAGAGAGTTGGACCGATGAAGCTGAGCTGCCTCACACCCACACAGCAGCAGAGGCTGTTATCTTTCTGCTCACAGTCTACTGCTATTTCTGTTGCCTCTGCCAGTGTTTAAACTGTATGTGAGGGGTTGCACACACACACACACACACACACACATATGGTAATGTATTTGTTTGGGTGTCTTCTGAGGGGGTAAACACACAACGATGAGAGGAACACAGCAGTCCCAAAACATCTCCGCTGACTGCAGAGTAGAGAGAAAAGGAGGGATTTGGGGAAAGCTGCCAAAATGCAGCATAAAAAAAAAAAGGAAAAGTAGCTGTTGCTTTGTGACTTTCAAAAACTAGGATCATTTCTGTCTTTCCCACAAACCATCATTAAAAAATGCTTTCTACAATGCTCAGCCTAATACTGGAACCACATCAAATTTCTGCATGTGTCGAGCTTTCTTGACTCTTTCACATCAAAAGAGTCGTAATGAGGAAGCGTTGAGGTGTTGAGAAGCAGTCATTTATTACACTCTCTTTATTAATACCCCATAAGACCATAGGAGGGAGTCTGGTTTACACAGGCCCAGATCCAGCTGCTTGTGGATGACTCACAGGACAGTGCTTCCCTGTGGGGGACTCCTCTCTCCTTCTGTAGTCCTCATGCTCTCTCCCGCTGTCTCTCCATGCTACACTCTGTCTCCCTCCTCTGTGCTCTTCCTAATCTCCTTTACTCCTCATTCCAGCCCCCTACCCTCTCTATCCTCTCTCCACCTGACAGCTTTTCTTCCCCTCCGATGCCCCTCTCTCTTTTTTAATGTCACCACTCGCCTACCTCCCTGTCATCATCCCCTCCCTCTTGTATATTCTCTTCTACTCGCCTCCTCTTCTCCTTCCCCCCAGCCACAGAGATTACAGTCCCAGTTCTGAGTCACTGAGGTAATCTAAGGTGTATAGAAAATACGGGCAGAGGGCGCAGCAGAGAGAGCAGCAGATAGAGCAGCTGTCAGTGTAGGAAGTATTATCTGAGCACTACTTGAAGCTACCACCTACTTTCACTTATTTGAAATCTCCAAAGCCTTTTTATTGCTTGACAGGGCTGGTACGGCATTGTATGCACTTTTCAGCCTTCTGCTAAATGGCGAGCATCAACCAGAGAAAGGTTTTCTGGTTTATGTCTGTTGGCAGCATCAGCACTTACTGGAGATGTAACAGCCATTTGATTTGTGTGAGATTGAGTCAGTCTGGAAGTCTTACAGTTCTGAGGGATTGTTGGGTAAGGAGGATAGTCTGACTTTTTTTTTTTAGAAGAGCTAATGAAAATAAAAGGGCAAATATTCCCAAACATCAGCAGTACGCTGAAAAAAAAAATCAAATCCATCTACAGAGTACAACCTATTTACACAGTGTTTTAAAGCTAGCCTGCTCCAGATCTGATACCAGATTACTGGGTGTGGAGGAGTGTTATGTGTAAGGGGAGGGGGAAAGCCCTCCAATTAAGACGGTCCCTAGTGCCGCTATTCTCAACCACTGGTGGGCCTCAGAGCAGAACCATAGTGGACTGCAGAGGTACTGCCTGATAGTTAGATTAAATCACAAATCTTATTTTCATATCTAAATGTGCTCAATAATTCACAAGAAGTCCAAATAAAATGCTTGATTTTAATAATTAGTTTCACAGTATAACATAAACCATATTCATACTTCATATTCCAGTATTTGAATAATACTGAATGAAAATTGCTAAACTTAGACCACTTCAATTTTCTAATAAACCATTTTCAATGTCTAAAATTAATTTGAAAGCAAATGTTCCTTAAATTAGACACAGTTCAGATCAGTAGATCGCTCTGGGTCAGTTTTAGTGATGGGTGCACACGATAATGTGGACTTGTGACACAATCTTACCACAATGGTGTCATCAAAATGAGGAATCGAAGGAAGCAATGTTTTTCTGATGAGGTCCAACAGCAGCTCGCCATCTCCTTCATCAGGGAGGAAATCCAGAACCCCATGGAGGTCCAAGGCCCTAGTCTGTACACCAACAGAGCTATTACTTTCATTCAGTAAGTTCAGCAAGTTTAAACTAACTAGGCCATGGTGAATTATCACGTTATCAAAATGCTATTTCAACATAATAGCAATTCTATGAGTTAATTAGTTTTTAGAACTGTACAGCATTTTCTAGTATGTTTTTCCACCATCAATCATGAATTATAATTAAAAATATTTCAACCTTGAATTAGGGTTAACATTTTACAGACACAATGTAAACTAAGACTAAGTGTACACAGCATTCATTTCATACTTCACATTGTTTAGGTATTATAATATATTTCCTCTCTATGCTAAAATAGGTGATCTAATGTAACGTTAAGTTAACTTGACCAGTCAGACTGCAGTGTATAGATGTTCAACACTATTCTACAATTGTGCAAAATTAACTACGCTACAAAGTTCACTTGGTTTTTACATTCAGTGTATCGTTCAATGAGTTTCTGTTAACTTTGGCTTTAACCCCGTTTAATATCTCAACATGTTACAAATGCACAAACTTCAGCATGAAAAAATACACACTCGACGTGCAATACCGATTACACACCTCGACTGGCTGCATCGGGCTTCAGACAAGTGTTAATGATGGTCACAAACAAGCTCACTTTCAATGTCTGGGACACATTTACACCCCTTCTCTAAAGGCCTGCACGTTATTTCACGTTTCGCTTTCTCATGTTGCCCTACAGTATAAATTGTGTCATCATGAACCTATGTGGGATTGGAAAGGTTGTCAAATGTCAAAGAGGCAAGGAGTTCTGCTTTTATAACCAGGACGGTCCCAGACGTTGAAAGATCCCTGTCTTGCCATTAGAGGAGCTTTCCTCCAGTTTTGGGTAATTTTGACTCGTAATTGGTGTTTTCCATATCTTTTCCTATGACTTTGATTGTATCTTAATTATGAATGAGGTCGATCTCTCTCCGGTTTAGGCACAGAATTTCACATTTTGCTGTATTAACTTTTGTATCAGAGGCCGCTGTAAAGTTGTCACAAATCAACAAGGTGTCTCTTACTGATTATTGTCTGTGAGAATGAGAGTTAGGTCGTCCATATACAAACAGAGTTGTGCCTCTTTACCTGCTGCTCCTGGAATTGGGAGGCCTCTGATGTTTTTTCTTGCCTTGAAACACATGCAAGGGGCTCAATTGCAAACAAGGAAGGGGAAAAAGGAAAACCCTGTCAAACACCCGATTTGATAGAAAACCTTTTCTGGGACCACAGGTCTCGGGAGGTGAGTAGTACCATATACAATTTTTATTGTATTTTGGGGTGAACTATTCCTTTAAGTTTTTGGAAATCTTGCTTAAAAAACAACATCATTGACTGCCTCCCGAGTTTTATCAGCTCAATTATTTTAAAATATGGATGGGATGTTGATGAGGAAGGAGAGGGGACTTTCTCCCGTCCCTGCAGTCCATGAAAATATTAATGTTCTGTTTTCAGAATACTTTATTTTTATGATTCCCCCCCCCCTTTTTCCCAAAAGATTTCTTAGCAATTCATAAATATATAATAACTCATGTGGAGACTTTGTAGTCTAATAATTCAGCCAAGAAAGCAAAATCATATTTCATTCTTCATAGCAGTAAAGCATGCTGTGTTGCATTCATTTGTATGAAATATATATTTAATTTTAACATCATTAGTATTAAAAGGTTGTGTGAAGTTACATCAACCTTCTCTCTCTTTCTCTCTTTTATATGCATACATAATGTATCATATATAAGTGTTTTTCAGGCAGCAATTAACAATTATTTTCATTATCAATTAATCTGAAGAGTATTTTCTATTTATTTTCTTGGTTTACTAAATTGTAAAATCACAATTTTCTAAAGCACAAGTTGACATTTTGTCTAGGCAGTCCAGCACCCAAATAATATTCAGTTTTATATCAGAGAAGATTAAAAAACATCAAATATTCATATTTGAAAAGCTGGAGCCAGATGTTTTCGGGGCATTTTTGCTTAAAATAGGAGTCAAAATGATTGCGGTTCAAACGCCTATTGATTCGACTCGTTTCACCTCTAAATATATTCCAGCAGTGGTCTGTTCAGTGTAGAGGCAATTAAAACCTGCATTGGCATTCAGACTGGGTTATTTGCCTTCTAACCAGTATTCTCTTGTTTTGCGCTGGCATGAAGAATCAAATAAAATCACCAAAACATCTCTGACATTTTTAAAATCATTGTTTGGTCTGTAATGGGGATTCATTTTTATGGGGAACAGGCTTTTATAGCCCGCAGCAAACAGTAAATAAGGCTCACTCTGTAAGGACATGCAGCATGCCTCCCTGTGAGAAGCCCGCACTGTGATACTGTAGGTACTCAGCTCTTCTCCATTCTTTATTTGTTGATGTTAATTATGTGTGTGATCAGTGCATTGATGCTTTAATATCAGATTTCATCCGTTCAAGGCAGACGACGTGATGTGAGGTATGCTACTATTCCAAACTAAATATCACCGCTCTGTCCTTTAGTTTGCTTTAATGTAGGAACAGGTACAAGAAATATGACATGTTTTTGTTTCTTTTCATCACAATTATTTTTCATATGACCGGTTCTCCCAGCAGACAAATCTCCAAGAACCATTGGGGGGTGATGAGAAACCACCTACCGCGCCACTCTGGCTCTATTACACTGCACTGAAAACTCACTCATTCTTGTAATATCTTTATCGGTGGCCTAATGATGATTTATAGCCAATACAACGGCAGCTGGTGAATCGTGGTGGTGAGTGCAGTTGTGCTGCTGAGCGAGTGTGGCCCCGAGGTGAGTGGAGTTCATTTTGAGCAGCAGAGTAGAAAGGATACAACAGAGAGTTGTACCATGCAGTTAATGGGAGCTGTGAGGCATAGAAGCTGTGACGAAACCTTCCCACGAGAACTCCAAATTCAAATCTAAAGAAAAATAGCAGGTCAATTCACCTGAGCTCTACAAATTGGTGGAGTTTGTTCCACCCACCATCAGACGTGAAACGGCCCACCTTACTGCTGGAGAACCTGGAGTCTGTTTTAATTGGGAAGTGCTGTGACATACCATAAAGATTTGTTTCCAGGTCAATACTGATACCGTGGTCCACTCTGATCTCTGATTAGAGTGGGAATAGCTTCTGCACACCTCCCTCCCCGCCCTGTTGAACAGGTTAAAAAGACAGAGGAGTGTTTGGTGGGTACTGACCACACTGACAGCGGACCTTATTAATTCACAAATGCACACTTTATTTGTGAATGTTACAAACATGAACTGTTGTTATTGTTCTGCTAAATTAAAAGTTGCAAGCTTCGGCAAATTATTTCAGTGAATTCCTTTTGATGATTTAATATATATATCTGCAGTTATTTATCATCTTTATAGGATTCTTGTTGCAGATAAAATGTTTTTTACAGTTCATACTTTGGATTGCCAACCACCCGTAGAGACGTTAATGAATGCAGTGGCATACTGTCTCATCGAGATACGTTTAGTGTGTTCACATGGCTGATCGGAAAAGCCACGAGTCAACACTCAAATTTATTCTACCAAATTGATGATTTAAAAGAAATAGTTTTGGGAAATACGCTTATTTGCTTTCTTACCGAGAGTTAAAAGACTAAAGCTGGGTTGATTTAGCTTAGCACAAGAACTGAAACTGTTTTTTTATATATATATAATTTGGCTTATAAATAGTTGCCTGCCAGAACTCCAGACTGATTGGTGCAATTAGATCTTGGCAGAACTATTTAGCATGTTATACATGTGAAACGTTACATATAGGGTGTAATTCTATGTCATTAGCTGTTGATTTTTCTCCCTGGCTGCCAGTCAGCGGTTATTGTTCAGGCAGTAAGTGGGTGGGCGAGGGAGGTGTTGGCTCTATCTTAGGCTGGTAATTTATGGCTCCAGCTGCTGTCTCCCTCTCCCCAGGTGGACAGCTTGATGCGTCAGCACTGCATCTCATTAGGGGGAGAAAAACACATTTCTAAGGGGAACACATTCTGCGAAAGGACGGCGCTGATTGGACACCAGTCTCTCGGTGGGATAGATGTGTAGATAGAAATCAACCATCTTGTTGATTGTCGAAAAGCTGCAATAAAAATCTCATGACAGCAGCTTTCCTAGTATATGACCCAACACCGACATATGGATCCATCAGAATAAAATGAAATGTAGAGAGCTGAGCTTAAAGGGGAATGTTTCGCACCAAAGTCTGTTCAACGCCAAGATAATAAATGATTCAGTTTACTAAAAACAGCAAACTACATACGACAATGACTGACAATGGACTGACAATGTGTTGCTATGTTGATGTAATAAAGAATACTAAATATATTAATTAAGTGCTTACTTCATGTAAAATATTCAAGAAATACATAAAATGCAGTTTCATCTTAATATTCTGTTGCAAACTTCAACAACTTTCTCTGATGTGAGGCAGCTACGTAGCATCCTGTTGTAATTCCGATAAAAAAAATGTAATTTTGGATTACTGTTCACTCACCTGACCTAATTTTACCGTCCTGCTCTCGTGCACTAACATCATATCTGGTTTGCTGTCTACTGTCTGCCTGATACCATGTGAACACAGCATTGTACTGGCAAACCTGCCGTGACTTAAGACAGAACATCTTTTGAAAATGGGTTTAATAAAATACTAAATTAGACCACCGAAGCAAAGCTGGACTTAAAGGTCAGGGGGCCACTTCAAGTGGTACCCGATAGACAAGACTGTAGAAACACCAGAATAGAGAGGCTCAGGAGAATGACAGGTGCATACTGCCCACTGTCTGATATTAAATCAATTTAGTTGTTTTTTTTAACTTCAACCTCAAACATTTATCGGATTTCATGTGGTTCCTTCTGGAGCTACAAAAAGCTTTATAGGTTGTTTTTTTTCAACATATGCAGTAGTACTTCGCTGTACACCTGTACACAATAGCGGGTTTTATTGGGGGCCCGCGCTCATCAAGGGGCACCATAAAGTAGCCCATGAGATCACAACCTACTTTGCTTAAAAAAAAAAAGTTGGTGTAGAGTTAGAAAGAATTTCTCTTAACAGACGTCTGTAGCCCGCTCCTCGTCTTTGCTTGAGGCTAGCAGCTCAACGCTACATTAGCCGCTACTGGCACAACACACCTGAATCTCTGACTAAACTGCATTATGGGAAATGTTTTAACAAGGAAGAAGAGTGTGTGAAATAAAAAAGACAATATGTCTTGTTCTGCTGCACTGATTTTAATGCTTTATTATTAAATGGTCCATCATAAGTTCAACACTGTTATAGGAGTGCAATGCTAAACATGTGGCTATTAAAGTTAAGAGTTAAATGTTTAAAGTTACTGTTCCAACTCACTGAGACCAAACACACAAAAAAAAAAAAATATCTTGCATTCTGCCAAAGTTGTCAATATTTTATTAATCTTCAGTTAAGGCAAACCATTACAAAGCATTTCACAAACCACAGTATGACGACAATATCATGTCCAACACCTGGTTTGGAAATTATTCAGCATGCAATTTAGAGACCAAGAGAGGTATGTAAACAACCTGGGATAAAACAGGAGTAGTGGCAAGAAGAACCCATACAGAATGTGTGTCATAGGAACAGAATGGAAAGAAACCAGAGATGCAACATGCGAGGTGGCTGAAATCTCTAAATAACACCCTAAGTAACAAACGAAGCACATGGCAGATGCACTAATCAAGTGAAATGAAGGTAGACTACCAAACCTCCCGGCATTTTGGAACAAACATGCACATTGTCTAAAGAGGCCAAGTTCAACAACTGAACACATGTTGGCACTGAATATTCTCTATACGGGCTTATGTACATAATTAGGTTTCAGCCTCAAAGAAAATTCTAAATGAAGAGAGAATCAAAGCCATTTCCATCAAGAAAAATAAATAATTAAATGTATTGTTGGAAAGACATCTTTCAGACTGAAAAATATATTTCATAATAACTTAATGTTTCACAATTGCATAAGTGTCATTGCTGTGCTCATTTCATATTTATTGATCATGTGTTTACTACTGAGGGTTGTAGTCTTTGATTTCCCTGTGGAGGAAATCTCACAGAGAAAAAGGAAGATTGTAGCTTGTTATAATCTTAGTAGGCCGGCCCAAAATAGCCATCTTGCTGTATTAATTACATGAAGTATTTCTAAAAAGTGCACATAACATATGACCCCTACTCCCTGTTTTCATGTCATCTCTTCACAGTCACAGTGTATGAGCTGCATGCGGACGCTGACAACATGCCTGCTAAATGATGTAGCCTACTTTTCCTAATTGATTTTCAGTAATTATAAACTTGTGAATGTTTTAAAGGGAAAATGTGAAAGTAACAACAAATCACTTTGACAAAAACAATTTGAAGAGGTTACTTGCAAAGTAAATATATCATATATGTGAGTCAGTAGTTATAATACTTCTTTAAATTACTTCATAACAATTGTATTCAATGTATATTCATGATTTCCTTTTGACTTGAATGCAGAGGTATTTTGGTATTCATGTGTGTTATGTAACTAAACTTAACGGCCTCAATTCATTTCTGATGAACAAGTGGATTTGGCAGCAGATTAAACGCTTCTTTGTCATCTGAAGGAGAAATGTCATCACAAATTAAAAATTAAAAAAGAAAAAGAAAGGACGCCAAATATGGACCTGGGCCTGCGACAGAAGGAGTTCACTGCCTCTGGACTGAGTTTCTGCAATATCATCACACTATATCGTCTCTTTGACAGCACTAAAGCAATGGGAGTCAAAGAACATTATGCGGCTAACAAAGATCGTAAAGCAACATGAATTACATAAACACGTTTGCTCTCAGCACAAAACAAATTATAACAATGAGAAATGTAAGCTTCACATTCTCTGTGACACACGACAACTCTTTGTAAACGTTAGTTCAGACTGTGTCATTCGATGAAACTTGCTTTAAGTACAAAATGAGACTGAATAATGCACAACACAGCGGATCAAAAATAAACTCACTTCTTAATGAATGTTTGCTGTTAATCCTTGAGACAATGTTAACAGCCACAGTTGAGTTGTAAACAAGTCTTGACTTTGAATATTGTACAAGGCTCAGCGACACTGTTAATTCTCATTATTTCAAGACAATTAGTGAAGAGCTGCAAGTATAAAAAGTACAGGACACTGGTAGAGACAGCGTGGAATAGTCTGTAATAGTCCTAATCTTGCAACAGTTTTATTGTCACCAACATTTTCTGTGTGTACATCTTAAACATGAGATCTGCTGCTGCTGGCAGAATAACACCTGGGTAACTGAATTTGGATATGTTTCTATATAATAGGCACATTTGGATCGAGATATTGAGTGACTGAGAGATGCTTATGGAAATAATGGCCAATATAAATAGATAGGATGCACACCACTGGGCCACAATGGCAATATCTGACTTTAAAAATGTCTACACAGTCACGAAAAAAAAATGGAGAGAACAAACCTGAACATATGGGCAGCTGTCTTAAATTAAATTGTACAACACAATTGTGATATTGTATCTTAGGTATTAAAATGGTATTCCAATGTTTTGTTATAAAATGGGCTGCTGTGCATAAGTGTAAAACAATGTTATCTAGGAACACTCAATTAATTTGAAAGAGTAAAAACAATGAATTCACTAAATAAGACAATAAATAATTCAGAAAAGATGGACTCGTAACTGTTTTTGTTTTGTGCAATCAGTTATTGTTTTCTTTAAAAAACATTCAACACCCAAATATCTCACTGCAAAATGTGCGATTGTTCAGTTTTCGTTCCGGGGAAACAAATCAATATAAGAAGGAGAAAAATAAGTCGGTATTCGTTGACATCAGTCTTTTGAAAGTGTATTTGTAGCGTCCTTTAAAAGTACAGAGCAAAATCCCAGACAATAAACTGTAACCACAACAAATATAATGGAAAGAAACACAAACAGCAAGATGACGAATGAGATATGGCAGCATGACTAATCATTTACCTCTCTGCATAAAACAGGGAAAGCAAGTATGTGCTTTGAATTATTCATCTATTTTTCTGTAAACATACTGTTGTTGTAATAAATATAAGTTAATTTTAATATGTCAGTATAGTCATTTCTTTACAAACATTGTTCCAGTTTCATTCGGTTTAAAACAATGCATGTCGTTGAAGCTGTGTTGAAAACATAACATGGGGTCCTTTCCATTATTTTCATTGTGGTAGCTGTTGGTTCCTTCAAAATAATCATTTTTGAGCTTATTAACATTGTAACCATTGTGCTTTTTGTTAGGACAGTAATTAGTGCATTCTGTTAATATAAATACTATAAATAGGTTTAACACATGGTGCTGGAAAATCAGTATGGCAACAGCTCACAGCAGGTCCTCTACATAACTGCTTGCAATTTAATTATCTATCAGTGAAAATGATTCATAAACTGCTGAATAGGTTTTATCACATGCAATTATATTACAGTCCTTATCAAAGTAGAAATGGGGATTTTTTTAATACACTGGTCATAAAATATAAGATGGAAAACTACAGGGAAAATAGGACTTTAATCCCCCCCCCCCTCCTTGAAACCCCCTTAAAGGAATAAATTATTTCTGCAATAAATAAATAAATAAATTAGTATACCTATGATTTCCTAGTTCAACACACACCGATTCCAAAAGGTATCACAAACATGATACACACTGGCACATTCTAATATATTAATGCCTTCAAACAGGCTCTCCCTACGAGTTCACTTGCTATCCATTACATCACCACTTTGACAGGTTTGACAGCGAACAACTAAAACCTCCTTCAACACCGTCCTCTTCTCAGCGCTCTCATCCTCAAGCACTCGGAAAGAAAAAACTTCCTGATCATCAGCGGGTTCACCAAAAGCAGTCGTATTTCTCCAAAACAATATGGAGTCTCGTCATCTTGTTGTTCAGCCAAATTTATATCTATGAAAGGGCCTTAGAGCGCATTTTCCCACGAGGGATGCTGCCCTACCTCAACGCAGAGCTGTTTTTGGCGCTCAAACGAGATTGGTCTGGAGTTGGTCTCCAGGCGAGTAAGCCGGTGGGATGGGGTTAGGTTTGATGGCTCTGGTCTTCATGGAGGAGATGAGCTGGTCAGGGATCTCGGCCAGTACGTCTTTAGCCAGACGCGCCATGCTCAGCACGTGGTTGCCTGTGCGGTCCATGTAGTCTCTGAACGGGACAAACTGTAAGAAATGTGTGACTTTATGAAAAGGATGTATCACGTATACAGCAAGTCTAACAGGCTAAAGCACTTCTAGTAACCCCTTTAGTTTAGATTGACTTTACTGTCCCCCTGAGCTCACCTGTTGATTGCACCATTGCAGCACTTTTGTAAAGGTTTCACCTGGAATGCTTTCCGAGGGTTCTACCTAGGACCCAACAAAAAGGGTTATACCTAGAACCTTCTGTGAAAGGTTTCACCCAGAACCCCCTATGAGAGGTTCCACAGACAACCCTTCTATGGTGTAATAGTCCCTAACAGAACCCTCTCTGGGGTTCTATCCAGAACGTTATTACCCTCTAATGGTGCTAACAAGAACCCACCTAGGGGTTTCTTCCGAGAACCTTTTTATATTCCAAGCCTTTCATCTAGAACTCTGAAGGGCCAGTGCTGATGTGCAGTGCCACCCACAACAATCATGCTTGACAAATGCTTGATGTTATGAACCCAGACATGATGGCGTTTAGTTTCTCGGGATATCTGACACTTCCACAACATATACAAAGCAGCAATAGTGGTTATTTCAGCCATGATTGATGAAACGTCTACGCAGAGGGAGTCCTCGCGTTTCTCCGGTGAGTCTAGCTCGAATAAAAATGGAACCTGCGATCAAACTCCCGCAAAAATGGAAAATTCCCTTCACGTTTGGTGTGAACGCAGCATTAGTCTTACAAAAAACTCTCTCCTCAAAAAAGAGTTCTTTAGAAGCAAATGATTGTGGGTAGAACCTAAACCCATCAGGAACAACCCGTTTGGAACCATTACTTCTTAGAGTGTACTTAAATAACAGGAGTTGCATCCAGGTATTTTGGCTCGTCTTATTTCTCATTGCTGCCATGCCGTTGCAGTATTTATGTTCTTTCATTCGCTGTGATGAAGAGGGGTATCGCAGTTGGCAGAAATGTGCAGCAGAGATGGTTTTACTTGTATTTAAGGTATTGAAGGGTTTCTTCAAGTTTGTCAATGTCGTCTTCACTCTCAACAATCTCTAGCGGCAACAGAAACTTAGTAGGAGAAAACACAAGCTGCCCAAGCTGACCGATCACAGTCTTGAGGTCGCCACATGCGTGTCTGTACCCCCATAAGTAGTACATTTTGAGGACGTTCATAGGGATACATGCGTAGGCTATGTAGCTACGTCATGGCCCCTTAACACACGGCCATAATTCAAGCTTCAGATCATTGTTGGTACTGACAGTTCAAAGGAAAGAGCATACAAAAGTTTCCCTGATGCTGGTAGTAGATAAAAGTCCAGAAGTTCAATAAAATCTCAAGAGTTTGCCCTCTTTCGAGCGTGAATGTTTTAAGATAATTTTGCCAATTAGAATATGATAATTAATGCAGTTTACATATCATCTTTACTGTGGCGCACAAGTAAAGGACAAAGGGTCACCAAAGCACTTTGGTTGATCCTCTGAGGATGAAGAACATGCACAGTTAATTAATTCGAGGATGAGCATGCAAAGTTAATTAATTCGAAATCCATCCATTTGATATCTTGTGTACGAAGTTGACATTTTAGGTTGAGTTTGGATAAGATAACTCTTGGAGTGGTTTCATCCTCTGGTGAGTATGAATGTGCTCAGTTAATCATGATGTGCTAACTGGATTTTCTCATTTTTATACTGAATGTTTGAATGAATTTGAACTATCAACCACACCTGTAGCTGTTGAGATGAGATATCTTGCTTTGTAATAAAACAACCAACCAACATCGCTGTCTGTAAGCATGGCCAATAAAGGAGCAAAAATGTAACTTTTTCACCACTGTGCCTTTGGAAAATAAGCCGTGTTCTTCCTATCGCAAGCGACAAAACATTAGAAAGGTCTCACCTGAACAATGTCTCTCTCTGCCAACTTCCCCCGGGAGGAAATCCTGATGTCATCTCCATCCAGCTCAACCATGGCTACAGAGAAAAGGTATTAAAATAATCTCAGATAAAAAGTATATTTTCATACTGATGATTATGTACAATATTTGCTGTGGATGAGAGCAAACCTAAAGAGTAAATTTGATTAAAACAAACCATCTCGGATGCAAACAGACCACAGACTGGTTTTCACTGTTTTATTTTTACACATTTGTTCCCTGAAGAACTTTATTTACTGTTCTCACCATCAAACTCAGCTTGGCCAACTCCAACAATGATGATAGACATGGGAAGTTTAGCTGCCTGTCGTGAACAAGAAGAACAAACAGTCAGTCGGGGTTACATTTACAGTATCTTTTTCCCAATAAACTTCTCATTCTGCAAAGTCAGTATTAACCTGCACTGTTGTCTCCAGTGAACAGAATCAATAATGGACAAAATAAAATAAACATAACGAATACGTAGCATTTTCTTGACTGTGTTTCACATTATGATGCATAGTTTGGGTTGTCAGGGGATAGAGATAACATACAAAATGCATTATTCAACTCAGGGGCCCAAAGGTTGTTACAACATCCAGCATATAAAATAATATTTTAGCTTCTACATATTGTGCAGGCCACTTTTACAATGTGGAATACCAAGTCAGTTCAAGGGAATAATGTTACACACCGTTCTTTACATAACGGTCACTAAGAATAAGACAAACATGTACAAACTCACATTATCTATTCATGATCTTTACATAAAGAAATGTTTGCACCACTATTAACGTCAGAGCATAAAGGCCACACTTCAACCTAAATAGTAAATATGTAATAGGGCTTATCTTCCACACTGGTTGTGGTGTCCAGGTTTCTCCACTGCATGATGAATCTAAACCACAGTCCTGATGTGGAGGAAGTGAAAGCTCTGGCATGGATGAATGATGTATGCTTGTGGTAGAAATGCATTTAAAGGGGCAAAAGTAGGTCAGCTTTCCTGGAAGAATCTCCCGAGGGGAGAGGCCTGTCACTAATAGGAGTTTATAGTCAGAGGTGGACCATCCTCTCGATGTTCACATGATCATTATTCTCCCTCCATCTCCTTTGCCATTTTATCTTCCCCTCCACCTGGCTTATTCCCCATGAACTCTTGTTCTCACACTCATTACATACATTCTCTTTGCCCCTTTCCAGCAGCAGAAGACCACACAAGCATATACCTATAAATGCCAGATCGGATTCTGTATCAAGGACTGAATTATTCAGTCTACACCATTTGTTACTTTGCTTGTACTGTACAGTCACTCAGGGGATATAACTCCATCAGTCTGTGTGAACACAATCCTCCTCTCACTGCACAGAACCACAACAAATATAGCATGGAAAAAAGTAACTTTCTCTGTGTCTGTTGGAAATCATCATCAGTTCTTCATCAATTTGGTTCAACTTCTTATTGAAGCAAAATGTTTATCTTGAGTTAAATATTCAAACCCAAAACTCTATGTTTTCTATGGCTGCCTTCTATGACTCATGCATGATTTGATACACATTTCCCCAAAAAGAGATCGAAACATGCTAGCTTGATTAGGAATTTGGTTTAATAAGAAATAAAATCTGTACAAAATAGAAAGTAGCAGAGCATCTAATCTTTGGGAAATTTGTAGATAAATCAGTCAGTAAGTGTTTAAAGTCGGCCAGACAGATGAAACGTTTGCTTTGTTGATTCCAAGTGGACAGATGAACTAAGCAAATGCAGTTATTTATGTGTCTACATTTTAAAATATTCATGGGTTTTATGAAGTTACTGGTCAAGCCAGCCTCCTATCCAGACAACAAAATCACAACCACAGACATAATCCAATACCTGAGCACAAATTGATTTATATTTTGGCCTACCGGGTCAGAGTGAGACTCTCTTTCAGAATCTAAAATCCTGAAATGAAATTTGGCGCTTATTGGAAAAAACATCAAAGGGAAGTTGGCCCCAGAGGCTGTCCTGTTAGATTAGTGGACACATTAGTCACTGAAGGCTAAGCTGTGCTGTTTGGTTCAACCATGGCAGTGTGGTCAGCAGCAGTACTGACAACATTACAAAATGATATCCGCAAAGTAAAATTGTTAAAGTTATCCCACAGCACAAATAAGAACTCAAAGGTGCAGAGATGAACGTTGCACGTAACTCAATTGTTAAGATTCATCTCTCTGGGGCAAAGGCTTAATGCCAAGTGAAGAAGGTTAATCAGTCCTTTTTTCTGTGGGCAGAAGAAAGTGTAGCCAGGTCCAAACTGAGTTGAGACGTGGCAGCAGGACACAGCAGGTTCGGGCCGAGCAGTGCAGAGCAGCAGACAAGATCTTAAAAGGAAGGTGTGGCTGTTCGATTGGTTTGATTAACAGTCGCAAATTCCCTTTAAACCCAGTCTGCTGGGGGTCAGAGCACCGTGTTGCTGTGTATCAGATGCTGGGCTGTGTAAGACCATTGCCTCTAATACAGTGAACCTGTTGACCCGAGAGTGAATCTCAGCTGAGCCCCTCAGCCTTCTGAGAGTCTCAATTAAAAGGACAAATATTGGACAAACAGAGCACCCGAGCACAGTGGGTGAGACAAGTGGAGGAGACAACATCCCACAAAGCCTCAAATCCTTGTGCTACTGGCTTATAAATGAGAAAAAAAGAGAAGTGCCACAGCAAGCTAAAAGCACCTGCATTGTTAATGCGAGCAAGCGAGAGAGAGAGAGAGAGACGTCCTCCAGTTGTTAGAGCTGCACTTACATTCACTATGGCCTCCTTGGTCTGAGCCATGTCTGATATGACGCCATCAGTAATGATGAGCAGAACAAAGTACTGAGATCCGTCCTGCACTGCTGCTG
Organism: Anarrhichthys ocellatus; assembly: GCF_004355925.1. Taxonomy (NCBI): domain Eukaryota; kingdom Metazoa; phylum Chordata; class Actinopteri; order Perciformes; family Anarhichadidae; genus Anarrhichthys; species Anarrhichthys ocellatus. The sequence continues at coordinate 12,108,036 of NW_022280035.1, read as the reverse complement.
CATACCTGAAACAGAGAGATCATCAGCACAGACTGGTTTAAGTCTCATTTACATACAACTCTGACTTTGGTTCAAACCACCACAGAGCAAGTCTAAGAGCAGCAGAGCGGCAACCCCTTGTGCCAACAAAAAAAAACTTTTTCGGAAACAAAGTTGCCCCCCCCCGTCCACCGTGTGACACAAAGGCTTAATATAGATATGTAAAGAAGTGAAATATGTTGTATAGCTCTTCATGTCTCAGAGGTCTATCCAGACACTATTATGAAACCCATCAGAGACAGCGCAGTGAGTGTGGCCTAGTTTCAATCGCCCATCGCTGGCTGCTCTATGAATAATTTATTAAACTGTTTATGCAAGTACTGCAGTCTTATTCTTTAGAGCATTATTGATTGCCTAGCACTCGACTGACCACACTTGATGAGTGAAAAGGGGTGAAACATGACAGATCATTGTGGGAGCCAAGGACAGGTCAGAGGTCAGCCCTCAGTCATTTTAATCAAAGAGCGTGACAAGTCAGTGACAAAGGCAAGAGCAATGACTGGTGTTCAGGAGATTAAAAAGACCTTTGTCTTCCTCCTTCAGCGTACAGCAATGCGGGCCACACTCACTGGAGACGTTTGACCACATTAGCAGAGTAATAACACCATAAATAATAGTGTATTATAGAGATTACAATTGTAAGATTAAGGTTGCGCCATTGATGAGAACAAAGAGCATTTAGCTTATTACCAATTTAACATCACCCTATACATCTAGCATACAGTATGTATTATGCATCAACACCTTTAAGAGCATCGTCTGCTTCCATTAATGCTTCAGCTTTCTGCCTGTGCTGCATGCACATAAACTTCAAACCACTACCAAAGAGAAATGCATGTTCTTCTCAACATCGAAAGTTAAGATCTGTTTCTGCTCATGTACATTTTCATTTTAGTCTTTTCATCATTTAGTTACTAGATTTCACTTGTTCTGAATAGTTGAGACACTGCAACAGCTTTGTGAATAATCTTTAGTATTTGAGTTTTACTGCAACCTCGAGGACCAAGAGAGATCGTAGAATTATTAAGAAATTATTTAGTCTCCGATTGCTTTCAACCGAGACTATACAAAGCCATAATGTCTCAATATTATTGGGCAAAAAATTCTAAGAGTTTTGTTTATGATTCATTTTGTATTCCTTGAAATCACTCAATGAAATCTGCAGAAGACGTTTTCCTCATCTTTTCTCAATTTTATCATTCTTGTGTGTCTATGTTAGCAGGGAAATAAAGAAATAAAATAAAGCATTCATAAGAAAACTATAATGACTACAATAATGTAAACATAAGCTGATTTAAGACTACGAGTCCTCCTGTGGACACCCATAAGTGGAATCTGGCGAATAAACTCAAAATGAATGACAATATAGTACTACACAGTTTAATGAAATTATAAATGTTGACGAAATCTCTACATTGATAAACACGTCCTTATATCTGTAAAGAATGTCCATATATCTGTTTACAACAACGTTATAGTGTCTCATCAATTATTCATCAAATGTTTATACAGTTAAATTTAAAGTAAAGTCTTACCTCATGGTAATTGTTAACAACCCCGAAAATACAGGTAAATGCCGAAAGTCAAATCCAAAATTCAAGTTCATGTCCGCAGTCCACAAGCGTGAGTCCAAGTGTGAGTCATTAATATTCAGGTCCAAGCCAAGTCACGAGTCATCGTTACTGAGACTTAAATCCCAGTTTGAGTCCGAGACTCCAGTATTAAAACTGTGCTCTATTATGATTGAACTACTGGTTCAATCTTGAGAAGACCATTTTTAATAAATTGTGTGGTTCAGCCCCCCACCAGACTAGAGTCTAAAAAGAAATGTAGCACCTGCATTCTGAAATATCTGGTCCCAAATATGCCGGATTAATATTTAGATTAAACTCAGTTTGGCAGCCGATTATTTATTTTCCCTTCATTAGATCTGCTCAATTCATAGAGAAGCCATCACTCACTCTCTTAATACCTCTGACGGCGTGTCTACCCGCCGAGGATTATTTACCGATTGACTTTCAAAGGAAGGACAACTGTGCTCTGTGATGTTCACCGGGACAGCTATTTGTTCTAGTACCTGGCCACATGATTAACAACAGGCGAAAAGTTGGTCGGTCCGTACAGCTGAACCGTCTTAAGGCTTTGATGGTAAGCTTCGAGAATCCCCTCCATGCCGTTACAGTACGGGTTCTCAACGTTGCCATTCTGAGAAAAACAAAAACAAGGACGGTTGCCAGAATGGAATACAACAGCGCTTGACATGACAATTGATAGTCGATGTAAACAACAATTAGTGTTTCAGTATAGTACCACGTTGTGTCTGGGAGTAAAGTTAAAGAGTAACTTAATACCAGGCTGAAAAGCAGTGTTTTACTTTCCTCTCAACGTTTCATATTTGTCTGTTGCACCTGACCACATCTCTTGCAGCGATTTCAAAATTTCACTCATTCTGCTTCAATTAACGTCTGAGGAGTCTGAATCCGGCTCCGTTTAGCTAATGCTAACATTATTAGTCCATGCTTTGTCTGACAACAACAATTTTTACATAATTTGAATATGATGTCTGGTGTAATAACTGTAAGTATAGGACTTTGGCCAGTTGCAGTGCAATTGTAAGGTCTTTCAGGGGCTTATTTACACACGTGTGTTGTTACCTGACAAGTTAGTAAGTCAAAACATTGTCAAAAATATAGCAAACATCCATCCAACACATATGTGGGTTTCTGTGCTGGATGAAAATGTGCAACAGTTATATAGCAGCTAGTTGTGTTCTCAATAAAACGCATCACACCCAGCTGTGATGACGGGGTGTGCAGGTTCATCAGACTTACATCTTAACCTACAGAGGTCCGTGTAGTTGTGCTTCTCCGCTGTCAAACTTTGCTTTAACAGTTAGCTGACCTCAGTACAAGGCACATTTCTACCCAAATATGTCACACAGGACTCTAACTTTACTTTTAAACCCGCTTACAAGACCAGAGCATGAACGAATCAGACTTCAATTATATAGTGAAATGAATCTTAATTTTGCAAATTTTAATAGAAACATGGAGTGATGCAGATGTTACCCAGTAGACAGACTCCTCATTAGGCTGTACTATGCAGCAGCCAGAGCACATTAGCTGGCAGAGAGAAGCCAAATTGATTTAGGAAGATCCTTCAGCCTTATAGAACCTCATTTGCACTATAAAAGGTAAATGAAATTCACTCTGAATTATGCATATCAGAGGCGTAGCAGGAGTCTTCTCACAATGCACACATCCATATTGCTTAAAAACAGTTATCCATGCATGCTGGAGAGAGCATAAAAACACAAGCGAGTGCTCACAGTCAAAGATAAGCTCCACTGGGAGGGGCAAATTAACTTTAACATAGAGTCTGATTAACTTTATGAACATTTCATAGGGTGAATTACAACCCGAGAGTCTGAAACAACCCCATAATTTACTCACCAGAGGGAACTCATGGGAGACCCTCCCATCAGGGGGCAGCTTAGCACCGAATCCCAGGGCAGGGAACATCTTATCACTGTCATAGTCCTGGATGATCTCCCCCACGGCCTTCAGGGCCATGGCATAGGCATTCATCTGGTACGGGTTCATGTAGTGCAGTGAAGTGGACTGTGACGGATTTCCTTCCAAGACAAGAGAAGTCAGAGTCAGTGATGCAAACCATCAGACTGAGGCTGAACTGACAGCTGCAGGCTGAGCAACCAAGACCAAATTGGATGTTCTGAATCAAAGGTGGGCCTCGATGTAACTATCTGCGTTATTTGCAATAGAGGAATTCAATGTTTATATTTTCCTGTACATGTTTTGAAGTTACACTGTAAACACTTCTGGGTAGGTATTAGTTTCCAGGACTCCCTTTTATACTGGCATGAATCAGTAACAGTCAACATATGACATGCAGTTCAGTGAAAGCAGAGAACATAAAATACCTTTCGAATGATCTCATTGAAATGTTTGAGTGTATATAGGAACCACAGATTGACTATTTGCAATGGTGGGAAAATATTGAAATATTTAATATACTGTCTTACTGCATCTTTGTATTTGCACATCAACATGCCCACATCATGTCACCAAATATACCTAGAGTATGTTGAGTATGTTGTGCCCTTAAATTCACATCTATTGTTTGCTTTGTAGTTTGCACTAGATACAGAAAGCATGTTTTTAACCTTTCTACATTCTGTTTATAATCACATTTTGTTATGTCTTCTCTTGTTGTCTTCTTTTAAAAATGTATTACATGTACTTGACTTTGTTTATCATGTGAACATGTCAAAAAATAGTGTAACAAGAAAAAAAGATTTAAAAAAACAAGCAAGAAAACTCAAGCCGCCTCTTTGATTCATGGAAAATGCAATAGCCATACATCAGATGACAAATGGAAGCAGAACAGGGTTATGGCAGTAAAAACACTCACCGTTTGATGCAGTGAAATCAATGGCCACTGTGAAGTGAATCTGAGTCCTGAAACAGATGAATGGGGAAAGGATGCTGTTATCAAAAGAGAGGCAGGAAAAGTCAGCGCTGCAGTTTAATGAGGCTCTCCCTGGTTTCACTGTGCTCTCTGCTCCACCTCTCACCTGAGAGAGTGTGGATGATGCACCTTTACTGTCTGGGCAACATAGGATCTAATCAGGTTTTTATTATTTCATTTCATGAAACATTGAGAGCAGAAATGTTCTTCTGGTCAATCAGCATCCAAAACACAGCTTTGATCCTAAAATAATACACGTATTTAAAGATTTACCAGCACATCAGTAAACATCGAAAACACAAACACATCCCATAAAAAAAACTAGAAAAACAAATAAATGCAGAGTAATTTCACAAACGGTCACGTTATGAGTTGCCGCTGGCGGCTCAATGATTTGACTGAACATCACAATAAAGAGAGATTTAATTATTTACACGGCACAAGAGCTGGAAAAACAAAATAATACCAATTCCATACTAGCTGTTTTGATTTTTTACCTTCTGTTTTCAAGATATATGAACATTTCCACAATCCTGTACAGTATGTATGTGTACCGTGCAACTGATCGTCCATTATAGTCGCATCACAATCCTCACTGTAATCACCATTTTTGTCTTTGTTCCACCTGGATGCTACTGTATGATCAATGGAAAATTTGAGGTCTGCGTAAATTTGAAAAAAGCAGCCTCACAAAATGTTGAAAAACTACTGGATGTTTTTTATTCATGAGGCAGTGATGATAGACACACCTTGAAAATAAACTAAACACGGCCCGACTAGTCTCTGCTGGATTTATCCGTTTCCCCAGTGAGACAAAGGAAGAGAGAAATGGAAGGGGAGTCAGATCAAAGTGTGTGCTCTTTCATTGTGATGAGCACTGATTGCCTTTCCTGACTTCGATTCCATTGAGAAAATTCCCACAAGCGCAGTATCGGATATAATGGCAGCTTCCTCCTGGAGAGACTCTTACCCCAGCTCATTAATCAGCATTGAGCTGGACCGCTCAGCTGACAAAGGGGAATAGTTACAATGGCATGCTGCCTCAATTTGAAAGTCTCTGCTGATTTCTATGGTTGGTTTTGAAAGTTTAGCATGTAAAGCAAGGTGGTGAGTTAGTGTTACGGCAGAGTGCATACACTAGAAATGGTCACACGGGAACTGTCAATCAAACTGCCAATTACAGTCGTTCATCAGAGCACTCCATGGAAATTCATCCTCAGACAGAAGCAGACAGAAGCTGTTAAACTCTGCAGGGAGCACAACATGTGGGAGCACAACATGGTCATAATACTTTTCTATCTGAATGTTTTTAAGGACAAGAACCCAGTTGACGACTGTCACATTTATAGCATTAATATCCTGAACCCATTTACAACGCACAATCCCTGAAAAATGAAATATATCAAAATAAATAGACACAGTATAACAAGAGAACGCATACAAAAATACACAAAACAAACACGTTGATCAAATTTACAACAGCGATGTATAAGTACCTTAAAAAAAGTAGTGCTGAAACAATTAGTCAATTAATCGACAACCACTGACTAAAATAACCTCAGCTACCACGATCTTCTGTCATTGAACAAAATCATCAAATATCAATGTACTGGTCTGGTGATTGGGTTGTTGATTTTATATGATATATCTATTTCTACACATATTATCTTATGGCATCTACAATACAACCAGTGTCTTCCTAAAACATGTCAAACCTTTGGTCTAACACCGTACAGGACTAGGGACTGGTTAGCGTTAGGGTTGCCACTATCCTAAAATCCATCTACCTATCAGTATTTTGTCTGTCTGTCTGTGACTTGCTGCAGGAAGAGTTACAGCTCACACAGACAGTTGACTGACTTTGGTTTCACTAATTGTTTTTTTCCACTTGTAATGCTCTGTGGGAATATGTTTCAGAGCAGTGAGCTCACGAGTTATTTTGTGACAAAACAATCAATATGGATTGAGGTTGACTGATGCTGCAGTGTTGTCTGTTTTCTAGGTCTAACTCCAGTGGCTGGTCTGGGGTCACTGTTTCTATCTCTGCAATCCTCAAATCTGAAGTCCTTGAGAGCGGACAATTCTTCAGTCATCTTTCAGTTGTCAGACTCTTCTTTGAGTGACGTATTACTGTATGGACAAATAGCTGTACCATCATTTATTGTTACATTTAATCAGGAGTTCATAAATCTGACACCCGCCTTTGAATGGCCTCTAACAACCTGATTCAGAACAAATCCTTCAGAACAAGCAGTCCAATAATTCCCTCTGGGCTTCACTCTGTCCTTTCATATCATCACTAACCTCCTCAGCATCTCCTGTTTTTTTGTTCCCAGCTAAAATGACAGCTCCTCAACCACTTGTGCATCACCTTGAATTACTGCAATCATTTAAAAATAGATACAAACGTATCGGTGTCATATTGACTTTCCCCTTCCTGTTAGACAAACACCATATGGCCGGAGTCTTTGTAATGTGAAATCCCTGCAGTCTTGGCAATCTGGGATTTGAAAACAGAGCGACAGAGAATGCAGCTACTGTACACCTACAATCTCATCAGTGTGTGCAGTAATTTGGTAAACCCAGACCACATCAATGAGCAGCATGGCACGGTACTTTCCTTGTGTAATGACATGCAGGCAGATATACACAGGGGAGTTGTTTTTGTTTCAGAAGTGTGTGTGTGGGGGGGGATATCTATGTATAGATATATAGATATCATATAAAAGAAAGTAGATCTATGCAAATCCCTGTATTATTTATGCACTAACTTTCATTGATGGAGATCTAATACGTTCTGATTTTCATTTTACTACCAAAGCCCTGTGCTTTACTGCCTTACTTTAAAATGAGAATAGATTTATAAAAAATATATATAATTTATTTAACCTGCAAAACTAACACATTGTGTAAAGACGTTCTTCCAGGCCAAAGCAAAGTCTGCAAGCGTTCTATTCAAGGCTGCATACAGCCCCAGCCACCACCACCAATATGGTAGGGCAGCCTGTATGTAGCCCGAGAGGCCAAACACAGGACAAAAAGAGCCCCGTTGCTGCTCGTTAAGCTTAGTTACTAAGTTGTGAGCACAAGGCCTAGACTGCCGGGGGACTTCCTAGGATACATTGAGCTCCTATCGCCTCTTCTTCATCTCTTTTTGTATGAATTCATGTCCCATTAATGCTCATTACTAATTTTGCTTCTTCCCCGTAGTCTTTGTGCTTTCTCGCCTCCCAGGTTCCCATGGATCGTGGTTTTATATGGACCCTGGTCCTTCATCCCACCATGGCCCTGTTGACACCCACTGCTACTACCATTTTTATTATTACTCACATTACCATTCTATATTAACGATACCATTAACGCACATTCCTGACTTTGCTTCTTCACTCCTTCACTTTGTTTTTAAATCTCCTTTTGTTTTGGCTTATGTTTTGATGCTTTAATGATTTTATGTGAAGCACTTTGAATTGCCTTGTTGTTAAAATCTGCAATACAAATAAGCTTGCCTTGCTTTGCTTTGCCTTATACCTGGACCATGGTCTTGCCTCCTGCCGTGGTTCTGTCATATGCATTGAATGTGTTGTAACTCTGTTGTTGTTCATTCTGTACACATGACTCTATTACACTTCTGTCCAGATGGGACAGAAGATCTCGTATGTGTACAGATTGTAAAGCCCTCTGAGGCAAATGTCTAATTTGTGATTTTGGGCTACACAAAAATAAATTGAATTGAATTGAATTTTAGTGAGTCAGATCTTCTCTCTTGTCGTTTTTGGACTTTGGTGACACTGGACAGTGAGACAACAATGTTCAGAGAGATTTTAGTAAGAAATCACATAGCTATAAAAGTGAGGGGAATGCAAGTGGCATTTTGAAAAATGAATGGGACATGCCCCCCCCATCTCCAATGGAAATTACACCCTTGGATATTTAGTATGTGGCAGTAAAAGTTGCAGTAAAACAAAGAAAGGTCAGGGAAGTCTACAGTGGCAAGACTCCATTTGCAGGAAATTGCCACGACAGTTTTTGGTTGCAGCAATTCCCTGCACAACTGTGTCATAGATGAATTTAAAGTGAAGTATTCTGCCTCTGCTTCTTGTAAACAGGATCAACAATGGGCCGATGTCTGAATGAAACACTAATGCACAAAACCTACCAAGAATCTTTTTACATCAATACCTTCTCTTTCCTGTATTTCTGCAAAGTGAACACATAACAAACCATGAAGCGTCCAGTCAAATATAAAGCGGCAGAAGATTGAAGAAATATTTCCCAATTTTAAAGAATAAAACGGCAGTAAAAGAAGAAGACAAAGAAAAGTAAGTGCTATACTCCGGTAAAATATCACTCTGCAGTCTGACCACAAAGCAAACCTCAAAGAAATAAAATAAAAACACATCACCGTCTCCCATATCAGGACAACAAGATATTTTTGGGATGAAACTATTAAACCTTAATATGATCTCCACACAACAGAGACGCCACACAGGCCATTACACGGCCGATCACACTGCAGATTTCATTTAAAAAGAAATATTTCAACATGCAATGAAAACAATATAAATCTTTCATTAGCCTCTCAGAATCAGAGCAGCATGTGGCTTTTGGACTTTAATTACCTCTGTTTGACTATATCTCTGCCCCAGTTGAACGTCAATGAAAATTTATGAAAAACCAATTCACTGTGAAACCAGTCAGGATGTAATGGTGTGTCTGGACAAGAAATTGCTTTTTTACCCTCTGCTTCAGTAAATCATCTAAAATGCATCATTTTAGTTATGACCTGTTAGAAAGGGAGCGGTAAAGCAAACATTTATGAAAGGAAAGAAATCAACAGAAGAAATCTAAAATATCAAATCTGGGTCTTTGGATCAGGTGTAGCCTGATGTAGGCTTCATTGACATTCAGGCTCAGCTTTTTTTCCCAGTTGCTATTTTTATACATTTGTATATATGATTTGAAGAAAAGTCATCTTTTTCACCCGACTACAGCAATACAGATGCCAAATCAAAACCCAGCAGTCCGTTAGACAAACACCGAGTGTGCCAGAACCCATGAATTGCAAATTTTGTTCCCGCAGAATAGAATTAAATCTGAGTCTGATTGAAAAATATTTTGCAACTTGTGTTTGTCTCGAAACATTTGTGAATGAGTAGAAACTTCCCAACTGCACATCAATTTTCAATTGAGTAAGACAATTGTTCGCTGATGTCAATTTAAGAATAGGACATAACAAAGATGTATTACAGTAAATGTTTTATCTATTTTGAGTTAGGGATTCGTGATGTCTTATATATGTGTGTTTGTTCAGACTGCTAACGTCTCATTTTTCCAGCTTGGTGATAATGTGAACTTCCTGTTTCCTCGATTGCAAAACAGCCAAATAAAACAGCATACATCTTGTGATGAGATGAAACAATCTTTTCCACCATTTTCAGCCTTCACTACATGTTTGACCGTCCCAGTGGGGCAAATCTTATTGTTTCTAATGAGCTTTTGTGAGTTTTTCTCACCCTCAACTGAAGGGTTACGGACATGCAGGAGTGGATTACTTTCATAATGTGGGTGTTGGGAAGTCCTTTGAGACAGTCGGGCTATTCAAATAAACCTATCTTGATGAATGTTCAGTGGAGAATAGGCTCTACCTGTAAAGACTAATAAGAGCTCAAAGTTGTCTGAAGGTTTTCCACTTTAATTGTCAAAAACAGCAGCTGCTTTTCCCGAACTCTCTTCAGTTAAACACGGTCTAGTATTTCATTTTCCATGGATACAGTTAATCTGAATCCCATCATGGATAAGCAGCACGCTCATTGTTTCATCTATCCAACGCCAGCTCTAGTAATCTTGTTTATTTTCTTCATCGGTCTGTCATGCAATCTGTTCAAACCAGAGAAATCTGTTCAATACTTTTATTTAGCTTTTTGCTATTTGATAAATCAGGTTGTTTATGATTGTGGAGAATTGATGTGGTGAAATGATATCTTTGCAGTTGTGTCACAAATCTCATAGTTACCATAGGAAGGAAAGTGCACACATATTCTGGCAAATAACATAAAGGAAGGAGGGGAAAGCTGCACACTCATAAATCAGATACAGCCTTTGTATCTAAAATCATATTAACAAATGTTTCAGCTCATAGAGGGCTTCTGCAGAAAATGTATCCTGGATTCATCTGAATGACTGGAGCATCACAATATATCACAAAGTGGTATCAACACTGCTCAAAAATGTGTCGGAACAAAAACTGAACATCATCACCTTCATAAAAGACGCATTTGTTTTGTGGCTGTTGCATTAAAATGAAGGAATGTTACACAGCTGTACCTAATACATTGGACTGTAAGTCTACCCATCTGTCTTTTTTAAGGAGAAAAATGTAATATTTGGAGTAAATAGATTGAGAAGTTCAGCTAAAAATCCTACAGGACAAATTATCAGTTGGGTTTGAACCCACAAACAAACAAAACTTCAATAATTCCAGTGATTCTCTATATTGTACATTTATCTTTATGTGCTACTCTTAGCTCCTTCTTTACTTGACCACAAGTATTGTACGTGTAACTTGGACATGTACTGTATATATATTGTAGACTTTTGACTGAGTTTTAATGTCACCATTTCTATGATCTTGTTGAACGACCTTTGAGTCAGATGATTCCTGGCTTTTATCCAGAAAGAACAAGATGATATGTGCCGTAATAATGACTCATCAATGTCCTCCAACACACCAAATATCTTCATATTGTTTTTCAAAACCAAATAGCGGGGAATACTGAAACAAGTTCTTAGAAGAAACAGATGCAAGACCGTGATTTTGTGTTTCATCAGTCAAATCAGCCACAACTGGACATACAATATAGGCTAATGAGAAAGTCAATGAACATAGGAATTCATTAATAATGAAATACAAGTTTGAATCATTGAAATTCTAATAAATTACAATGAGTGTGTGAGTTCATTTTAAACTGAAAACAGTAGGTGTGCTGTGGGTGTAGGTCATCTAATTAACATAATGACAAAAGCTAATGCCTTAAATCTCCTGCATGTAGAATATTGAGATCAATATCTCAAATTACTTTGACAGCACAGTCTAATGATCACGATAAATACATATAAAGCATCCACTGCTCTCTGCTTTCAGAGACAATTTGGCACAAAAGCCAGTGTTACAAGAAAAAAGAAAGAGGCTCAATCAAAACATAAAACACAAAAGGTAGAGACGGAGACGGCCTCAACTTGCAGCACAAAGAGAGCAGGAGATAGCACTAAGTCATGTTTCTGAATCCCCAGCTGTCATGTTTTTGATGGTATCTTCCAGTAAATTCTTATCTCTGCTGCTCCTTATGAGACTTTTAATACACAAGGAGTTCCATCGTTGAGAGCACTTTTCAGAGAAAACATTAGGGAGAAAATGACAACAGAAGGCACAGAAGTCTTTCATGATGATTTACAATACCTCAAGAGAGAATATGAGTGAGAGAGAATTTTCTTTCAGGGATTCTGTTTTTTTTTTTTTTACGTGAGTGTTTTTAAAGTAATAGTCTTTGTCATCAGCCCCTCTTCCAAGCACGGCACTGAAACCACACCAAAGAACTGGGTGAGCTTTTAACATCTCTAAATGTCTGGAACAAAAAGATGAAGTACCAAAATACTCCACTGTCCATGGGTCACATTAATTAATGGGGTAATGTCGCTCTCATTTCTGTCTGAAACACTTTCATGTGAAGTTTACTCTTTAACATGACGGATAAAAAGCTGTTTCAAGTTTCAGACTGAGTTGAGAGTTCAGTTTGAATCTGATTTTAGAGTTCTCACATTAAAGCTACAAGGAAGTTTCATTTTGTGGTGATTTTACATTATTCTAATCATAATCATAATTAGAGCTTAATCAGATTCCTGTCGACACCATCAGAACAAATTGGCTTAAGAACGATTATAAAGATGAAAATAAGTCAAATAGATACTTGTTTTGGTTTACTTTCTATTTTGGGTTCAGTCCAAGTTGTTCTCCTGGGAAGAGCAGTTCTCAGGGGATTCATCTTTGAATACACAATGTTTACTAGTTTACTATTAAACAGAAGGCGAGCCTTCTGTCGAATAACTCCAGCAGTAGTATTTTCTCAACTACTTCCCCTGTGGGGATCAATAAAGGCTTGTCTTATCTTAAAATATTACTTCAATGGAAACACACACAGGTAACCAACAAGAGATGGTAAGTTCTAAGTGCTTGAAACAGGTCTTATGTAATGATGTTAATGTTTTCTTTTGTTGGATTGCTAGATCTGGTGTATTGTGCATAACAATAAAGCCATTGTTGCCGGCTATTTGTGAGGCCATCTGCCAGAAATTTCGGCTGAATATTTGGTGATATCTTTGATGAACAGGTTCGTGATGGTGAATTTCCCTCAATATTTAAGAAACAAAATGTTGTCATCTGAGGAAACGCATTCAACTCTACTCTGTGTCTTGTGATATTTCTTTCGATGAGTTTCTGGAGCTATTTATCGGTTTAGGGAATTTCGTTTCATATATGAAAGCAAAATCCAATAAAATGGTAAAATGTGGTGTTTTTAAAGACAATTACCTGTTTATGTTATTTTAACGGCTCATTTAGGACAAACTGATGACAGACATTTATTATTCTACTAAATCTCATGTACAGTATCTTTCACCTCTGTCTTTGAGCTTCCTTCCTTCCAAATGCCAGACAGATATACGTATGTCTGTACCCAATTAAAGCAAGAATAATGGTGGGAATACTGTGTGTACATGCCCCAGTACCAGCCAATCCCAGTGCTTACATTTGGGTTATATAGAACTTGGAGTGTTTATCTGAATATGAAATTATGTTAAAATGCACCAACAAAAAGCAGAAAAACCCCATTAACTGAAATATGAATCTAAATGAAGTACAGTGTGATTTGGACTTATTGTCTGTCGAAATGAAAAGCAAACAGGTAGTAAAACTAAGGATGAACACACTGTTACCTTGAGTGCATGTGAGTCTGTGTATGTGTGTCCATTTGTGTGAGCTGGAGAGCCAACAGGACAGATCTGGGACACTCAGCCATCAGTAGCGAAGCAGCAGAAAACTAAAACCAGGGCAGCCACTGATCCACTGAGAAACATTTCCATATGTGACAGGTTGTCCGCCTTTAATTAAGCTCTCAGATCTTCTCCATATTTTATCATGGTCATTCATATTCGTCGACAATACAGCAGTGAATGTGGACAACATCGTCTCCTTTGGGGCCACACTTTACGCACACGAGGAAACTTCCAGGCCACTGAGTAACCGCAGTCAATGATACCAGAAAATGTGGGCCGGTGCTGCAATGAGCAGGAGGGAAGATTGGAAAGAGGATGAGTCAGGGGAGCCCACGAAATGCATTTAAATCTACTGTATTAAATCTTACAGTACTGATTTTCCACCTTATTTCCATGATTAGTCACAGTGATGACATGTTTTCAAAGCCCACAACACACCCTTCTGTCCTCTGTGCTGCCATGGCTACTTCTAGCGAACTAGTTGATCGGGTTGACTCCAAATAGTTGACCATTTAATCCGAGGAGTCGGATTTGGCCAATTTCATGTGGTAATGAAATAAAGAATCATTCATAAATAACAACATGGCTATTTCCAAATCAAAGAACAGGACTACATTGATTAACCAGAGCACTCACATACGAGCTAAGCACTATCAGAGCGCTGAATATATTACTCGCTGTAATCAGCTGGGGGAGGCGAGACAGTTCAAGTCGTATCTTTGTAAGAAGAAACTACAGAAAGAGTTCTCTCATTGCCTCTAGGTATACAGTTTTTTCAGTGTCGTACTATTTCATCGAAGCTGCTAGTGAAGCTTTTGGTCAGCCACAGCGGCTTCCTGTAATATAGCAACAGAACACATTATAGATTTTTGAATGGAAATCACCCATCATCACACTGGGACGGTCTAATGGCGTGTTCACGTCTCATGGGATCAATGGGACAGAGTCCCATGATAGAAACTTGCGAGCGTTCAAATCATTAAGTTGGTTGCATGATCACAGAGTTGGTCGTATGAGGATTAGAATCATTTTCCATGAGAAGCTTAAGACTAATAAATCAACTCTGGCTAGAATAATAACTTGTGATATTTTTTATATTTCAGTAGTATTAACGACTGAAAACAAGATGTATTCTATTTAACTGAGAAGACGATTCTCCGTATGTTTGCAGTGGAGGTTTTTAAGTTACATGACACTTCCGTGAGTTACAGACTGGACCATGATTGGCTTAGTCGTGATGGCTCGTACATGTGATTTAAAGTGAGCACAGAGAAACTTTCCCCCTTCAGCAGATTATTGTGAAAACAGCCTTTTAATGTCGGACTCTGCACCTGCAACATTCTGCACAGTGACGCTCAAACATCCAAGGGAATAAACAACAAGCAAAGTATATTTCAGTGAAGGAAAACTTTCTGTGTTATTCCCCCCCCGGAGCCTGGCACAAAGGTATATCATATAATAATATGAACATACTGCATGAATATAAACAGTAACATCATTATCAGGCAAACATTAGACTCACCCTCCTTTGATGTAATCCAGGAAGGTGTGCTCTGACTCCACATTGAATGACAACAAGGACACCTGTGGGAAAAAAGGTCCAAATACATTATCTCATGCTTGCTAATTAAGGAAAGCTAAATCTACCAATCTACACATTAACACTGACCTCTGAGCTAACCACCCACAAAATGACTTATCCACGCTGAATGGTTTTGACGCCGGGGCAGCATATTAGTATTACAATCACTGAGAGAACATCAGTGTGGCAGAGCACTGATGGATGATCAGTGTAATGGAAAACAGGCCACGGATTTTAATTACAGAGTCATCGCATACAGAGAGAGCAGCCAAAGTACTCAGGCAGTAACAAAAGCTCAGGCTCATCTATAAACATCCATCACTACTCTTCACTAATAGGACAGACAAGAGTCCCTTTATGCATTACTATGGACTTGGTTACTCAACCTGTTTCAGGCCACGAGACTGTTTTCTCATCTACTTAAATTCACTGTCTGGATCACAAGCCCCGAGACTGGAACAGAAACATTTAACAGAGCTGAACTGCCTCATACAATCCACTTAGAGAAAACTTCCTGATGAATACAAAAGCAAGGGAGGGTCGGGGGGGGGGTGCACCAGGAGCTTTGCTCTTATCTCAGAACTCACCGTCCCAGAGTTGATGTATCTCTTTTTCTTTATTTTCTTTTTGGCATTCACCACCTGGTATGAAGGCAGAGTAGAAAAGAAGGATGATGATAATACAAACTTGCAGCTCAATTATTTTTTATCCCCCCTTGGGCATGTAATAAAAACATCTTTGTCCTCCTACTCCATGTCTGTAAGGGTAATGGAGCATAGGGACTGAATCCAATAACTGTAGTAGGTGAGAATGAGATAGCATTGATCATGCCCCGCAGCAAGATACAGATTATTCAGGGGGATTTTTATAAGCACCTACACTGTGCTGTACATTTTACATGCACATTACCAAGCATGGGGATGGTGGGACGCATATGTCTGTCCCAACCATTAACTTGTGATAAATAATAATGATATGTAATGTAGGGAAAACAGACAAACGTGAGTGATAAGCAAGACAAGCTGATTACATGTGTAAGAAATGGCAAGAATTTTAAGAAGTTTAAAACATTTTTTATTTCAATGAAATAACTTTATCAACAGAATCCGAAGAAGTCGAAGTGTTCTTTGAGAGCGATAGTTGAGTCACTGTAGCGTCCAGTCTGCCCACCGACAAACATGAGCGTGTGAAGAAGTATGGCTTCCCTGAGTCTGTGTGCGTTTTGATAGTTTGTTTATTGGATTAAATCCAAAGTGGCAGAAATGAGAAAACAACTTCCTTTTTTGTTTCGTCCTCCCCACCACCAGCGGTTCAGGACATGGACCTTCAGTTAGCTCGACCTCAGCCAATGGTGTGAACCCCAACAGCGGGATCTGATCCCGGGAGACTGTCCCGACTCCCCACCGGATCAGCAAACTTTTTGTTACTGACGTTTCAAAGGTTAGATGCAGCGAGCCACAAGCGCACTGTGACTCTCAGCGCTGGGGTTTGTGCTGGCTGAATTTGGTCCGTCTCCCGGAACCGCCGCATGCTCTTCTCCGGACGGGGTGGTCTACTGTTTTCTACGTTTGTTACAAGCTCTCTTGGCTTTTTTTTTTGTAATATAAGAATAAATAAACAACTGTCTTACATGCCATAATTATATGAACTCAAGTATCTGTTGCAATTTCAGTTCGATTAGTCTGTTGTTTTTTCGGCTCAGAGGATGTGTTTTGTGCTATTGGGTTAGCCTTTGTGCTAACATTACTGGGTAAGCTTGCTGAGCAGCAGCTTTTACTCATTATCCGGCTCAGTGGGTGTGTTCGCTCATGAACGAGTTGACTTCTGGACTGAAGTAAATTTTAAGTTCAAGTGTATTTTTTTAGGCTCAAGTGTCTCAGAGTTTCAGCAGTTTAGTTGAATTTTAAGTATTCTTGCCCTGCTGTTAGTTAATAGTTGGCATTACACGTCGCCTCTTTAAATTAATGTCACTTTTGGAGCCTGCAGGCAGAAACATGTGCGCAACACTGAGCCGTCACAATCTAAAATCTCTACTGCTTATTCTATGGGTCTGCACACAAACATAAAGCTCAAGCCTGAAGGAAACTGTGATGTACAATAAAGTAAAAGGTATCCCACTCTCCCTCTCCCTTCCGTTCTGCCTCTGTGGTTTCTGATGCTACTCCTCAAGACAGATGATGGCTTATAGCACCGCAGTCATCACTGCCAGGTTCACATGATGTCATACAGACATCACCTTCAATTACACCAACCTCTGTTGGCATTAGCCTGCTGTCATCTCACATCACAGAGCTGATGTTTGCAGGCCCTGTTTCCTCTCAGGTTAAGCACACAGGAATCTGCCAAGAGTCGAACACCGCGACTGGTGACCTATTCAAATTATTTATTTGTCAACTGTGATAATGTGGCTTCATGTAGTTTTTGACCACATTTTGAAATTGATTCAAGTGCACTGACCTGGCAAAGAGTGGATGAAGAAACTGCTGCGTTTCATTTTCTAATTAGAATACAGAAAGGTTTGGTGAAGGGTAATGGATACACCTTCTTCTGCCATATCAGCAGTGTGAAAGGGCAACTCTGCATGCTACTCACTAATCTCTCTTTCTCATTCTGTCTCTCCTCACCTATCCCCATCTACTCACAGCCCACTCCCTCTTTTCACTGGCCCTGTTCTTTCCTTAAGCCACCTCCATGACTTATTCAGAGACTAATGTAACATGGCAAGTGTTTTAATGAGCAGGGACCAAAAGGAGTCCCCCCAGCACCCAATAGTACCCTCCCTTACCCTCCAAGGACCATCCAAAAAAAACTCTAATCACCAGCATAGTTCAGTTGTATTCTCCCCACAGAAACACCCTTCTTCATGTGGTCAGCTGCACCGCTTAACCTCTTCGATGCTTCATGCGGTGTAGGGTGAGGAGAGACAGTGGGGGCTGGCTGTTAATCTCAAATCGACACAACTCTGGCTCAAACAACCACAGCCTCTTAAAGTCATTACACTTTGGATAACAAGGCCTTGCTGGGCAAAAGGGTACACTGATTTGGTCTTAAATTGAAGTTGGTTTCTCACACTTGTTCAAAGAAATGGAGCCTAGGTTTGTTTTTTGCTTACAGCTCTGTCCAGCTGCAGTATGCAGTATAAAAAAGAAATCTTAGATGCAGAAATAGATATCAGGCTTTAGAATCAGGTAATAAAGAGGTCGGGTTGACATTGTGACTTAGTTTCAAGAGACCAAAGAGGAACATCAGGAAGAAATAAAATACAAGATTTAGGACAACATTCTGGACACATTCCTGAGATTTAAAAAAAAATGTTTTAAACAGAGGTCAGTTATGAACACCATCAGTATCGACTCTCTTTATCTCCACTCACCTCGTAGACGCTTGACTGGTTCTGACCTCGACATAGCTCTTTATAGCTGGTGGTGAGTTCACCGATGAAATCGTGGCTGGAGAAAAGAGACAAAACCTGCATGATATAATGTTCACTCAGATGCAGAAGGTACAACCCTGAGAGGTAGAAGATAAAAGTAGTCGGAGTAATTACACCACAACCACTGACGCACAGATGGAATCAAATCGTCAATTGTTAATGAAAAAGGAACAGCAAGTGAAAAGACAATATTGTGAATGAAAATGTAATTTATGGAGGAGTTAAAGGAGAAATATGTAGACAGTGAGCAAGACATGTGGAAGAATTTATAAATTCTATGAATTATCGCTGTCCTGTAAATGCTGTCTGTGTGTGCAACCATTACCTCCCGTCTCTGTCCCAGTCATACACCTCCACTTTGATTGTCCTGTAAAACACATCAAAGGAGAGGACAAAGTGTTGAGCACATGTATGTAGCATGTGAACCACCTCATGTCCTTGAGGGGAAACTTCCAAGAGAGCATTTCTGAAATGACCTTACAGAAAAAGCTTTTTAAACTCATTAATTGTTCGTGAAAGCTGAAATAAATCAATCAGAGAGAGCCTGCTCTGTGTTTGCAAATAAAATGTGTTTTTACATTCATCAGGTAATGACCAATCATTCAACCTAGACTGAGACCAATACCTATTCCACACAGCCGAGTTTCTGTCAGTCTTGTAGTCAAAAAATATTTTCAGATCTGGTTGCTAAACTGCCATCATGGATTTAATAATTTCTTTAGTTTGTGTTTCTCACAGAAGAGACTTTGAGGTTAGTTGCCAGAAGTTTGGGTAAAGCATTTCCCTGCACAAGCCAAAGATAGAAAACTAACCTCTTGGGAGGGAGCATATTTTGCAAGTTCCTGAAATAAGTTGGAAGGCAAGAATCCAAATAAGTAAGCCTGAGATAATTCACTCAGAAAGAGGAAATTGCTTCCTCTTTTATTCTTTATCTGATGGAAAGATCAATGGCTCCACCCATCAGCAGCTGTCAATCATGTGTCTCTGAGTCCAGGAGGAGGCAAGGTGCTGGAGGGCTCTGCCCTGTCATCCTGACCTGAACTCATTCTGTCTGTTGTGTTTCCCCTTTTATAACCAACGTGTGAGATCCATGTAGTGCAGAGAGAAATAAGGCAAGAATTGTGACAAAGCCTATCTTTACATAGCAAAAAGCTGTTTGCTGCTATATTAAAGTTATGAATGTCTTATAGAGAACCTTTAAATACTGAAACATACAACATCCAGAACAGAACAGATATTCAGATTTCAGAGTAAGTGTGAGAGAACGATCAAATCGTCCTTGTACTCTTGACTGAAAAACAAATGTGTTTTGACACTCAGGGAAGATAATTCCCCAATGATGCGTCAATCCCCCAATGATGCGTCTCGCAACTAATAGAAACCAAAAAAAGAAACCATTTTTATTGTCATATACACAAAATTTGCCTTCTGCATTTGAACCATCCCTGTATATAGGGATGGGTGGGCTGCCAATGACAGGTGCCCAGGGAGCTGGGGGTTCAGTGTCTTGCTCAGGGACACTACCACACGTGACACGTCCCAGTCGAGGATTGAACTGTTGACGCTGCGGTTACCAGACAACCCTCTTAACCCAGTGAGCCACGGTCGTCCCCTGATCATGATTATGGTTGTGAGCAGCATACTGGTGAAGATACAGAGAATTTGTTCCTGGATCAATCTAATTTCGGTTTCTGCACCCACTGCATGTTTTAGTGCAAATGGGAGAGATTGCACTCTCTGATTGCTATTAAAGCCAGATGATTACATGAGATTTGACAAATTCAAATGAGGCCAAAGACGTGACTCAGAGACCACGTAAACTAAACTGCCTTAGATTTACAGGTAAAAGATGGGCACGGAGGAAATCCGAGGAACAAAACATGAGGTGTTTGTGCACTGCAGCATCGGCCATCCTAGGACCCCTCTCTTCTGTCCCATCTGGTCCTTCTAGACATCTCGGATCTGGATCTTGTCCTCCAGAAGACTACGTCTCAACTCCTGTCTCTTCTAACTGTGTGAATGGTATCCTTGAGTTTTAACTCTTGAGTGTATGTGAAGTCTGTCCTTTTTCTAGATTTTTTTTGTGGTGCAATAATTTATCAAATATTATTATTCTGTTATCCCATGGTGTCATTTTGCTAACGTTATTTACAGGAAATGTCAGAGAGGCCCCAAAGTTGCTGAAGATTTATCTCGCCATCAAAATCCTCAAAGGGAGTCAGGCTTCTTTCATGCTTCCACTCCATCTGTCTGACCCAATTAGCTTCTCCAGGCAGGTGAGGAGAGACAGGATCGAAGTGAAGAACCTCAGTTGACACCCAGCGTGGTGGAGAGGGCGAGGTTTGACGACTTCTACACACTCTCATGGCTGCCTGGGTCTGCACACTTTCATGCTTATGCTCACACACATAGCAGGGCTCTGCTGCTGTTCTAGCCACCTGTCAACAACGACGTGTACAGACACTTTTAACCGTCTCTCTCTCTCTCTCTCTCTCTCTCTCTCTCTCTCTCTCTCTCTCGTATTATATTTTATTTTCCTGCCAAAACTCCTCCAGCTCCTCAGGTATCCCACAAGGCCTTTTGCTCTAAAGAGATTCAGATAAGATAGGTGATGCAACTGGAGCAGCCAAATGCAGGTTGTAATATTTCTCTCTTACAGCAGCAGATAAAATAAAGGTATGAAATCAATGGTGTCTAAATTTGACACATTAAACCATATTGAAAAGTATGTGTAAAGTGTGCAGAACAATTTATTGTACATCATCATTCATCTTACCTGTCATAGTCTCCGTTGCAGAGCGCTCTGACAGGGATGGAGAAGGGCTGCCACACAGGGTTCAGAGTGTTCTTCACCACTTCAGTCTTGTGGCAGATGGTGAACCTGGAGACGCAGGTCGATGGAGATTTAAAATCCTACAAGACAAATCTCGAAGAAAAACCAACCCAGTGATAAAATCTTTGCTTTCGAGACCATGCCTGAATGAATTTATCTCAATGCCGATGAGTTCAAGGGATTTAAATTTTTCACTTCCTCTTTGATCTCCACGCCCTCCTACCTGTCTTTGATAGGCTACAATGGAAGCTCACTGAGAAGAAAAGGCAGGAGACAAACTCACGTGCCATCCTCATTGCTTCTGTAGAAGACCATGAAGGGGTCCGACTTTCCAAAGAAGTCCTTTTTGTCTAGTTTGTTGGCACAGAATTGCATGGTGGCATAATCCTACAGACAAAGGAATATAACACACTCAGAGAAATGAAAAAACAAAAACTAAAGGACATTGCAAATCCATGCTTCTGCCTCTATTTGCCTCCTGTTGTTTATTTATACATGCTGTGTGCCAAGATATAAAAGCACTGAAGCACCAAATAAAAGCAAAGTGCTGACTGAATCCTAATTAGAGGAGAGTGAAACCAGCCAGTGGATGCTCGTTTCCAAAAAATCTGCAAATGCATTCAGTCATTACCATTTCTCTTATTGTGCTACTCCTGCATAACAACAGTGAATGGGATAAGTAGTATCAAATTGAAAATACCTTGTTATGCTGCATATAATCATAGTAACAGTATGAGAGACCATACGGAGGCACATAAATGGATTCTAAACCCTGCATATGGAAGAGGAGGAGGCTGCGTACAAAAAGGATGTGTGAGTGCAGCTAATGATACGTTAGAAAGGCTGGTATTACCATAATTATATTCATTTAGGCAGCATTTCAATGTGCGCTGCCATTACAAGGACAATGAACATGCCCTAAAATGGTCTTGGTTCCAGATAGTCTCCCTGTGGCCAAGATATTAGTCTGCGTTGTATAATAATGAAGCATAGCTGGCACAGTCTGGACAGGTAAACAATATCAACATCAAAAGAAACTCTGCAAAGTGTTCTTCGTAACTGACCGCTTTTACCTCAATGCTGTGTAAGACTTTTAAAAATGTTTTTAGCCCTTTAGCATACCGTAGATGCAAGTCGAGTGTCTAATTGTCATATTTTAAAGCATGAGATGTGATGCCAGAAGATATTTTGGGGCCTTCAACTGGCAGAAAGAAGAGCTGCTTTTACCCTGCTGGACTCCTGAGCTTTTAGATTTTAAAGTGCAGCTGTAAGACCTGAATCAGCATGGTCATGCACTGGGTTTCCATCGATTGCTTTGACCCAGATCAGTGTGATGTGCTATGCCTCACTAACCCCCATCACATCACTTAAAATGCCTTGGAGAGGACCCAGACCAGCCTCTGAGGCAAACGCTCAGAAAAAAATGGATGTCACTACATGGATTCTCTTAAAAATGTAGCTAATTTGATTATCACCATTTGTATAATGTCTAATTATACAATAATGTCTAATTGTCTAATCACACTTCATGTCTCCGTGCAACACTTCTGGAGATGTGAAGACGAAATTAAAGCAAAGAGCCGATTTAAACAGGTGACTAAATGAAGCAGGGCTGTTGTGTATTGTATTTTCTTTACCAACTGTCATTTTCAGTTAATTTCTGTGTTTCTACTGTACCACTTCTACAATATAGGTAGGGAATCATTTTTCAATTGTGTATCCCTGGATATGAATCAGCAAAGCTGCCATCCACTGTGCTTGAAGAAAGTCAAGCTCATCAGTAGAGTGGCACAAGAGAGTGGCACAAGAACAAGAACATCTAATTTGGCATGTTCCCATTGCGGCTTGTTTTGAGGATTTTAAGCTAGCTTAGGTCAGTCATCCAAACCCTTAAAAATAGAGGCATCCTATAACTGTCCTGCTTTACTCTGACACGGCCTCTGCAATTACACTATCATGGCAACACCGTGCCTTAAGCCTTCATTAGGCACGGATAACACATACCCACTTTGGTGCCTTGCGGTGTTCTCTCATTAAGTGTGGAAAAAAAGGCAGAACATTCATTTCAACCACTGAGGTTTCGGAGCAGCAGGGGAATACTGAGTGCAGTCTGTATCCTCTTTTCCATTTCCCTGTTCCCCAAAGATATCGCTGCATGGGTGAAGTGTTAGAGCAATGCACGCTGTCACTTTCAGAGAGTCAGACTGGTCTTTCAAAGGAATACGAAGCAATACCTGAAATGAGGTCTTGGGTGAAGGATTTCTATCAATGTGAGGAGCAGTTTTATATATACAAAAAAAATAAATACATCATACAATCCAAAAAGTGAATGGTAATTGGGCTTATTGATGAGGAATGGATGGATCATCTGAGTACAAGTGAATGGTGAGCTGGTGAGTAAATACTATACATACAGTCGGGAGAAAGACATGGAAGAACTGCAGTACATCTTCATATGACCTAAATCTAAATCATACTTGAACAGGCAGAAATGAAAACAATCTCTGGCATATGTAAAGTGTTGTGTGTTTTACTTAGATTTAAATCAGCCTGAGCTGCAGCTGGACTGTGAGGATGAACTGAGAGAGAGCCAGCTGCTGCTCAGCATGTTACATGTGCCAGAGTTAGCGGTAGCCAAGAGAAAGTCTTTGATCCACGCAGAGGCTGTCGCTATCTCTAATGATACCTGGCAAATCCACCACGAAGGTGAGCCAACCAACCTCGCGGATAACAATCCCTGTAGAACTTCCCCAGTCGAATCCCACTCTGCTGGTTTTAGTTTCCCCAAACAAGAGTTGCAGTGTTTTCCTCAGGCGAGGCAGCAACTCAGCTGCTGCCATTTATTGCTCACATGTGGATTATAGAATAAACACCATCCAGATGGATGGTAGCAATTCCAAACTGCTATAACTCACAGGTGTGGGACTTGTTCTCACAGCATGGTCTTCAGATTATTCAATTATAGTATGCATTTTCTCTCAGTTCCCTATTCTTTCTTCAAACGTGAGGTGTTTATTTTCAGGGTCAAAAATTCTGTGTAAACAGGGCAGGTCTGGAGTGACATGTCAAGTCTGTGTCTGTCTAATGGAGTCTGGGAGAAAGGAAATGGTAATTTGTACCAGTTATGATCATTTGCATTTATATTACAAAACCCTTCTTGAAGTGGTGCTTTGCAGTGATTATGCTAACTTTCATCATTGCAGAACCACTGCACCTGGTGACTCACAGCAGCCCCTCAATGACTGTGCTTGCTTCAATCCAGCAAGAACCAAATCAGTAATGTAAAGGCATGGCAGTTTTATTATAAGCATGGCTTATCTGTCTCACTCTAATCGGGGATTGTTTATCAGGAAATAAATGGTGCTATCCATAAAACGTCCTCAAAGTCAGGTGCAACAACTGTGAAACCACATGCTTTTTACTCAACATGCATGACTGGAAGTTACAAAGCTTTGAACCATTAGATGCCTACATGCGCTAGGATATCGTAAAACATCCACACAGTAGTTGCTGATCAATGGCTTGTTTATAGCCTCCGAGGGAGGGCAGTTGTTCTGGTCAATAAGTTTTGATACTTCTACTGGCAGCAGTATATTGAGATTACTATCTTCATTTAGCAGTGCAGAGAGAAAGCCAATGGGTATCAGTGGACACAGGTTATTAACACAGATTTATGGATTCCCACACAACACATCAGAGGAAAGGTCTGCTTCAGTGATGGGATTGAAAGCAAGCTCATTAAATAGGCATTCAAACTCATAGCATATTCACTATGTATACAATTTAAATTTGACAAACGTAATTGCAAAGAGACATGGCGTATCCTGCTGGTTTAATGGGGGCTGTTATGACATAATATATCTAACTGAAGCCAAGGCTATTAAACAAGCCACTTCACATATGCATTACGGGACGTACACAAAATGCCATTTCAAATTAGATCAGTGAACATTGCAAAACATTTATTATGAAACCCACATTGTGAGCAAATATATAAGGGTTAAAACAATTTAAACTTACTCTGCAGTTTCCCAGCTCCTCAGCAGACAGGATAATGGTCCCACATTTCTTCCCAGGTATGCCACTGTGAAAACAAATAGAAATCATTCCCTCTTACTGCAAATATTGTACACAGCACAATGATGAAGATCCACTCGATCACAATGTTTGTGGCTTAAATGGCATTGAGAGGCACCGTGTTGACTTTTGCATTTCCTACAAAGAGGTATGGTAAAGTTAAATCTGTGATTCAGGGATTCTATTACCACCAGAGAGTATACCAGACACCTAAATAATAATAATAACTAGAAAGATAATCGCTAATAAGGCTTTTCATGCAGTCACACTTTTCACTTGAGGTGATGATTGTAGAGGTGTATTTTACATAAACTTACAGCTTTAATCATAAAATTCCTTACATAATGTGACATTAGAGTGACAGTCTGACAGCTCTAACAAGCACATCATTTTTTTTCCACCACTGTGACCGAATCAAAGACCAGTTATAAATACAGGCTCTTGAGTTTATTAGTACAATGTGGAACAAAACTCCTCTTATCCCTGTTTGCCAGCGTTACACTGACAGTTTAAAGCTCCGCGGGTCTCCAGTTGTTTACCGCTGATTCCCGCTCCAGCAGATGATCAAGACGTATTGTAGCACAAGAGAGGTCCCTGTGTGTCTGCATTTCTATGCTTCACCTCTTCAGTAGCTTGCCAACCCAATGGTGCTAACAAAATAGAGACAGAGTTGCGCCAGAGGTTTTTTCTAAATGGTTTTGGGCTGTATTCTTTGAAGCGGAACAAAATGAGATTTTTTTTTCTATTCAATCCCTCCAACCCTCTGCATCCACTGAAGCTAAGAAGGCAGAGCCCATTCCACTCAACACAGAGCAAGACAGCATATCTACTTTCCCATCGTACAGAAGCACTCCGGCTGCTGACACTCCTGTCATCTTTCCGGATAAAGAAGGAAATTACAAGGGAATCCTGCTGTAGCTGGAGAGCAATCATTAGAAGGTCAGACTTGCTGCAGATCCTCATTAAGCTATGACAGCTCATCTGACTGCCAGTTATACTGGAATTCCAAACTGCTAAATGGGAGGCAGAATTTGACTACAGCCGCAGATGCTTGCAATAGCGCAAACCTGCGATGGCTGAACAGACAGTACTGGGTATGCCAGGGGACCTACAGTATTATGAGATATAGCGTGGCTTCCTTTTGCTTATCTATTTGTGAAGGAATTGCATGTAGTATTTTTAAGAAATGGTTCAGGGTGCTTCCATTAACCTTTACTGGCCTATCTCAGGTATCCCAGGCCCGTAATACAAGCAGTTTAATGCTCCGTAGTAGCAACAGTAGCCCTTTGAGTATCAACTTTGATCAACCGTAATATAGATCCACTGACCAAAAGCATACGATTGGAAATGCTGCGCACCCACCGGTGTGAGCAAGAAAACTTCCATAGCACACCTCATTCTCAAGCTCCACGAGGATTCATTTCAAGGTTAGATAAAATGTCCTTGAATAATTGATGTTCAAGTCGCCACTGTGCAGTTTATGATGCCTCAAAGAGCCAGTAAACCCCAAACCAATGAGGCCAGTAAACCCTGCACACTCCGCAGGTCAGGTTATCTCCCTCGGGTCACGATAATGACCGGTACTCTTTTCAAACTGGGAAATGAGATCTAGTGATAAAATACCAGCTCCAGATACGTTGGGATGCACCACCCTGATCTAATCTCTGCTGCTGAGATGAGAGCAGGTACCAAAAGGGCAATGGTCTTTTTAATTTAGGCATGCATTATTGAGTGCTGCATTTTCTCTGACAATGACTCATTAACTTGAAGAGCACATAAGCACTGACTGGATAAATACAGTTCCTGTTGCACAAGAGTTTCTTTTTATTCCAAAAACTGACTTTTTTTTCTGCTAGTTCTAACAGCGTCTGCACTGAAATGTGACTGCTGATGATATGAAGTGTCCTGTATCAAGAGGCCTCATTCACCCAGCGCTCATTCACTGACGGTTCCTCAGTGAGAAAACGCTTTGATGATGAAATTATGTGAAATGTGCTGCTGCTGCCATCCTTGCTGTACTATCTGCATGTGAACAAGGCCAACAGTCCGACGGCTGTGAGGAACTGACAGTAGTTAATCAGTCGGTCATGTAAATGTGTATTTGTCTCCACTGATTCTGCGCTGCTCAAACATTTGACTATTCAAATTACAACAGGCAAACACCATAAGGGTGTTTTGTGATGTTTAACAGCCAGGCAATCCCCAGCTAACCAACTCATGTCAACAAAACGATGTGACAGCTTCAGTGTTTGGGTTACATCATCAAGCGTATACACGTCTACATACAGCATAATGTGGAATTTGTGCCGTACGGCTGTGGATTATGGAAGAGGATCTCACTCAACCTAGGGGTCGGGACCCCCAAGGGGGTTGCAAGATTATTTCTGGAGTCGCCAGATGGTATTGGTGGAAAAAATGAAATAAAATTGAAAAGAAACATATTTTAGGTTCGGGGAATTTACATAACATCCCCTGTACCAGTGATGTAACTTGCCTCAGAAATATAGACGTTATTGAGAGACAAAGTGTGTATTTAAATGAGTTTCTGACGGGGATTCGCTGCTGGTCAGGGGGAGAGAAAAAGTCTCAGATCACATTAAAAAATCCACAGTGCTTTTAAAAAAATAAATAAAGCTGATCTATTACTGTTCATTTTTTGATAATTTGACTGGTTTGACAGTGGTACAGATTAGGTTGAATACTACCTGATCTACAGACATTCATGTTCCAATGATGAACCGTACGTGGGTTTCAATAATCATCTGCCATGCTCGCCTTCGCTTCCCTCTGCACTTATTACGTATTAATATTAATGCATTGCTTATGCTTATTACAAGCTTTAGTGACCCCCTGAGCTTTCCTTTACTTCCACTATGAGGCACAAAGTTCCACTTGAGCACATGAAACATCAAAGTCTAACAGGTATATTGCATGAAATTTACTAAGCAAATAAATGCTGCCCAATGCAGGATCCCTTTCCAATTTTGCATACACCTTGAACTTTCTTCAAATGTTTACCCACAACACCGGGCAGGCTCTAAGAAAAGCAAACTCAGTGGTATGTTGTACATTTCATCCAACACGTTTATACTTTCAGGGTCTCTATTTCATTAAGTCAAACAACAAGGAATTGAAACATGTTTCATTTTGTAAAGGGGAGACACCCCTGGTGAATGGGGGGGGGGAGGGTAATACATACCTTTCTGAAATTCTATGTATGAATATACAAATTAGGCATTATTCAATGCTAACTTTTAGTAAATTTAGGAGAAATACAGATGCAAATAGACAACATAATAAGATAAACACCTAAATGTGTATTTTGGATGGAAAAAAAAACATGTTATGCAGCCAAAATAGCCCCAAATCTCTAACTTGATCACGGCAGTGCATAAAAAAACGCATGTTTTTGCCCGTGATGTCGTGCCCTAAATCAAACACAGATCATTTTTTTCTCTGCACAGTGTGACATTAATGAGTGAAATAACTGCCCAGCACCCTCCAGTGCCGTGGAGCTACGCGGTGCACATCCACAAAGTCAAATAGAAGATAAATTAAATATCAAACATTACCTATATGATTGGTTAGAATTAAACATTCAATACCTCTAGTTTAAGGCTGCAGGACCCTTCCATCTCCTCACAGGCCTGACTAAGGTTGTTCGGGCTGAATAACTTAGAGCATTACCAACCTTCAGTTTATTTGAAGAATAAAATGTAATCATTTATGCTATTATATTACTTAATTTCTTTAAGAGTTCATGCAATTTACAGTTAAGAGGAACAATAGTAACCATTGTGCAGAAGCAATAATAAAAGCTAAATTCAGCATGTGAAGAGCAGACGGGTGCATAAGAGTTTTGATAAAGTGTTCTTGTTCAGAGAAGACTGATGACGGCTTTTTATCGTCCATGGCTTCTGTGCTTCCAGTGAATGTTTAATGGGATAAAATGAAGGCATTAATCCAGCATCTAAGGAATGCAGGTGAGCAGTGACTGTACTAACCGCAAGTAGCTGTAATACCGAACACCATTCACAGCTTTCTATAATTAATACGGTCAATTAAAAGCTTCCCTTGGCACTCAACAGACACCTTGCCATATGGGCCTGACCATTCAAATGCCACTTGGCGATGTGCACGTGTGTTGCCTGAACATCTCACTGTGGGCCTAATATTTACAGTCAAATTAGCATCATGTTAGGGAGAAAGACTACCTCCTCTGCTGTCCTTCCTATTCAACAGAAACCCAGAGGATCAAACAAAGCGTCAGAAAGACAACTAACAAGTAGAGACAGAAATGAAACATTGCTTTGTAGCAGAGTGCCCTCCTTTACACAGAAAGAAAGCTCACCCTGAAACAAGGAGCTGCCTTGCCAGATCCCCTGATTGATCAACTGAATGGAAAGAGATCAAGCAGCATATTTCGTCATCACTACAATTACTTGGCTAAAGTTTCTGATACTGCTGTTCTGCAGAATACCGATGAGAATATCTCTTTTCCATTGGAAAAACACATTTGAGTCATATATCAAAGATCATTGCACATGACATATTATAATATGGATGTCCAGGTTCAATGCATGGCCTCTGTAATTTCCCATCTAGAGGCAGTTGCTGTCGTGACATTCACAATTTCTGTATTCTCCATTACCTATCAGTGCGTAGGTGGGCTGGATGGAGGTTGGTGAGATTAAAGTCCGGAGAGGGACAAGGAAGCAATTGTTGATGCCGTTCACGTTAGGTCATTAGGATGAGGAATGGGCTTGATATTTAACTAACGCAGCAACGTGTCGTACATATGAGAGTGGGGGAGGGTTATCTGCCCGACAATATGAGTGAGAGCCCAGGAAGAAGATAAATATTTATTCCCACTGCAGCTGTTGCAGGGTGGGTCTACAATACATATTTTCCTACCAGACAAAATGACTGCAGTATTATCACGCTAAGAAGATCGTTACTTCACAGTTTCACACCTGGGGATAAGCAAATTAAAACATATTATTTGGGATGGGGATGTGTAACAAGACAAGAAATAGGATCATTTCACAGCACGAAAGAATGATTTCAGTGAGATTGCCATGATTAGAGAATCCAATGAATCTTTCTGGTTGACTGTGGGATAAGGGTAAATGAACTAATCTAAATGGGTTGAGACCGACAGAGATGGAGGGTAGACAGATGATGTGGCTTTGTGCCACTGTAAACTTTTGGGGCAGTGGGCAGATCATAGTTGAACAGAATTAAACAAGGTTGCCAAAAGTCTATATGGGTTCAAATGGGATTATACCCCTAATCCCTTTGATCGTTGTACACCGATAAACATCCATAATCCCTCACCTCACCGGGATTAAAAAGGAGGATGAAAAGTGCACCGGCTAATTTAAAAAGGACACCAGAAAACCTAACTGTAGTTCTAAGAGAGGAAAAAGAGAGCGGCTTCATAATGGTGCTGCAAGAGGAGCTGGTGTTTGTGTTTAGGTAGCTACAGGCAACCTGTGCTAAGCTCTTTGGAGCTTTGTTAGAATGAGCACAAAGCAAGTAAATAGGGCAAAAAAAATGCTTTGCAGAAAATGTCAGAAGGATCTACCAAACAACCAAGAGTAAAGAATGTGTCTGCTGCTTTTCAACAGTGGAAACGAGGTGCAAGGCATGAAACCACATTGTCACCAACATGTCTATTTTTTTTAACCTATTGGGTACTATTCACTGGACTGAAGTATCCAGTGAATAGCACCCAACATCCAATTGATGCATAATGACCATCATCACAACTTCAATGAATGAAAATAATCTTGTTATTTACGAGAATTATGTTTGCTCTTATGAACACTAAACATGAAATACAATTACATTTCAAATGCACTTTACTGTAGTATTTATGCAATGAGACTGTTGTTGATGTTTTGATTAGATAAATGATGGCGCAGGCTTTAATCACTTTAACAATGTTTGACTAATTGTGATTCTAAACAAATGAGACATCCATCAACCACCCGCAAGCTAAAAATGGCATGTTTTGACAGAAAAAAAAGAGGATTAGGAGAAGTTGTCAATCAAAGAGAAACTTTCTCTCCCGGGCTACAGACAAAAACTACTCAAAGTCACGACAGTGAGTTCACGTCCTCTCTTGTGCTCTCTCCCGCCAACAAGAAGAACCTTCTCTAGAGGACATAACGAGCACATTTCAATTTCCCCACAGCAAGAACAGAACATTCCTCTCTATTAGACGCCGAAAGACAAGCCCAATTATCTTTGTTAATACAGTATTACACATATGTTGGAAGTCAAAATTCATCCCACTTTCTCTCTCTGGGCGCTTGACATTAAATCACAGCCGATTCTCGAGTCCCATATCCCCGCTGTGTTAGGAGGCCACGCCATCTTTGGCCCCCTCTCCTGGTGCTGGGCAGCGAGTAATGGGATTTATACCATGTTACACTGGGGCGCCCTGACCTCCTCTGTGGCGGTTACTGTTGAATTTAGATTGCAATCTGCTTGTCGACAGATCGTTTTCAGGCTGTTAAATAGATTACTAACAAGGGAGTGTTAAACTTAGGCAGCAGGGCGCTCGTTGAGAGGCTCTTGGGGTACCTTTCCATCAGATGAGTCGGTGGCCATGACAGAAATTAATACTGTCTGCTCTGAGTGCAAAACAAATCAGCTAAGCTCATCCACAGCTAAAACCTCCGCTGCCCTTGGCTGCTTTTGCACTTGAGGCCTCAATTATGAGTCCAAAGACAGAAATCTATTGCCTTATTATCCACAGCTTTAAAAACCAAGACCTTTAACAACATTGAATGACCTGTGTCTTTTCATGGCAGAAAAAAGGGAAAGATTTTATGTGACGCCAAAGTCCTTGAAGAGTCATAAACAGAGCAATTCAACTGTATGATGAAAAAACAGTTTGCTACAAGAGCTGTTCTGCTGAGAGGGGAGTCTTTTGCCTCTTATGAAACCAGAATTGTAACTAATAAATCTCTATTTCACTGGACAAAAAGGCTTCTTGTAGAATCAGCATGGTTGGGTTTTTCCTCACTAAGCAGGAACATACGTTATTAAAGAGGGACCCTTGTTAGTTTTCAGGCTTGGCGCCCAAATTGGCATTTAGCGAGGCAGCAGAAAGCTCTAATTGTGTGTGATGTCCCGAGGCAGAGGATGCTGATTACTGTAAGCCGTCTAAAACACTTCACCTCCCAGTTAAGTAAAACAGGACAACATGAGGCTAAACAAGCAAAGAAAACTATCTCCATGCAGTTTCAAGAGTACTTATATTTAGGAATTTTAGTTCCATCAAAAAATGAACTTCTCTCACTTCCACTCAATTTTTAAATCTGCAGGGTTTTTTTTTTCATCTCGGAGGAACTGCCGCTGAGTAGCCCCGAATAAGTCAGCCAACTACATTAACCATCAACTTTAAAAGCACTGCGAGTCTCTGAAGTCGAGATGAGACCAGTGCTTCAGTTTTCTCTGAGAGAGTCATACATCTCTGCTACATGACACAGACGTTTGACGTCCGTGAGAATGACACTGAAAAACGTATCCGACCCTTTTATGTTCAATTTGATTTATTGATTCGGATGATGGTGGGGTGTAGTATGGAATTATGGTATTTACAGATGCATCTTAGAAATGACTTGCGTTCTAACTGAGCAGAGACAGTCCAATCAGTCAGTTTTGGACGTGTACGGACAGCTTGTCAGTATCCGCTCATTACATGGATGCATTTTCAATACTTTTTTTTTTTACTAGAATTCCAAAATGTATTTGATTTTATGCAATCTTGTGTTTCAGTTTTAGACGTCTTATAATGACTTGTTTTGGTAGCGAGATAATTAAAACGTGGCTGATCTGATAAAGCAGAACCACATTTCATTTTAAAAACATCATGATCATTCATCACTCCGTTCACTGTGTATCGTTCATTATCTGTACTGGTGTGAGCAGTCATCATTTAACATGTGCACCGACCAATGTGTCAAAGATTAATCTGGAAAAGTCAGAGCTGAATGTTTCTGGTTTGGAGACATCTGGAGCTTTGATCTGCGCCAACAGTGTGAGATGGACTTTTTGTTTAGTTTTCTCTAAAGACTTCCAGCTGCTTTATCGATGTTGATTGTTTATTATCATCACAAAGCAGGTTGGACATTAATGCAGTCTGTGATACATTGAACACTACACATATTAAACCATAAATTCCCACACCAGAGAAAACCAATTAACAGCAAAGCTGTGATTTGAAAATAAAGAAAAAGAAAAGATGATTATCAAATTAAGCTTCTGTGATTTGATCAAATCTGACATGTTTTAATCAAATCACGTACAAATTCAAGAGAACATGTATCAGTTTAACTAAACTTTCATCCTGTCTGTTTTTGTCATTTATTATTTTAGTTCCACCTCTGGGATAATCTAAATCTAGATTTGGCTTGGCCTTTGACTAAGAAGGTTTGCTTTCAAAGCACCACTGTGTTGCAGGCTCTGAAGAGCTTTAAAGACACATTTATAGTACAGTTTGTAATACAGTTTACGGTCGAGGCTTAAGGAAAATACAGTAACCTACAGTCACGCTGACAGCAGAACACATGGCATAAAATCTATGTCACATCAAACTGCCATGGTACAACCAGGGTACATTCTAACAGAGCACACATTTTACTTCCTATAAATTGAGTCATTCTAGTCGTTTTTAGTGAATGTAGTGTGTAGACTTTCTGTATAAGACTACAAAAACACTTCTTGCATTGTCTCATATACTGTATTTCCTCATAACTGCAACTAGAGACAGAAGCTGAACTCTTACGTTAGCCGAAGAGTCACATAAAGTGCACAAGAAGGTGCTTACTGTATATTGCATTTGTGTAAATATTTCCTGAACTTCCTATTCAGTTGCCACTGTGAAGTGTTGTAGAGACAACGGAAAGAGAAGAGTATTCCTTTTATAGTTGTTTTGTTTCCTACAGGTGGGATACGGTTCAGATGAGCCTCTGACTTGAGTTACGGCTCTTAATCTATATTCCATTCAGCATGCACAGTGTTTTTATCTGTTAATTATTTATATTTCTACAAAACCATCTCCTCCCTTGGCTCCCATGGGTGCAGCCAGCACCCCCACGACAGACAATGCAGTTTTGCATATGGTTCATTTCCTGCCTCAAGCCTACAGCAGCAGGGCACAGTTACAGTAAGCTAATGGGTTTGACATGCTAATTTTGTGCTGCATTCATATGCTCTAGTGTGCAGTATAATTTACCGTATCAACAGAAAAGGTTACTACCATTGATATAATGACCTATATCATACCTATACCTACAGTATGATTCCCTCCCACAGGCTATACACCTAATCACAGCCATGAGAGCAGCAAACTATTTCTTTGTAAAAGATGGCATTCACCTGCATCAGTCAATCATTTAGCTTTGCATTTACACAGCCACCAATTACTTAGATACATGCTTCTCATTAAAACCACATCATGAACAGAAATGATCTCTAGCACTGTATCAGTTCAGCGCTTCAGAGCTCACATTCCCTCCACTGGCAGACGCTTCTGTCTTAATAAAGACACAAGGGTAAAGCCATACATCTCATCTGTCCTGTTATTTTCCCCAAGAAAAATAAATCGGAGAAAATTTGCTCTGAAGTAAATAGCACGAAATTACGTTTTGTTCCCAAGTGCACAGCACATACAAATTCAGAAATGATTGAGGTGAATTATTGAACCAAGCGCGAGTAGCATGTTTCTGCGTACATGAAAGGGAAAGAGTGTATGAGAGTATGTGTGTGTGTGTGTGTGTGTGTGTGTGAGAATGTACCCGCAAAACATTCTTTGTCAATGACATGATGACACTTGCGAACATGCGCACCAGCAATTACATTTTCTCCAAAAATGTACTTGGAAGAGCAAATGTGCAGCATACTGTGTAACGGCATTTTGAAGGAGACGGGGTTTAATCTATCTGTTGTGAGTGTGGGTTCACACTCTAATAGTATGTGCAAACTCAACACCTATCTGGGCACAAAGGGTTGGTCAAGGTAAAAAAAAAAACAGACGGAATGATTAAGACTTTGAAGTCAAGATTAGAATTGTGATTGGGTTCATTCTTAGGCAGGAGTTTGGGAGGCGTGTAGCAGTACGGTTAACATTACTATAGGATAAGTAAATAAAATGGCCTCAAAAGTAAAGTAGTACACATTTGCATGTGTGCTGGTTGTAGGAGGGAGCAAAATGAAGGCAGATCAAGAGAGAGGAAGACGTTTGGGGGAACAAAAATAAATCAAAAACACAATGAAGAGAAAGGGGGTCAGGCTACAAAAAAAAAATCTGGTGGATGGAAGGAGGGAGAATAAATGGGAGATGAAGTGTGGAAAATAGGGAAAGGGCTGCTGATGTGCTTCTTAAGCAGGTCATTGGATGCAACGTGCCTTGGGAGGGCTTGTTTAAGCATGGCTAACAGATTTCTTCACTCCCTGCGGGAGCCGTTCCTCGGCTCTGGTCCGGAGAGGCACTGTCACTTCAGGACGCATTACTAGGAAATGGAGCACGCAGCCATTAAACGACTTCTGAGCTATCGTCTATCACAGACGGCGAGGAAAACTCCATTACCCATAGATGCCGTTTAGCTAATCAAACAGGACAGGGCGGATACAAAATGTACCATAAACTGAATGTTATCAGGAACAGAACATTTAAAAGAAACCTATGCGTTTCCTTTATTTCCTAATTGCTACAGGTACTTCCTGACATAAAAGCAATTGAAACCATTAATAGCAGCGCAACTGACATGTTTCATAAGGGCTCATTTCTGCATTTTTTTTTAAACTGCATTCTGTAACGACAACCATATCATCTGCATCACCCTCTGCTGCAGAGGAGTCTCAAGGTGCCCTGCTGAAGCTGCAGAATCAATACTTCTGTCCATCGTGTCTGCCTGGGGCTCCTGAGCCCTCTGCCTGTCTCTAATGTGTGAAGCCTACAGCATACTGGTGAACACTGTCTCTTGATCCTGCTCATCCTCTTATTCAGCACTGAAGGGCACAGAGCTCTGTAATCCACCGCCACCAGTCCCTGGCAGAATTCATGGTCGACACCAAAGCCCTGTTATTCACACAAGCCCCCCACTGCCAAGGGCCAGCACCGCCTCAAACAGTACTTCACAGAGACGCATACAGGCTTCACAGTCTCACACAAAAACACAAGCTTCGTAGCTCGTCGAACTCTCCTTCTCTCATGCAAACGGACACACAAAGAGCCACGCATAGGTCTGTTGGTGCTCATGGCTTCAGGGCTTCATATTTCCCAATTTACATTGAAGGAGTTGATAGTGCCATATGTCTCACGCTGACTTCAATCCGCTCTCCGTGCTAGATCGCCTCCCTAATGACAGTAATTGCATTGAGGAAGCCCCCGGTCCTGTTCAATTACCCATTCCCATCCAAGCACACGGGTCTAATCTTGCAGTATAATGTACGATACAGATGGCTATTAAAGGCAGACATATTCATCACTGCCTCATCTTTGCTGCAACGTGTGAAATCCAGTAGGAGAACCACGTCGCATTTGAAATGGTTAAGAAGTGGCACTGAGTTTTCATTATCTGATCATTATCTGAAAACTTGTGTTTGCAAGAGTAAAATTGTTATATTTGTCTCCTTGAGAGGATAAGTAAAGGAATAATCTCTACCTGGCTCTGAGTGGCTGTTTTCTCACAAACGATGTGCAAAATCAGAGAGTGAACACAGTAAAATGAACACTCACCCTAGAGGTTTCTCCAGGCGACTGGCAGGTGATCCCACGATCTCTCCCAGTGTACAGTAGACCTGTCCTAGGAAGTCCTGCCATTGGGGGGAGCATAAAGTGGTATGGAGAGACGTAGGATGTTCAGGTGGATCACGGGGGGGTAACAAGGAGAGTCGGTGAGGAGTTAAGCAGCGTTATAATAATTGTACGGTTATGAATTAGGACATCTGAGGCAGACACGTACGTCAAGGTCGGTTGGCTTCCAGGGTGAAGGAGTAGGAGCAAGAGAGAGAGACCAGGCAGTAGCAGTGACACAACAGAGCATATCATGGAACAGAAGGCACATGACTCAAATACCAGACTGTCATCAACCAAGTGCAAGAAAGAAGAGCAAAAGTGAAAGAGCTGAACAGCAGAGGGTAAGAGTCTCAGAGGAGGACAAGAAGAAAAGGGAAACAACACAAGAGATGGGAAGCAACAAAGGCCGACAGAGTTTTATTCAAAGGACTTGTTTCCAGACCATGCAGCACAAAAACACAACAATTAAAGCGTCACAGTAATAGAAGCAAAATTACTGCTAACCATTTTGGAACTATGCAAACCAGGTGCTGCAAATATATTCTTTATGTGTCTATGTAGAATGAGTCATAGTTTATTCATCAAAGCTTTCACCATAAATGACGACAGTAACATACATCATGTTTACCTGAATGTATGTTCTACAATAAAGTGCTGTCCTTTTCAGACAATTTAAATACATATCAATTATATTGTTTTGAAATATACATTTATATGGATATATATATATATATTCTGTCTATCTTAATTGCAAAGACGAAGCACACAAGAATATGTGTTGAAAAGCTTTAATAATGATCTGCCATGCTTCATTTCTCATTAAGAAAAGGTAATG
Organism: Anarrhichthys ocellatus; assembly: GCF_004355925.1. Lineage (NCBI taxonomy): Eukaryota > Metazoa > Chordata > Actinopteri > Perciformes > Anarhichadidae > Anarrhichthys > Anarrhichthys ocellatus. Next base: position 12,069,886 of record NW_022280035.1, on the reverse strand, counting down.
AGGGTATACCAGATGCAAATTAAGCTCTGATTGTTATAGCTCCGGAGGAATAAAATACCTCATTTACAAACAGAAGGAGATGTAAGATATAATATAAACAATATTTTGGCAGATGACGCATAATTCATGCCTTATTCCAAGATATATTTGAGCATTTAGATGGCCCAAACTTTGGTTTGCATAAAGCCTTAATGTTCTAAACACTAATAACAATTCGCACTAATGTCTGAAATATAAAGCGGAACTAATGAACCTAAAGAAAAACGTCTTCACTTACATGCTTTGCCAGATCTGGACTTTTAGAATCAATATCATACCTGAAATCACAAAGAGACCACAAATCACAGCGGCAAAGATGTGAACATCATGAGACACTACAAATTGCTACTAAAATACTGTCTGCTGAGTGGACATTTTTTGCCTGTCAATCATACACCTGGGTCATTGAGGGAGCAAAGGGGTAAGGTTAATTAAGGAAGTAATTCTATAGTTTATGAATGTAATTTCCGTACTATGCCGAGGGGATCATATTCAAACAATCTACCAATGCAGACAAAGTTTCCAGCATTTGCCAGTCAAACTTAATGCAAAAGTAATTAAAGCTCAGTATGCCCTGGCTCCCACTTCTGTGATAAAAGAAAGATGTAGATGAGCAACACTAATTAAGAGGGGATGCACTCCCTCCTTTCCTGTTCCTGAGTCAAATCATGATAGCATGCCAAATTCATTTATTATGTGTCTAAAAATCCACAGAGACCTGCAGCTCTGTCCTGGATACATCACTGAGGTCCACTAGGGACTTCATGCTTGAAGCGAGGAAAAAAAAAAAAAGGGGGGGGGAAGGATTTTTGAGAGCATAGCTGTTCTACTTGAGGAGGGGGGGGAAGAGCGGAGAGAATGATCCCGACTCTTTTCTGGAAGATCTCAAAATGAAACTGCACCTTCCTGACCCTCTCGCTAGCCTGGCCTTTTCAAGAGGAGGAAGGCAGCTATATGTGAAAGAGGGGAGGAAAAGAGGCTTTGTGAGTTTTATGGGACTTGGTTTCAGACATTTGCTTTGCTTAGCAGCAGGGAGATTTAGGATAAAACTTTATATGAAATATTTATCACCGTTATACCAATCTCTCTTCAACAAATGACTACTGAGACACTGCACCAATGAATAATTCCTCAGGAGAGCCGAGCCGAGCTGGTGCAAAGGGAGGGAGGAGAGAAAATGAGAGACAGGAAGGATGGAGAGGGGGTGAAGAGATAGATGGGGGGAGATAGAGAGTGAATGAGGGAGAAGATTCAAAGCTTGTGGTGGGAAAAAAGGAAGAATTGGGAGGACTGGGTTAGGAGAGACCGGCACATCTGAAACACACACACCTCAGTGCGAGTCCCCAGAGGCACGGATCAAACAGAATAACTCACACGTCAAAGCGCAGGTTCTGCTTCTCCTCAAAGAAGTAGTCCAGGATGTACTTCCTGACAAAGTCTGGATTTAGTGTGTTGTCTATCACCTCTGTTCTCCCAAACTAGATCAGAACCAGGAAAGAAGAGCAAAAAGACAGAAGAGGAAGAAGTAAGCCCAGAGCTTTGACACGGCACATCATGCAGTCACTCAGAAACTACATCCACTGCTCTATTTCCTCCCCCCCGCCCACATGATCTTCCCCCAGCAGGCATGTGAGTTGACAGCTTCAGATAAGCTCAGATTTGATTAACAGAAGTCAGTGATCGCACAGTGTCAGCTCTTCTTCTCCACCTCTTCTCATTGTGATGGGGTTGAGCAAGCCTGAGGAAAAAACTTTATGGAGTCCAATTACACTTATTTAATTAACAACCCATTCACGCCTCTGTCGCCACCACAACCACTTCAAAAACACGGGGGCAGAGGATGGAGTGACAAGACAAAGGCAGAGAAAAATAGGGACTTTCATTTCACATTTGGTCTTTACACAGGGGAACTGTCACAAATGACGGAAAGATAGAAAACTATCTCCTGATCCCTGGCGTTAAGAAGAAAATAGGAACCTGCCAGCACAGACACTGAAAAAAGATTTGTCAGCATTACAGAGCGAGAGCTTCTGATGAGGCGATGTGCTGATAAACAAATCAACAGACATAAAAAGTGTTGCACCCCCTGCACAAGCACATTAATTGCATCCAAAATGAATAATTCAAAGTCACAGAACTGATGTTGAGCGGCATAAATAAAAGAACGTGTAACCATAAACCGACACAGTGAATTAATAACGGCAGTGTTGGAGCTTAATGAGCAGATGAAACAGCAGGATTACAGGCTCACACCTTTGTGATTACATCCAGTGGGGGTGAATCTCAAAGTGGGAATTAACAGGGGAGCTACACAGAGTAACGTTACAGCAGTAGAATACTTTTAACGGATGGATGCCTATGCTAATGCGAAGATATGACAGTTTGAGAGTGGGTTTGCTGAAGTGTAACCTGCCATCAAACATAAAAGTGTGTCTAAGCCTATGAAAGTTGAACTGCTGTCTGGCAGCAGCTCTCCTCTCGCTCTTCCTCTGCATCCCTGTCAGATAGTGTGAGAGCTCCCGTCCAGCAGATGCAAACAGACGGTTATTTCAATGATAGGAGCTGAATGTGGAGGTAGGGAGCCAACAGCATATTCTATTTGGTCCCAAATAACTGTCAACCTTCCCGAAAAAAGAGCACAGGGATAGGCAGCGTGCACTTCTTCGCCTCGAAAAACTCCCAGCTAGGATAAATTGTGAGCTGCAGTGTCAGAAAATGAATCTTGGTAAAAAGATTAATGTCTCAGAGTTCGACTAGAAGTGGAAAAACCAGGCTTTGCTTGAATTTGGGGAGGTTTTGTTGTGTCAGCTAAGTGAAAACGGTAGAAAGCGGAAAACCTGAAGTGTCGCGCACTGGGAGTAATTACAGACGAGGGAGTCAGAGGGAGAAGATTAAGACTTTACAGTCATGTGGTAGAATGATGGGCTGCAGCTACAGTTTTATTTATTCGACTACGGATTCAATTAAATTCAAATTAATTTGTATTGCACTATATACACATCATACAAAAGCTATTTATAGTTACATAAGCAAGACCAGAAAATAGGATTTTGAATCTTATTCTGAAAGCAACAGGTAACCTGTCTGACCTTTTTGTACTGGTTTAAGAAATGTGCAGCTGAGTTCTGGATAAATTGTAATCGATGGAATTGTTTTGTTTGGAAGACTCATAAACAGAGAATTGTAATATATATCCTGCTCACAACAAATGCATGCAGGAGTTTCTCTGAGCCAGGATGCTGATAGATTTACTGTAAGTCAAAGGGAGTACAGGTCTCAAGTGGAGCTGATGGAGCAATCCTCCTGGAATCAAAACACTATCCATTTGTTTTGTTATTCTTCTCTTGTTGGATAAATGTAAAAGACTCGCAGCCGATGGTGGAGTTTGTCCCATAGAAGAGTAATTGGATTACAAACGGTTGATGGCACAGTAAAAGGTGCTCCGACCAACCATATCTGCTCTTGGGAGAACAAAACCGCATTAGATGACAGAGGGGCAAAAGAGGCGCTTAGATTTATCAATACAGAACAGCTTGACTCTGCTGCTCACAAAGCCAGCTGTCCTCTGCACTGAAAACACAAGCGTGTCTCACTTTCAGGGAGAGACGATCAGGCTGCCCTCAGCGTTTGTAAGCTCGAGGCGGGGTAGTGCAGCCAGTGGTGACAGGTATAAGAGGCTCTACCCGCCTGAACTCTGCGCTTGATGCCTGTTTACATTGCATGTCAATCAGTAAAACTACTCTCTGGCCCAACTAAAAGAATATCACTGTGCTGCTATACCAGCACCGACGCTTGGTTTACTGTGAGCCAAGCCCAGCTGACCACTTATAAATTATAATCAGCCACCCAAAGTTCAAGTATTATTTGCTCTGAGTGATTAAAGTAAAGCAATGGAACACTCAGCTCACTAAGTTAATCAACAAATCAATTAAGCAATCGATCAAACATCCAACCAGTCCCTCATTCAGTCAATCATTCAGGTTAATCGTCCCTGCTGGGAAATGTATTATGCAGTCAGGTTATCAGAAATGACTCATAACACACAAGACGTGATAACACAGACTAATAACCACCATGGAGACATAGAGGTGACCCCAAATACATTAAAACAAAAATGATTAAGACAACGACTCTCAAGAAAAGTCTTGTGAACCCATCCAGTAATTTAGTTTAAATGTGATAAACCTTCTGCGTCTGTGCGTGTTTTGTTGTACTTCAAACTTCAGTCAGTTGTTTGAGTTTTAAAGGTTGAGGACATTTTTTGAAAGCAAGGACATTTTGGCCGGTCCTCACTTCATCCACGACAAGTGGAGATTCCGCAAAGTCTTGTTGTTTTTAGACTTTTTTTGTGCAGATGAAAGAAACGAAATACAACATGTTACTTAATGAGCTTTAGGGGTGCTGGATGTACTTGATTCTTATTTTTGTTGGCAAGTCACCAAAACGGAGCTCTTTAACTAGTGAGACACTTTACGGGCCCACTCACCATAACAACTAACTATCTGCATTTTCTTTTGAACTACTCAAATGAGATGAAGCTCGTGATGCATGGGCACAAGTAAAATAATATATAACTCCACTACATTTAAGGTTAGGCAATACATAATGTCAGGGACGGTTCCCAGTAGTATAGCAGGTTAAATGAGATCCAATGTCTCTCATGTTGAGATTTATGAAATGAACCTGCTCTGTACCACTGAAAGCTGATTTAAACCTTCCTCCCTTTTCAAGAGCCCACCAACACCAAAACACAGATAATAACTGAAACCTTTGTATCTTGGAGCCGAGGTTTTTCCACTCTTAAATCTGTGTGTCACACCCCTGTGCACCAGCATGACACCAAGGTCTCTGTGGAGTCAATAAACATAGCACTCCTATTGAGCCAAATTGTGAAAGCAGAAGCAAAATATTTTGAGCTCTCAAACCATCTGTCTTCCTTTTAGACAGCGTATATATATACAGTGTCGATTGAGCTGAATACATTTCTGACTTGGTTGGCTTTCAGCTTTTGAAAAAAACTGATTCGTGTTCCCAAAGAATGGCTGGATGCCGTAGATCAAAAAGAATCTGGAATTAACAACTATTTCCCTTTGAGATGTAATTTACAGAAAGTTTCTCTGTATGTCATCCGTTGAGATTACAGGATACAAATAATAACCGGATGTCTTTCCGCAATCTCTGCCCTCCTCAACCTAATCGGTCTCCCTGGTCTAATTAAAACCCAGAGGCCAACAGCCAGGGCAGACTCTGATGCGGAGGCAAATCTTTATTGATACAAATAGCTGCCACCTTAATCAGAAAATCAGTCACAGCTAACACATTTCTGACCAGCGCACGGATATTCGGGGGTCAATCAATTGCAAATGATTGGCACTCACAGCATTTACCTTGAGGGAGAAGTAGGGGAGGATGGGAGGAGGAGGGGGAGTGGTGTAAACAGAGAGCGGGCTGTCACGGAGAAGAGACAGGCTGGTTGAGTTGTCTTGACAAAGGGACGGCTGTGATCTCTTACCTCTCTCCACTGTTTGGTCTCGACGCCCTGCGTGTACAACACCAACACTGAGAAGAGAGGAGAGAGAGCAGAAGAATACATCGTCACTACACATTCTCAATCAAGCATCCTGCTTCTTTAAATGCCGTTTGGTTTGTTCCTTCTTTGCTCACATTAATCATTAATTATCCTGCCATGCCCTGACAGCATAATTAAGTGCCAAGCTTGATGACGCCGTGTTGCGTGACATTCTGGGTTTAATTTCCACATGCAAAGAACAAAGCTATAAAGCAAGATTTAAGGCTCCTGGAGCCCAATTTAAGCTGTACAATCAAAATGCAATTTCTTAACGGTAGGATTCTCCTGACTCCTGTTTGATTTTGCGACTTCAAATGAAGCTGAGGCAGGCGAACGCGATGTGACCTGTCATATATCCCAGGGTTCATCTGCAGGCGAATACCAAACAGGGCCAGTGTGATATTTTCCCGGTAGCTTATTTACACTGGGCTTGAACCTCCTCCCTATTGATAAATGTCTCATCCATTCTCTTTCCCTCAGGGAGTATGAAAGAACCTGCCTTTATGGCGGTTCCCCGTGTCTTTCACCAAAAGATACCCATTTGTATTCAAAGGCTGACTTTTATACCCTGCATGCATTAAGGTACTTTCAGTGAGGAAAGGTTGTCACATTACTGTGCAAATGATATGCAGATATTGAAGGAACACTTTGCAATAGCAGAGTAAACTGAATCAAAGTTAAGCTCAGCAAAAGTAAAAAGTATAGCTTCGCAAAAGGAGAGGAGGTGTCAATGAACCGTATTCTGAACAAGGAAAAGCTAAACTGCAATTAGCATTGAGAAAACGTTGAGAACTTACATGGGTCGGATTTGGAGAAAGTGTCTCGATCCAAGAGATTCCTGTATGAGAAGGAAACAGTCACACATTAAAATTGGGTTCCGGCATGTGGGTCTAATTAATTTCACTGAATTTTAAGACCGCGGTGTAAAGGTTGGGGGAAATCCCATTTGCAAAACACTACAAAATAATTGCATGATAATTCACAACCACACTTTACTTCACACAAACCAAACTGTCCTGGGATTTTCATTTTAAACTTGAGCAGTGCAATAAGCACATTAAAGCTCAGTGAAAGGACACAGACACCACCACAAAGCATGCTGAGGGTGTGCATTCCTTTGCCAAGGCTAAACAATACTTTACATTTATTCTAATAGGAGAAAATGTCCAGAAAACGATGGTCAATCAGGTTGGCATGCATGTGCCAGATTTATTTTTTTTATTCGAGTAAGCGTAAGTAGTTCAAGACAGAATAGCAAAACATGTTAACAACTGCCGATCTCAAAGTGAAGCATTCTTGAAAGTAGTCAAAAATATGGCCTTGTTCTTTCGCAAATGACCTTTTTTTCAACCAAATTTCGTAAACCCCATGACTAATACTGAGAAAACAACCTTCATTTGTGAAGGTTGTGAAAGATTTATGGCATCGATGAACAGAACAGAAGCAACAAAACCTCACACTTGCTGCTGCAACCTAATACAACGCATGGTTGTACTCGTTATTTGAATGGTGATTTTTGTAACGGTTGTTCTAATTTAGTTTGTATACTGTATGCCATATGGACCGCCTCTTGTATGTCATACAGCAAAAGTTTGACATCATTTCAACAAGACCCCAGGTGCAACACCAGGCTAAGCAGCCATTTTGTTGTAGCAGTCACAGGAACAACAGAAATACAATGAAGAAAGAAATCCGAAATGAATCTTTGTATTATAATTTGAGCCATCATGTCCGAGAAAAATTACAAAAGTCTCCAAGAGTCAAATCAGCACATTCATTATGTGCACCCTACTTGACCAGAGAAGGAATTAGAGCTGTAACGAATATTTGATTAACTGATTGACAAAAAACAAATCTTTGTCATGTAGGATAGTAAACCGATATATCTGTGTTTTTGACTGTTGGTCAGACAGAACTAATAATATGAAGAAGTCACGATTGGCTTTTTTTGCTGACAAAAAAATGAATCAAGAACATAGTTTGTAGATTAATTGCTAACAAAAACAATTGTTATTCGAAGCACTAACTCTTAATATCTCCATGACAACACAGAGGAAAGTGTGGCGTAATCATCTCTATCAATGCTCACACTGCAGAGTGAAGATGAGGAGTCCAGCTGTCTTTGCCCTGGTGACTGTGTCCTGAGGGCAGAAGGCAACGGGCCACAGCACAGAGTACATACGAGGATGTATTTCACCATGAGCAAGGCTACATTCAATACTCACGTAGCTTTCATGGGATCGTCCTGCAAAAGAGTGTCCCATGTGTTCACACGTTATAATTATCAGTCTGAGCCGGCAGTCACACACATTCAGACCAGTTCCCATTCAGTCTCCCTCAGTTTGAACCACAATCAAAACAAACTGGCTGCTATGAATGACAGGATACCTACAGCAGCCTTTCCCACACTCTAAATCCTCTAAACCTTCAAATAAAACACAGCCCTGCTCACTGTGGAGGAGCTAAACTGTTCCCTGACGCTGATCATCATCCAACACCTTTTCAAGCAGCCAGACACTCTGATTGGCTCACAGACTCATTTAAGATAATATGCAATCAGCATTAATATTATTCATTCAATCTTTATTTTTAGCCTGTTCCAGACTGGATTTTGTGTGTGTTTCTTTGGGAAACCGGGAAGTTTTCCAGACAACTCCTGTCGTTCCCCTTTAGTATTTCCTTCTGTCAATGTACAAGATCGAACAAAGCAGATACTACCTTTAAAACACACGGCTACTGCAAATGGGCTTGAGCATCAATCACTTAACGCAGCATTTTAAATGAGAGACATTTCCCAGTTTCAATGATCTCATTAGTATATCAGTATAATGAAAAAGCCTATAAACATGTCTTGTTTCTGCTTCCTGATTGTGAGCAGTGTCAATAAATAACTTGCATGTAGCTCAGAACAATGATCATCCCTGTAGTGGACAGCAGGATTTCAGGGCTGAATACAAGCAAGAGGGCTTCATTCATGTGCACATAATTCTGCATTCCTGGACACAAACTCTTCTGTCACAGGGATACGAGGCGGGATAACAGATGCAGCTTGGTTAGGTATTAGCCTTGGGCTGACCTGACTACAGTTGGAACATTGTCAGTGTAATTATCATTGGAGATAACAAAGCCATCCGTGACTAACTGCCTCTTTGAATCCACCTGTAACCGTCTGGCATCCATTAGCCTCCGACAATTAGCTTGTCCATCAACTCATCACATCTCTCAGCGCAGAAGAGAACGTGCTGCATGAAAAACATGACGTCCTATTTTCACATTTACATAATGTAGAAAACAAGCCTTCATTTGCGCTGCTGAACCTCACTTTGGTCTTGCAGGACATTTCTATTCCAAGAAGAAATGATTAGTAAACCGGTTTACGCACAAATGCAAATTCATCCCCCATCTTACTGTTCACATGGCCAGAGAACATACAATGGTGCCGCAGAATGGGTATTACCATCTCAGATAATCTGCTTTCACTGCCATATTTCAAAAGTGAACTCCTTCTCGCTACGAATCTCAGCGGGATAAGAGAAGATCATTATCCCGAAAGCTGATGTAGAACAAGTTTGTTGAAGATGAAGTTCATTGAAAGTAGGACAAAAGTAATTAGATCCAGCTACTTTTCATCCACGCCACATTTCATCCATCAGCCTTCTTTCATACTGGAGCACTTTTGTGATCACTATGTGATCTCATTAGAAAGATGTGAATGAAAATGGCAAACATCACTCCTATTCCTCTTGATCTCACCACCTTCATTAAAACTGTGCAATAAAAGTGCAATAATCTCCTCGAGTCACTGGAGCGTTTAATATTTTATCAAATGTGAAGCTAGAGTCTGGAGTGCATTATTAGATATGGCACAAACTAAACAACAAGAAATGAGATTGAATTTCACTTGAAAAAAAGAAATATATAATTTAAATAGCTTTCTTTGTCTGCCTCATCATCCCGAACAAAGTAATTTCATTATTCGTCAGTGAATTATTAAGCTTGCAGTTATCGGTTATGCACACTTTAATTAATAAAGCAGTACCAGGAAAATCTTCAAATGATGAATTAGTATCACACAACCAATGGATGAACTCCAAATCTGCAACTCTGTGTAAATGTTAATAAATGTTAAATATTGAGAAACATTTCCACTAGAGGCCGAGAGTAAAGAGATCTGACCTCTAAAACGTGGCTGGCTGCTGAACTCAAATTTAGAAGAATGTAATAGGAGAACACGCGGTCACTTCCCTGGAGATATTTTAGCAGCTCCTTGGTCCATGTAGCCGATTATTAAACGGAGAAATGTGAGAATTAATTCATGCACCCGCAGTGCCTTATTGTCAGAAGTCCCTTAAATTTCCTCCACTTTCTTAGAGTGGTCGAAATCTTAATTGGCACCTTGGCAAAATGGCATCTAATTCAGTGTTTTTAAATTGTCTTGAGTCTGGCTTGCCAACTCCAGTATGCACTGCTGCCTCATTGTTTCTTAAAAGGACACAACAAATGCAAGCTTGAAAGTCAAGTCTTCGACTAGCTTTAGAGGAAGGAAAGTCTCCTTATTACATTAGAGACAATGGGAGATTGCTGGGAGGAGAAAGTGAGGGACGGTTTGCATTTTCAAGTCTACTCTGTCACTTCACTTTCACTACTGCCCTATGGCCCTCTCTTTTTTTGATTGAGGACAGACATTTTATTTCCACTCATACACCACGAGGGCAGTAGGTCTTACTTTTGTCTAATATGGCCTGAAGCAGCCTCTCAGTGGGGTGAAACGGTCAGGGAGCCAAAGACGTGAAACACATGCTGCAGCAGAGGTCAGCTGGAGGAATCCCATTATTTAGACTGAAACACTACTTTCCTTAGGGTGTTTTTGAAATTCTTAAAAATAAATACCTACAATATATAATGCAGCACAGACCATCAGATACATGCGTCAAGGAGCACTACCGCTGAAACTAAAACAAACAAACTAAAACAACAACTGATCAAATCTAGCGCACGTCTGCATTTCATTATCGGAAATGATATCTGGCCTCATTGCATAACTAAATCCCCTGAATAGTGACAGATGATGATACACAGTAATGTTGCTTTTGTCTACATCTCAAAAACTCCCCTCAATTCCATTCAATGTGCAATCTGGTCCCTTTATTAGTGACAGACCCATCTGCTGACCTTCACTGTGATGGCACCAGGTGTCTTCTCCTCCTCCATCTGTTTAATTATTCAGTTTCTGTTCAAACTGGGAACTCTCCAGGTCAACAATACCTGCAGCAGAGCACTCCCTGTGCGGCCGTCTCGCGGGCAGCCGTCTCGCAGGCGGTGACAAAATCTCCGTCATAAAGCTGCTGTTATGAGAATCCACATATGCCGCAACTCCCTGTTTCAGAGTGGCTTTTGGTGTGTGACCAGCAATGTCTGACCAGGGAATAATATCACTGCTAATTGCAGTGTGACAGCTCACGGCTTTCTGCAGGGAAAGGTCTTCTTTTCTTTTTTTTTGTGAGGAGCTGAGGGAGATAGACACTATGGGCTGTTATAACCCTGGCAGAGCACTTTGCACTTATTAGTCTACTGTTAAAAAAAACCAAGCTGCAAAAATCTTTGCAGGCCAACACTAACAATGTACTTCACAAACTGTCCACTTAAATCACATTAAAATCTACATTAGGAACCCAATAACGCACAATAAAGTATTTCTAAGCCCATACATATTTCGGCTTTAAAATGACTAAGTGATCATTAACTTGAGATAGAGAAAGGAAGCTCTGCTTGGATTCAGTCAAGTGTGGAGAGGTGAGAGCCGGTTCAATGTGTTCCTGATAATAAAGCTTTCAAAGAAACTTTCTCAGAGTACAACACTAATTGATGTCACTAATAGCTGCAATAGCATCAAGGGTGGAAACAGAGGAATGCAGTTGTCTAACTGGACTCATGCTGAGCTTCGATAAGTGAAAGCAGCACGCAGCAGGTAAAGTGGTGAAAAACCCACACACCTATTCACTCAAACACACACACACACACAACTGACATGTGAACACTGGGCTGGAGATACATATACTATAGTTTCACAACTGATAATCTGATTGAATTGCTATTTCCTTTGACTTTAGTCACAGAAGTTGTGGTATCGGTTGCTATGAATGAGTATGTTTTTTTTTTTGCATTGGTCCAACATTTGAGACACTTTACTACACTTACAACTATTACAGCAGAGTTTATGTGTTGTCTTAGAAGCAGCCTAAAGAAACTAAAATAATTCCATCTTCACAGTTGAATTAAGAAAGGAAGGTATCTTTCAACCTGTGTGTAGGGGTGGGAGAGGGGGCGGTGTGGGTGTGTATGAGGAGGGTTAGGTATATACAGTATGCAGTGTATATGTGAGTATGTGTGTGAATGTGTTTGTTCTCCGTTATTTTAAAGGCCCTTCTAGGGGCGGGCATTGGACATTTACAGCAGCTATAAATGCTGTGATACATTGCATTGGAAATTTGTTGTGCAATTTCTCATATTGAATCTATTGAATCACCAAATAAACATGAAATGAAGTGGGTGGCAATCAGAGTTGTGGAACCAGGCTACAACAAATCTGACCTCTCCTATAAGGCTTATAAAGATTGTAAGCCTTGAAATGAGCCAGACAGCTAAGAGATAACATTCCAATCATGTCATCAATCTGATGACAGTTGTTACCGTCACTGTCAATTAACTCTGATCAGTTTTTTAAGTGTTAAACTCAAACAATAATAAAAATGTTTTCTTTTTTACTTTGATTAACTTTGCTTATTCTCTTATAAATATCAATGTTAAACAGAAATACTTGTTTCTGCCTGTATTGGTTTTCACAAAGCCTGCTGTGTTAATTGAAATCCTGTCAATCAATGAAAAAGGGGGATCTATTGGCATAAGTTAATATAATATTAATAAGTATGCTTTCTTTAGTGTAGTGTCACCTGAAAATAAAAAGGATTTGTATTCTCGTTACTTTAGAATGAGACATTTATATCTACATACGGAGCAGGTCTCCTCCTCTTCACAGAGCCCGAACACACTTAATGAAATTAGGCTAACTGCCAGCTTCTAACAGAAGGCTATAATCATTTAATAGTTTTGTAGCTTGTGGTTCAGTTTATCTTGCACAATTCACACATTTTGACTGATAATCCATTTCCCTGCAGTGAAAATTAATTGTATTTGTACATTTTCAGCCACATACACATCAGCTTTGTGGCAAAAGCACACACACACACACACATATTCTCTCCAACACAGCTGCAAATGTCCCCTTTAGCTAAAGTATAACATCATCCCCTATCGAGCAGAAAAACTATTCTCTCAGATAAGTTTAGACATGACAATAACCTGACAATGAGTTGCTTGTTTAGGCCTGCGGCTAAGACTGTCAATGAGGGAGAGACCTTCAACACATGCAACAAAATGTGCTGAAATCTTCACAGAGCAACCTGTCGCATTTTGTACAGATCTGCCACCAGCTCGCACATTTCCCAGACAAGCTGTGATGTTACAGGTCAAATATCCCTTGATACAGAAATCCACAGACATACTCCGCTGACCCTTAAGGTTTTCTGAAAATAGTGATAAAATCAGCTTGATACTTCTGAGCCAAGAGGGACTGCTTTGATTTCTTACTGCTGCACCACCCTCTTGACTTTTCCTGTCATTCCAATCAACACTTTCAGATGACACAGCCAACATGCAGAGTGTTATACACCACTGACTGGCATGGCACCACAACGGTGTATCCATGGGATCCCCCTCTGCTGTCATCATTGATAATATATTAATAACACTGACACCACCACAAGCCAAGTGTCTGGGCTCCAAACTCATTTTCACTGTGTCAGGAGTTCATGCATAATCATCCGCTTCATCGACCTGTGAGACTCGCCTGCTGCAATCTTAACATCCCCAAATTGGAATGAAAAAAAAAAAAAAATCTACCTCCTCTTGGCACCCTCGTGTCTCTCAGCCTTGATCCCCAAAACAGATGCGACACATTACTAAACACACCGCACACACACACACAAGCCATCCTGCAAGATAAAAGCTGCGAGCTCGCCCCGGGTCAGTCTTAACCCAGAACACGATATGAAAAGAGCAGCCACAGTGAAAACACTGCAAATTGAAATTTCTCTCTTACTCTGAGATCTTTTATTAATATTTTATGCTCTTGCACAATGCGAACTAGTTCAATTCAAACTCGCTTTCTGCCAGTGAAGAGTAAGAGGATGTTTCAACCACAGAAAAAACAGGTCACAGGATTTGATTGAATGGGTAACCAAGACTGAATTAGATCAACAGCCACTACAAGCATTTAACACAAAAACAACAGAGTTAGAGGCCATAACAAAGCATTGGAATAAACAAAGAGGTTTTCACACAGCTTGAATCCCAATTGCTCTGCTTAGGCAATTGTTTCTGACAGATTGAGCAGCGACGGCACACATACTAATTGTCCTGATGATTTTATTAGTCTTCCCCCCTCGGTTGCAATGGTTGCCTCAGGAAGAGTTCAGATCGGGGAGCATGCCACATGGTTTAAGATTGACCCCTGAGAGCCGCATCGGTGGCCCTTTGCGCCAGGTATCCTCTCCTTCAAGCCTTTGTCACAGGATGCTCGCAGTCATGTGACCTCTTGTGTGTTTCACAAGGTAATGAATCCCTCGGGAGCAGCCCTGTTGAGTTAGATCCCCCCAAGCACTGAGGCGCATTGATTGGATGCAGTGCTACTCTAACCAATCTATCACAGCAAATGAATGGTTAGAGCGAGCGCCGAAGCAACAGCAGACAACAGGAGGAGATGGACATGGTGCATTGTCTTCGTCCTGACGAAATGGGCAATGGAGGCTGATAAAGTTCACTGTTCGAGCTGTCAGGTGGGAGGCTGAGCGCAGTGGAAGGGAGGGTGGCTTTGTCAGCTGATTGCACTTTTAACAGCATACCTGTGGTGTGATTTGACATGCTGCAAAGGACCAATAAATTTCGATAATACGCCCTCTGTTGACGTGTTTTTAAGTGGGAGGGATATAAAAATTGAAGCTACGTCCTTGTGCTTGGTGTTTATCATACTCACAATGATACAATGTTGAAATCTGAGCTTTTCATCAGATCATTCTGTTATTTGTTTTCCCTTCAATCTCCTCTCAATGGTAACTGTATAGCAAATGAGAAACCAAAAACGAATCTTTCAGGAGCAAGAAATTATTTTTCCCTCGCTCTACTCAGATAAGGGTTGTAAACCTGTGTGGGGGTTTGTCAGGCTTATCAGCTCTGGTCCCTCATTCTGGTCACAGAGGCACATAAAGTAAACAGTGCATTTACAAATTGTTACTGACATCCTGTCCATGGATCTGTACTGTGACGAACCAAAGACAAACAGGGGAAAAAAACTATTCATGAACTGAAGATTCATGTGTCAAGCCTTAAGGGGCATTGTGATTTTCGTCTATGTGCACTTTCTTCCCCCCCGACATTCATTACCAAAAGTGTGCTTCACAGTGGAACCGCAAGAGTTGAAGCCCCAGTTTCCCTTAAGTCATTGTACATGGGAACTCTGAGACGGTCTGGTGAGCTGATATAAAAAAAAAAGGCACATTTAGTCACATTTATTACTTTGCTCATAATTAAAGCATGATGTAGCAAACCACATAGACACCTTATGAAATATTCATCAGCGCTGCTTCAGTATTAACTAATGAACACACTCACAACTGCCACATAAGAGGTGGGATCAAGCTTGTAAAAGCACAGGGGGCCACTGGCCTAGACCACTGAACTGTATTCACTGGCATGTGTTTGGTTAGGCAGATGTAGAAATCGAGGCCACTTGAGTTTGAAGAGCCATCATCTTATCGCTGAGTTGGAGCTTGCAGCTAAGAAGCAGATGCTCTGGGCTCGGCTCACTGGCTAACCTGTGAGCAAAACCAATCAGAGCTATAGACGGTGAACAATGTGCTATCACAGTGATATGCACTTATTTCGAGAAGGGGTTGTCTGCTTCAGTCCCTCCAGTTTGTCAGCGGGCTTTCTGTAATATTGGCGGAGGGTTATGAGAATGCCGACAGCGCTGCATGCCGCAATTCAACGCCATGTGCGTTGCAATCTCAGAGCGTTCAGGCTTACTAAATCAATTACACAGAGTTGTGGAGCCTGCGCCTCTCACCCAAGTCACACCCATTGTTTCTATTTGCTTCTATTGGATGGACCAGATACACACTTGAAGATAAGTGGGAGGAATAGCTTCATGCATGGCTGTGTGTTGAACCTTTGAGCGGTCCAGTGTTTGATCTTTGAAGCAATCCTCAGAGGTCAGACATGAGCTACTGTAGCAAGTCACAAAGAGCACAATGAAGTCTTTGCATCTAAAACAGACAATGTTTCAAGGCCCAATGAAAGCAGGAATGATTTTTTTCTGCTCTATGAAACTGTGTCCATGAGCAACTCTTTGTTTGGAGAGACATTAATGACAGACTAGGGAGCTGCAGATTGACCGGAGGGCATCAACACAGATACCAGCTTAAAGTATGAAAGTCTGAGGGAAAAAGAACATAAGCGTGTACCAACAGGGAGTCCAGCTGCTATTCACATGCCCCACAATGGACAAAATACACACACACAACCTAAGCTCTATATGCAAACCTTACACACATTCTTACCACACACACTTTCTCTTAGTTGTACACACAATTTAATACATTTTGGTTACATAAACGCAAGACCCCAGGCCTTCTTAGTGTTTAATGCTGTTCATTTTCTTTTAGCAGCCCCCCCTCTCCCCATAGCTGCAGCATCCTCCCAACCCGTCATCTCTATAAAGGTTAACAGATTTATTTTAAAAGGTGACTTGTATCCAAAATGGGTTAAAAGGTTGCCTACACGACAACAGCGATGTTGGGTTTGTTGAACAAGTCAAGAATTTCAAAATGGATGACATAGCAGCATTTGCAACAAGAGTGACTGAATGCAGATTTCAAGAAGACGTCAAATGAGAGAGTGAGCGAAGAAAACGATGACACCAGAATGTGTGTTTGATGAATCTCTCGCCTGTGGCTGAACATGCATTCATATCAGAAGTCTCTCTGGACCCTTTTCAACAGCAGTGCACATGGGAACACATCATTAATATGCATATAATACTGATACAGCCTGGAATTACAAAGAGCTAAACACTATGGGTTAGGGCAAAATGACGCACAGCGGGGAATCCCTGGAAACACAAATTTACAACAATTTTCACGAGAGACATTAATTAAAACGGTAGCGATTGTAGTCGTCGACCTTTATAACGCCACTATATGTTGCAGCAGCACACTACAGTGACTCTATGCAACCAGCGCTGCCCCGCCCTATCCATCCGAGCCACTTGACATCTTCGTGGTATTTGTGATTGGGGGGCGCTGTGATCCACTTAAAGCTTAAACGAGGGTGAGCATATTTAGTTCTAATTGATATTTTCACGTTTCTGTGACAAACTAGTGTTGTTTTGGAATTCTGTAAAGCAGTTACACGGCTTCACACTCGACAAGTTGCCTCTGGGGGAAACCTCTCAGGCACGCCATCAAACTCTATGACGGTCGATAGCTCCCGTGGCACGCGACACGGCACGCGCAAAAGAAACACACACCCGAGACACACTGACAGAGAAATTGATTTTTCTTAATAGACACACCAAAGCGAACATCCGATAAACAGGACAAAGAAAAGTACAGAGATTGTCAGAATTACGGCACGTTGTGTATTTCACAAATGATGGACATCCCTGTGTGTAAAGACAATTAGGTGCTGTGTTTTTGTTTTGTTTTTAGTCTTGTATATGCCTTTCGGAAGCGCAATGAACTCTGAGAAGATTTTACCCACAAAGTAATTGTATCTTTGTAAAGTTTTTTTGTATCTTCTAAAATGTTTGATGTAGCCTATAGTTCTTTTCAGCATCAAAATGTTAAACGACACGTTTACTTGTTACAAACCGTGTCCTGTCCTCTCACGGCAACACGCACCATAGCGCGCGGAGCTCCCCCAAACCCTGGCGCAGACACAGCAGCATCCGCACCGGAGTGGTCTCACCTGCAGGACACGGTGATCTCCACTTTGGTGGCCGGGATGCTCCCACTGATGGGATCGAAGTCACGGACCGTCGCCGTGGCCTCCACTTTGTCCATAACGTCTCCCTCCATGTGTGCAGGAGAACCGGGCCAGCTCCGTGAGTCCCTCTGGACCCGGAGAGTCGACGGTGGAGAGCCGGAGCGCAGCGGGCGAGCGAGCGGGAGCGGATACGGTCCAGACAAACCGCCTAAGTGCTGTCCACTGGACGGGCAACCGCATGGAAAGTTGAATGGGAGGCTGCAGCAGTGAGACGATTGATTTTTGACGAAAGTGGGATCACATGCCAGGACGCATCAGCGCCAACTCCGCTGTTTACCAAGCAAAGAATGAGCTCTTCTGCCAGAGCAGCGCTTGAGAAGTAAAGGGTGTGAACTCCACCCCTCCTGTCTGCATTATCCTACACGCTGGGCTGCGGCGGACACAACTCGTTGCAGATTCAAGCTGTCGCCCTATGGCTGGACGGATCGTTATGTCCCTCCAAATTACAGAAAATAAATTAGCACAGAGGAGCGTGAATATAGAGTGCAGTGTTCCTTTCTTGCTGTTTTGGTTTAAGAATAGGTGGGGGTTCCCTGCAGAATTAAATTACCGCCTCAAATTAACTACAAAATTCAAATGTTCAAGCTGAACCTTTGTCGCACGCAACGGATGAATAGTTTATTATCGCCTATATTGTTAAAATCACATCAGTTCCTCCAGAGCCATTAGCTCTCATGACTAATTGAAAGGCTGCATGGTGCTCTTTCAGCATCTGGATAGCTCCTCGAACTCCTGCAGCTTCAGTCACAGCCTCGTGCCTCGTTCATCTCACCAGTAAAAAGTGACGTTTGTTTTTCTTCCACCCCGACTGTATATTCATCTCTGGTAGATTGCATGAGAGGCTGTGCTCTCCCGGGGGAGCCCCATTTATGTTTCATATTTTTCTTGTTTTCTTGATTGAACTAAAATATGGATAAATTCAAACCATCAAACATATCATTTTCACAGGTAAACTGCTTTACCATTAGATTCTGTGGACATTTGTGTAGTCGTGTGTGTGTGTGTGTGTGTGTGTGTACACATTGTGATTGCCTCTCTTTTGCAAAACATTTTTTTTTTCTTTTTAAGAAATCCCTCTAAACAATTCCTCCTGTCACCTGAAACCATTCACACAGTTATCAGAGGCAAATCGACGAACAGCAAATAAACCCTTGTCAAGTCACCAATTTACACAAAGGTATAAAGAGCTGCATCAATTTAAGACAAATGGAAATCCCTACATATTCTACAGGCTGAAACACCTCGGCTACATATGTTCCAGCGATCACATATGAATCATGCAGCCATGGAAACTAAATGAGGTTCATGTCACATTCTCTGCATTACTTTCCAAATGTCATTCCTGAGCAGCAAGCATTGTGGAAGGTCTATTGATAACACACTGCTTTAGTTACACCCGACATTGAGACTAGGGCTGATGAGGGCTGAGCATTTCGGACACAGCAATACCAGAGTGCAGCTTCATCATTACTCATGTTCACTCTGTAATTAGGCCCCGTGGTGGCCCTCGGCTGGTTGATTTTGAGCTCCCTTCAGTGCGCCGTTCCCTGCCGCCTGCTGTGAGGCTCTCCACTGTTCCCACCCACAGCCGCCCCACTTCCTATAGCTGTGGCAGGAGTGTAATTAGGGCTGTATGGACCCTCTCTGTGGGGAGTCCGTGTGAGAGAGAGAGAGCAGTGACGCAACCCAAACCTGCTCAGCAGCAGGACTCTGCATCAGCAGAGGGAGGAGGCCAGATGACCGGGTACAAACTCCAACATCACTGTTCTGCAGTGACGAGTAGCCTACAGCAACAAGAGAAGATGTTGAAACTTGTACATACATTTACTCAAACATTGTATTGAGAAATATTAAACATTTGACTCTACTACATTTGTCAGACAGCTGTTACTTTTCAGGCAAAGAGTACATTTATGAATATATATATATATATATATTTGAAGCATATGATGTATATGCGATTAGAGTATTTCAATAATTTGAAATGTTTAAGCTCATCGCAAAATTGTTCAAACTGGGATAACAGCTCAAACGTTTCGGACAGTCTTTCCTCTAAAGCACTGATGCTGTTGCACACATCTGTACAAATGAAAAGTGACTGAAGTAGTTGTGTGAAGGATGAGGAGAGCTTGAGAGACACTTTCAAGTCTCCGGCCACCTGTCAATTCAGACACTGGTGTGGTGTGTGGCGAGGGGGGGGTTTCTGATGCTGTTTGATCATCCAACAATCACTTCAGTTGCAACATATGAAAACCTTCAAGTCACATTAAGATCAACATTAGCACTGCGTGTGTTACCCACTCTCAATCAGGATGGTGATGAATCAGGTGCCAAATACTAAAAATCACTGCAAAGACAAAATAGTCTTAGATGATTACAGGGATTGCATTCTCCGCTACCTTGATTGTTTTATGTGCTGCATATCCTCCTTAGCTGCAAAGTTGGGTGATAATTCGCAGTGACTTCATCATTACAAGGGACCTCTTTCACATTTCCAGACAGTCATCTGATTAATTATAATGATACAGGCGCACTAACTAGAGTGCAGATGTCCGCCAGGTGTGGTATCTGTGTCTCTGGCTGCAGAACAGTGTGTGTAGTTCCGTTAGCAGTTAGACAAACACACCGTCAAAAACAAGTGGGGAAGCTGGTGTTCCCCCACTGTGTCTCTGGCCACAGAGTAGTGTCTGTTCGCCAATGAACTGAGCCGTGTTACCACTAGCGGCCCCTCCCGGCCAGGGGTCAGCAGGCAGTCAATGAAAGCATAAAACAGGCAATAAATGGTGTTTTGAGAAAGTGTGAGTCACCACAACTACGAGAGGCCCTTGAGCATGCAGCCACAACCAGGCACCAAAAATATAATGTAGTTTGCTGCAGCAGAATGCGAGATTAGCCGTGTACAACACTTTTTTTACTGTGGTACTGCTACATATTCTTGAGTTACGATCAGAATATTTGTTCTCCCACTGAAGGTTATGATATACAAAAAAGCATCTTGTAAAATCTGCTGTCATTTCCTGTTTTTATAAAAAGTTAGACGTTAGAAAGTCAATCATCTATTTTCTGTGCAATCTGAAAACATGCATCTACTTGAAAATGAACATCTGTGAAGCAACATACTGTAAATGTACCGTGAAAGAAATACTGCACATAAATTCTCTAGATGATTGTTGCTAAAAGTGGAATTTTGTTTGCTTTGATTCAGTTTTTCACATCTCACTTTTCAAGGACAAGTTTGCCATCTGTGTTTCAGTGCACAAAACTTGACTATTGAATGAATGAACTTTTCTTTCCCACTGAGAATAAACGGTCTGACATATGCAGCCTACCAGCATCAGACAGCAGAACAAGATGGCTGTTAAGCATTTCTAGTGATTCATTTTGTAACGGATAGTTCTGTTAGTAACTTTACCAACCGCAGGAACCTGGGATTCAATTTAGTTCCCCTGCCATCATTTCAGGTGTTTAACAAAAGTCCACGCACATGCTGACAAATCAAAAGTAACATGCAAAAAAAGAAAATCAGTCGACCTAAACATTGTGTAGGTATGACCGCATGTTGCTTTTCTCATTGTTCTGTGATAAAAATCAACAATGCGCCTGTGTTGAGCTAAAAAAAAACACATTTGTAATTCTCATTTCCCTTTGTAGAAGAGGAGGAAACAGGGAGCATCAAATCCCTCTGATGCGATGATCTCCAAGCGATAATGAGGGGAGCAGTGAGTTTATCTACAATCATACATGAAGGTACAGAGAACAATTGAACTCAACAGAGAAGTAGGGTGTAGTCCAACTTTGCTCTATTGCACGGTTCAATTGAGCTGCACTGATGTGAGGTGGATGGAGCTTCATCGAGCATGCAGGGGGGGCAGAGTGTGAGATTTTCACTCGTTCATCTTCAATGTGGCTGGAGGTGAGGTGTGAGGGCATGACAGCACAGAGCTTCTTCATGTGGGAATGTGTGTATATACATGCATGCATACATGCGTGTGTGTTAGCATCACCGACTGTTGCAGAAACTCGTCCGTTACACTGATTGAGCACCAGGAAATGCAATGTCGGCAGCCGCTCTGCCGCCATCACTAAAATACTAGAGCGTGTCTGTTTTCAGTGTTGGTGACAGGAAACGGCCGTGTTTTACTGAGGCGAAGCTCTGCCACTTCCCTGTCAGGGAGTTCATTATGTTGGGAAAGAGATTCACGACCCCGTAAAGTGATGGCATTTATTGTTGTATAGTACAGTGGAGATATATTTCAGATGGGTATGCTCTGGCGGAAACATGCTACAGAATTCACATGATAATTCTCAACATATTATCAAAGATTCGCACCACAAAGTCACAGGTAGAGTTGCAGTTATGCAAGTATGCTTTAAAAAACCCAGGATCACAGATTTGACTCTGTGGTTTCCCTTTAAAATGCTGCACATACTACACGGGGTAATTCATTCAAATCATTTTTCCTGAAAAATAAAAAAACAAAGATGTCATTGCATTTATTGAGAGCTGTCATGGATACAGGAGTCATATAACCTTTCATGATTCCCAACTGTGCAAGTCTTTGAAAAAAAGCCTGCACATTTTAATGAAAGAAAATAATACTGGGGGCTTCTCTCATATCCTCCGACATATCTTTTCGTTAGGCATGTGTGACAGCTGTGTAGCGGGTTGGCTGCAACAGACAGGTCTTTTCTCTTCCGCCTCATATCCAACGCAAACTTTAACCATGAGCTCAGCTTGTTGGGCTATTTGCATTATTTATGCTGATAATGTAAGACAAAGTAATTTGTTGGTTTGCAAAATTACGAGCTGTGAAATTTGTCAGCTGGAGAGAGAAACGATCGCAGAACAACTTAAAGCATCATTAACAATTCTTGCTTCGTCTCACAGACCATGGAAGGGTTGTTGTGACACCTAACCCAAGACGGTTGAATTGTTAGCATTTTATTTCGGACTGTTTCTTCCTCATTTGTGTTCACAGACGCTGAAGGGTTTGCTTGTATTCTCTTTACAAACTCTTTATAATCTACAACAAAGAAAGACTACCTCTGAGCTCCAGCAACATATGACATCACTTCTCCATCTTTGTAGAAATATCAGTTTCACATTCAGTGTGAGGAGGTGGACCAATCAATGCATCCAGTTGCTTTATTTAAATTCCAAGCTGTAACAGACAGGAAATGGTCCCTAGAGAAGTCATTTAGGACTCCTCAGCTGGATGAGACCGCCTCCCTCTGAATGCCAAGTGCCCATAAATTCGTTATAGACATAATCTGTAAATGTTAAGGTCCCTCACATCTGCGTGCCTCTTGTGGGTGTCTCTGAATACACTTCTTCTTGCTTCACTTCACAAGCAACTCAACATCCACCAGCAGCCTGACCTAGATCCAGCCATCCCTGTGCTCACGTATACATATTCATTGGGCTCTCTTAATCATAAGACAACACCTTGAGCAGAAGAGAAAACTCTCTCCAATTAGTTGCTATCATCCAATGGCAGATCATTGGGCTGCGTTTGTCTTGCCTGCCGCATGTTCTTGTGTGTTGCTGCAGTCGTTTTCATGCAGGTTCAAGGCTGGCTGTCATCTGCCATACCTGTGGTCACTTGTAAAATTAAGTTTGTGATGATTTTCATGAGACCGTCATTCTGATACAACACGTTTGGTACAGTAAACATCATGGGTGCTTGAAGCTGCCTGCTTAGTAGTTCAGAACCCACATCACATGATCATGACTGACTTAGGTTTGCAGCTTCAGAGAAACAAATCAAAAGAATGCTTGCCTTCTTCAGATTGTGTTACCGTTATCCTCAACACTTACTGGTCTTTCATGCAAACCATTTCCTGCAATGAGAAATGACACTAAGACAATACCCAAGTTCAAAACAGGCACACTCCCCTTCTATTGTTCACAAAATGAATGACTGCAGTGTCAGTTGTGATTGTAGGCTGATCACATGGTTAGCCCATATCAAGTCAAACCAACAGATACAGTGAATTGCATCAGATTTCTGGTTGCATCAAACGATTGTTTGTGAGCCCATTAAGTTAACTTTTTTGTGATGTTGGGGTATATTAATATATTTTAACAAAATTATTATGAAAAAACACAAACACTGCATTTCATCATTCAACATCTAAATTAAAAGAGTTCTCCAGTTTAGTATTTTGTGTTGCCTTTCCATGACGTTGATGGATTTCACATCAGTACGGTTAAAAAAAACAGAATCCTACAACTCCCAAGATGCATTACCCCTAAACACTTGTCTTTCAAATGCCACATCTCTGTAATGCAGGATTTCTGTTAAAAAAATAAAATTCTAGTCTCAAGCCAAAAGAAGTGATGCCATTTGAGTGACTTTAACTCAAATGGCAATATCAACATTCTTGTATTGTGATTATGTTGAGTGTTCCCTCTGACAGGTAAATAGACTTTGAGATGCACAGTGTACTGAAATTTCTGATTATTTTCAGCAGCCTTAATGAGGTCAACACTCTTCGAGTGTGAAGGCCTCCCGAGTAAGCTTTTGGCAACTGATATCAGACTTCATGAGTTATGAAGCCCAAGCACCTCAGTCCCTAAAAATATGATTATGTACAACTGTCACACACTCAGAAACAATCAACAATCCCAGAAAGAGCCACACTTTCTCCTGCCAGATTAGATGCAAAATGCAAGAGAGCTTCTTCCAGTGTAAAGTTTGACAGAAACAGACGTGTTGGAGGGTTTATTGAAAAAAAGTCCCAATATCTTCAAAGGCTGAAAAAGGTGAAAACGTCAGCAGACAAACAAAAGCGGCACAAAGTTGACAGGTTCCTCCTTTGTTCTCCAGAGAGAATTCAAAAAGAGATGAATGATTGTTAATAAACACACACATTTTGTACGTTTATACTCATGAGGACACTCATTCTCTCCTAGAGATGAACCCAAAGAGAATTATTACTCGACACTTCAGTTCCCTTCAGATCCACGGAACTTTATCGTCTTTCGGCTCATGGTTTTGGTTTTACTGTTGAAAATAACAACACCTACATCCCAATGTTGTTTGTTGATTTCAGCTCAGCACTCAACACAATTTCCCTTATGAGAATGATTGGTAAACTGAGCACTCAGTAAAACCAAGGAGCTGATTTGAGAAAAAAGGAGATGAAGACACACACCGCTGTCTACATCAATGGAGCTGAGGTGGAGCAAGTGAACAGTTTTAAGTTCTTCAACAATCTTCTATTTGCAAACATCGTATCACTTTAAAATGGTTTTCACAAAGATATACGTGCATTAAACCACATAAACACTGGCGACTTCTTGGGAGCTTCCACAGAATTACAATTATTTTTCAGGCAGGAGCCAAATTGTAAGAAATTACTGCTGCATGCTTGCATGAACCGCAAACGTCAAGGTGGGTCCAGTGTCAATCAATGAAAGAAAGTGAATTGAATTACCTCAGAGGCAGGGAGTCTGAGAGCAATGCATCACCTGTTCATCCACTGAATTCCAGGCCACATCAAAATGTTCCATTTCAGCTCTTTCATGCAGCAACACGCCCACTAATCATTCATCCTCAAGATGCTAACTGAAGCAGTTTAGTTTGTGTTGACTGAAACTCAGCACCTCCACTGCTGATCTTAAACGAATAAGATAAGAGTGATAAGAGTGATTTAGATGTTTAAAAAACTGCTTTAGTGAGTAGCATCACAACCATGGGAGAGACTACTTTTAGGGATAACAGGAGAAGCAAGCCCTTCCCACAGGGGATTTTGACCTCATCTATTTGTTCAACAAGCAGTGGGTCTAATCTTAAATGCTGCACTCCTGCAGCCTCCTGCCCCTATGGTGCCCTGAGGCATGGAGACATTTCCCTCCTACCCCTGATCAAAGTTTGCTTTCCTGTGTGGGCGGGAGAGCCTTTCATCAGTTTTTTCTAAAAGCTATATCCATGCAAATCACTGCATTCATCCCTTGTGCACTGCATGCAGTATGGGTGGAAATGAATACACCGCCAGTGATATGTGAACATTGCAAGATAAGACTCCCAGCAGGCGTAGCACACCACCAATGGCTCTCTGAGGAGAAATAGCAGGATTCCGCCCACACAGAGATCAGATGCAGGTGCAGAGGAGCACCGCTGAGCCGGAGCTGCAAAGGAGGACTACCATTACAGCACAAACCCCCAAATATTATCAAAAGGGATCTGTCAGCAAAACAGAAAAATATAGAGTGCAATAGTCCTGTGGCATGCGCTTAAATTGCACTGTGGTTGAGTGAGTGAGGACACTAGTTGTTGTCATCCTCAGAGCACAAGCATCCTGGGGTGTGAACTCCTGTCTCTGGAGTGGACCTGTACATATGTGACAGTATGATTAATGCGACTCCACACCCTCTGCATTCATTCAACCCTCATGGCGCTCACATCTAGATAATGAGGAACGGCTCCTCGCCAGCTGAAGCACCCCCACTCTCTTCGCACATGCCCTCCGGCACAGCCATCACAGCCAGAGGATGCTCCGAGCAGGATTTGCCATTATGGTTTTCCTCATTACAGGAGCAGCGTGATTTTAGGAGTTGATGGGCTTCACACGCTCACAAGGGCCCGGGGATGTCGACGCTGTCTGGGAAAAAAATTCATCAGTGGCGAGTGCGGGTAGCCGTGCGGGTAGCCGTACAGGCCTGCCGTGGCGTCGTTAACGCCAACAGTCTTTAACCCCTTGAGCTATTCCTGACCACCCCACCACCAGCAGCTGCCCCTTGACAATTTCTATAGAAATGTCAGCTCACTCACCTCCATTAAACTCCACAATCAAACCCGTCAACAGGTGAGGAAGGGAAGGGATTCATTACTTACATTTTGTGAATCACACAATGTTTACAGTTTGACCTTCGGCAGAGCTTATTGTCAATATACATTCCCTTCATATGTACCCTCTGTGAAAAACAGACATACCTTTAGGATGACTTTCTATGAGCAACTTGTAGACCAGATGACAAAAGGACAGACAACTTGGATGCACAATTTTAGTCAGTGATTGGAAAATGACAAAGACAGCTGAACATTGAAGGCTACTGGGTCAGCAAGTGTCTAATAAAGTTATTAAATCCCCATTCATGCTTTCCAGTCTTTAGCCGCAGCCACTGCTTTCTGTGATGGAGCACTTCTCCTTTCCTTTGGTGGGTAACAGAGAAGCAGTTAATAGCTAAACACCTGGCGGTGTGAAGTGATTTAAAACTAAGCTGGTTTTTTTAATCGACTAAAAAAAACACACAAACTGTTTCCCAGGTTAAGGAAATCTAGTAGAGACGAAATATACAAAGAAAAAGACAGCGACACCAAATGTTATTCAAGCTGAAATGTTGCGAGAAAAGAATAGAAAATTCTCTGCATACCCAGCGACAACCTTTGAAGCTCGATCCAGTCACCCTTATCCAAGTTTACAGTCAGTTTACATGATCTGGCATCATCAACATTCACTGTTTCACCAGTGTTTGATGCAAATGGTGTTTGTTTGGATACTGTTCATCTGAACAGCCTTCTTCATAACGTGTGTGAAGAAAAGGGAGTAAGACAGTGGCTTTTGAGTACACGTGTTCGCACTAATAGTATCGGTATGCTTTCTAAATTCTCGTCATTTTCGAGTGTGCTGTTGATGGGCACTTTTATCCCCCAGTGCAATCAATGCTCAGGAGGTGGAGGAGCAACTCAACAAACAAAAAGTATCAAATCTAAAGGAAAACATTTAAACTTGCATTTTAAAAGGAATATATTCCAGCATTTTGAGAAATAGCCTAACGCACTTTCTTGGATGATAAAATCAATATTATTCTTGACTCTGTACAGTAAATATGAAGCTGGAACCAGCAGTTGGTTAGCTTAAAGACTGGAAGTAGAGGACAGTGATGCCAGATGTGATCGACACCAAGGAGCAATCAAAGCCTCCAACATGCCCACTCGTCATTCATTTTATTAGCTAAATATAATATAATTGTAAAGTTATGGATGTAGGTGATGGAATGGGCATATACACTTTTGGGTATATGAGCCATAATATTAAAGTTAACCATACACAATAATAAGGAAGAGAGATCTTTTTGTGATACAATGCTACCGGTATGGATTTAGAGTGCATATTTGAGACTTCTAAACACGTAACATAGGGTTGAGTTATTTCCAGTAATACTCCAGAGTATTACCTGTTTATATTATGTTGCAGCTCAGCTGATTTTTTAATGATGGATATCGGAGAGTGACGTTGGAGGACCATGTGAGATTAAAAACACAAGCAATTTAAAAATTAGTATTATAGTAGCCTTATACAATTGCATTATATAAATAATCATATTAGACATGTATCATATTACTGTATTATATAGGGAATCTTGTTTGTGTATATTAGTAACCTGTTTGAAGAGCACTGGGTGCTGCGTTGCGTTTCCTCGCACCTGCGCAGGGACTGCAGATGGAAAGCAGCCACGAGCTAAATCCCTCTGTACAAAACATCTCTTCTCTTTTTGAGATGAACGTATTTTTGTACATGGTCCCTGATGTAAATAAACTAAACTATATAAATAATAACCATCGAGATGGTTTGGCCTTTGTTAAAAAATAGCTGTTTCCACATGGTCCACCAGTCTTTATGCTGAGCTAAGATAACCGCCTGCTAACCTCATATTTATGATACAGTCATGAGGTATCGATCTTCTCATCCAACTCTCCAGAAAAAAAGAAAATAAGTGCATTTCCCAAAATATTAAACTATTCCTTTAACTGGCAGTAGCTTTACAAAGTGGCAGTTTGTTTGACGTCTGTCTGTGAAAGTCTTGCATAATTTACAGTTAGTAACTTACAAAACGGTCACCTACGGATTTCTTTTATGGTAAAAGCGTATCTTGAATATTGTGAATATTTTGTCATACATGCTGAAAACAAGTATAGTATGGAATTAGAACATATGCGCAGAGAGAGAAATAGAGGACATGCTCTAAACTAATACCCGTTTACAATCCGTGGTGTGAACGTGCAGAGGAAGAAGAGTGACGTGAGGAGAGGGCTGATCTGCAGTAGAAATCCTTCACAGACCAATTAACAGCAAGAAGTTCCGCACAGCTCTCACATACACAGCACCGCCTCGCCAAATGTTAGTGTTGAGGGGCGGGAATCCTCCTTCCTATCACTTCTGCTACAAGGTTATATAACTGCTGGAGCATCACTTACACAGACACTGACAGGAAACAGACACTCTCACATGCAGTGACAATCTAAAAGTGAACACATGACAAACCGCACAAAAATGACTGCTGTGTGGCGTCTTGCCTCGCCTCTGTTTCAGGGCAATTGACAGACTTATTGATGGTGACATTTCAAAAGGGCACTGCACATCATGATTGAAATTATAGGTTTGTTTGCTTTACTCTTTGGGGGGGGGGGCTCTGATATTATACATGTGAGACTATACACTCGCAATCAATCAAAGTTCAGAGCCTCAGGTCGAGAATACGAAGAACGATGAGATTCACCCCCTGAAAGAAATATGCCTCCTTGCCATGCGTGTCCTCACCCCTGCCTGATTTCTCATGCAGCGTGTGTGCAGCTCGGAGATGAAGCTGGTGTCGTTGCACCGATAGCAGCTGTGTTGGTAGGAGCAGCAGTGTTTTCACAGGGATTCAGTCTGTCAGGAGATCTGAATGATGAGCCCAGCTCACACTTGATGTCATGTTCTCACACACACACACACACACACACACTGGGCTTCAATCCTGGAATCAGCAGGACATCTAAGGAATCACATAATTCACAAATCCAAATGAGGAAGAAAGACGGGGAGGAAATGACTTTCAAAGTAATTGTTTGAATATGAAAATCAATGTGATTAAAGATGTTGTGTGTTAACACAATCAGTGTGGAGGATGCAGAAGCCTTTTCAAAGAACATCACACCAGAAAAGATTTATGTAAAATACACTCAGGGTCTTCTTCGACAAAAAGTATGCTTC
Source organism: Anarrhichthys ocellatus (assembly GCF_004355925.1). Lineage (NCBI taxonomy): Eukaryota > Metazoa > Chordata > Actinopteri > Perciformes > Anarhichadidae > Anarrhichthys > Anarrhichthys ocellatus. Next base: position 12,040,137 of record NW_022280035.1, on the reverse strand, counting down.
ATATGGATTTGGAAAACTTCCTGTCTAGTTCAAGTGACTGTGTAAACACACTGTATGTAAACACACACGAATGAAGAGCAAGGACAGTCTGTTCCTCATCCGGCTCTTTTAGTGGAGGTATGCAAGGAGCGCACTCTTAATCTATCCTCTGTGCATACATTCTAATAAATGACCAGACTCAATACACTCAATGGCATACTGCCCCCTGTTGGACAGTCTTGGCTAATAAAATGTTTCTTTTCATAAACGCACTGAGAGAGAAAAGGCATTTTCTGTGTTTTCTATTAATCTTTCTTTTATTATTCTTTTTGCACAAAATCAGAACATCTGTGGTGGAAAAGTAATCTCATTAGTGTGACACCAAACACGCTCCAAGAGTTGTAACAATTGCAGATGCCTCGGTTATCCCAAACACACGAATGCTGTGTCACCGAGGGTGTTAAAGCCCATTGTGGTCTGAAATAACAAGATGTCTCTGGTTGGATGGGATCCTGCTTTCTGATAAAGAACTACACCTATTCTAACAGAGATGGGATGAAAGAAACTGGCCTCAGAGCCGGCTGCAAGCATCTATGAAGCTGCAGTGCTGTAAAAAAGAGGGGGGGTGGGGGCGGCATTAGTGCAGGGTCAGGCATCAGGGAGTACAGGATAACGTTTGGGTTGTTGCTCTGAGAGGAGCACAAAAATGTGGATGCTCATCTCTTTTCCTGTGCAGAGCCGGTGCAGCCATTACAATACCCGCACTAAGGTCATTATTTTCACACATTGTTGCTGAAGAGAAACAACGCCACAGTGCAGTTTAAAGGTTATTGATGCAACACAAGGGGGTGTTTAGAAGGCTATTTCAGTATGCACAACGCCAGTGAGATGCATAAAAATGAAGGAATACTAGAGATGTACAAGACAGTTTGCCCCCCTGCAACAACCCCCCTGCATACTGATGGGAGTGGTTTATTAAACTGAATACTAAGTAGAGAAAACTAGCTAAATCCTTTTATTCTCCTCAAACCAGCACCAACGGGCAGCACCCTTGTCTGGGCCAATCATAAAATAAATATGTGCCAGAGTTTAAAAGACAGTTAATATTTAGATGAAATGCCTCATCATCTCTTATTGGCATCTAATTGGAGGGCTTGTTTGTTATGAATCCAAAGGCTGAAAACAGAGAGACTTTGGTGGGAAGGAATATGAGCCACATAACATGAAGCAATAATATAGCCAAAAGAAAATATGACGGTGATGGAATGTCTGTCACGTTTCCAGAAAAACATTGTGATGTACTCTGCTCTCCGTCTCAGCAGCAAACATTAATCACATCACGGAATAAGCATGTCACTCATTTGATGAAAGTTGGCCATGAATGTAATAAAGCTGCCAAGGTTATTAGAAGTGCCACAGGCCATTTTACAACAGCTCACACACCTCGAATTGGATTATGGAAAGAAATATGATGAACCAAGGAAGTAGGATTTACCCATTTACAGAGGACCTGGGGAGGTTTAATGACTTGTGACTGAATCCATTCATAAACATTAATATCTACAGCAATAACAAGCTGCAGAGGTTTTTCTCAGATGGGGGAAACTTGAAGACGTCCTCTGCTGCAGTTAAACTGTGTGTGCATATCAGACCATGTGTTGCCTTTGTAAAAACATATACACTCCACTATAGCTTTGATCACAGGTTACATCCAGCAGTTTACTAGTGCAATGGGGTATTTAGGGGTTTAAAGACTTGTTTGTCCACTCAGTAGAGTTCATAATGCTCTAGAGTGGCCAGTAATAACATCTAAAAGGGCTCAATTAGCTCAGATTGCAATCAACTTGACTTGATTTTTACAATTGGATTAACACTGAAAACTATACTGACTCCAGCGTAGAGCACTGATAAGATTATGAGAGTTATGGGAGCATTTTTGATGAAAACTGCTGCCAGTTGCAGCTGCAAACAACACTGATTAGAGCGAAGCTCATGATAAGAGAGGAGACTGAACCGAAAGAGAAACGATGGGAGCCAGAAAACCAAAACAATGAGCTGAAAGACGCTGAAACGCTTTATAGAGCTGAGGGAAACTACAGTAGAGTCGGCTGGTAATGCTCAGTGGTTTCATCACTACTATAACAATCAACTTAAGTTTTAAGCCTAGTTACAATTATACTTTGAGAGCAACTACTAACGTCTGGTATTCACAGATTGTTAGTGCCTTCAAAACCCTCTGACAACAAACAAGAAATAAACGTATCTCTAGACAAACATTTAAAAGATTATTTGTCAATTGCAAAATGTCTTTTTAAAAGCTTACTGTGTTCATCAGTGTTCATTATTCAAATTGCAAACATATAATGACAAATATGAAGACAGAAAATATTGTTGTGGTGTTTCCTCTTTTTAAAAAATGTTGAAAACCTAACGTCGCCTCGTACAATATGAAAAGCTGTGGATTTGTCTTCTGAATTGATATCAGGCCTCTGTGGTCCATTCTTTTTAACGGTATAGAATATGTTTCGATCTCTTACCATGTGTGCTGCGACTGAATTGCGATAGACCTGCTGTGCTGGTGATAAGTTGTACAGTGGCACACACAAACGTGATGGGCGAGAGAGAGAGCGAGAGAGAGAGAGAGGGAGAGAGAGAGAGAGAGAGAGAGAGAGGCCAGTGTGCTGTGAGGATTCTGTTTCAGGACATATTTGTTGCGTGGGTGTGTAGTTGTGTGAGTGGCCTTATTGTTAACAATGTTAGCCTTGGTGTCGTGTGTGTAAAGTGTGTGTAGCCGAGTTGATTGCCTTGGCTTGCATCCAAGTGTTGTTGCCATTGAGTCTGAAATGACTTCAGCAGGAGCACTGCGTAGGAGGGATCCCCCCGATTAACCCCGGATGTTTGCCACACTGCATCCTTCCCCTCACATCTGTGGTGGTGTCACACTCTACAATAGACTCCCTTTTGGAACTGCAAATAAAGACTATTTTTATTCTTTCTTTGTTATTGATTATTGTTTTAAATTCAACAAAATGTTGAAAAATGTCCATCACGTTTGCCCCCTGAGTAGAAATGATGTTAACAATTTCTGTTTAGTTTTGAGTCCAAACCTCAAAGATATTGACTTTACAATGATCACTTTATCTGTGATCTTCTGTTTGCAGAGAGCCAGTAGAAAAGTGTTCACCTACCTCTACCCCTCTTCACGTTTCTCTTTCTTGTGGATCACAGGTAACCAGACTGGCAGATCGTTTTAACAGCGTCTTTGAACTGCAGTGAGGAGCAGAAATAATTGAAGAGCCGGATAAACAAACATGACTCCCCAAGGCAGTCTACAAGAGGGACGAAGAGCTCAGCTATCAGTTTGCTGATAAATTCACTCATCGGAGGTAAGAAGTCCTTTCAGTGTGGGTAGGTCTGTGTTTAGAGAGTCGATCCTGAGGTTGTCCATGATGCAACAATTAAAGACGTCTCATTCTAACGCCAAGTCATTATTTGTCATTCAGCCTCCAGACATAAAAGTACTTAATCACCATTAAACAAAGATATTGTTTGAACTTCCTGGTGGCTTAGGGGTCTTTAAGCCAATGACCATGTGTTAGCTGGTCAACTTTGATGTAGCCATGCCCTCTCTTTCGCCTTTCAATTCCTGTCACATCTCTACTATTTACTGTTCAATAAAGATGTAAAAATACACAGAAAAATGCCCCTTCTAACTCGGATAATAGAACATTATAAGTTTAAATTTGTATCCTTATTGCTGATGCATTAAGCATAACATTAAATATACTCCTATGTTTTGTGTGTAAAATCTTCATTTGTAAATTACAAACTAAAGCTGTCAAAAAATGTACAATATTTTCCTCTGAATTATAGGTAGAAAGTGTCATGAAATCTAAAATCTACTTTACAAGGAAAGGGGTTAAAGGCCTTTTTCTCTGGTCGGTTAATCCAGCCACCATGACTGATGGATGATGAGATTTGATGAACAGCCAGCTATCACCATGTACAAACCCAGTGCTCATTAATTTGGAGACAGAAAAAGAAAATGTAAAAATTACCATCAAGTCAACTTAAATTAGCAGTTGATGAAGTTTGGATCATATCCATAAGGCTTCCATATGGTGGCTGCTGATTGGAGAGGACTGGCCATTTCCAGGCTTTTTTATATGTACCATCAATTTGAATTTTGTCTGAAATTTGCTGGATTGCCTCGTGGCACAAAGACAAATTCTTTTGAAGAATCCAAAAGTGATTCTGCTGTCTTCAATGTTAAACAAGCGCTAAAAAGTTGTGGAGTGACAGACGGTAGAATGACTGCAAAAGCCAACGCAAACAAAGTTTAATTCTCCTCAGTAAAGTGAAAGACAAATCCTACTTTGATTTGGATTCAGGAGACGGTGGCACCCCTGAAATCAGACCTATGAGCAATAAGGTGGGAAAAAATGGTAACACAGTTAAACGCCTTTATCCTGCTACTAATGCCGGACCCTGTGATGGGAAAGAAGGCTGTAAAATCTAGACATCAGATTTCATCTTTATTTGGGAGCTATAACACAGCAGCATTGCTCTTGGTCAAAAGCAGATGGTCACGGATTCATCTTTTTAATTCATGAGCTCTGAGTGCAGCATAAGTGGATCTTTGGATTTCACAAATTCCCTCATATCACTACAGGCTTTCATTATTTTGACTTCAGAATCAACCTGGAACAAGGTTTTCTTTTGCCAGAAAACAAATACAAACAAATAACAAGGTTAATCCTCCTAAAAGTGTAAAGCCTGTCTGTGTCCGTCTCTACGTTCTCCACATCCACAACCACATCCCCTCTTCGAGGCGTCTCCAAAGAAACAGCAGGCTTGAAGGAAATCTTGACGAGACAGTCAGAGGCTGTCACTTGTATCAGGGATTACGTCTCATTAGAGCAGCACTCCAAAGCAGCTCCCCCACATTTCTCCTCCACGGACTGAGTTTGATTAGTCTTTTTATCTATGCTGTGTAGTCTCCTCTCCATCTCATCCCTCTCTCTCTGTCTCTCTTTCAGGCAGAGCTCATGTTTCCTTCTCTGCTACCCCCCACCGGCAGCTGATTGTCCCTCCTGCGCTGCAGGGAGCCGTCAGGAAGCCGTCAGGGAGTCTGTGGCGACGCGGGACAGCCACTCCTCCCTGAATACTCTTCTCAACACATGGCAGAGTGTCGTCGGATGCCCTCATGCTCCTTGTTGTGATCACTGACTAGAGGGTGAAGGGTACAGATGGTGGCACGCTCTGTCCGGCTGCCTTCTGTCAGCCTCGAGCCAGGGTCGTCATCCCTAACTGAACATGGTCAAAACAAAAGAAAACGCACGAGGAGTGACACCACATGTGTTGCTGTAGTTTAAAGGACACAGATAAAACGTACGTCAAAACACACCAGTAATTAAGAAAGAGAAATTAAAAAAGTGGGGCTGCATCAATCACATTTACTGTTTTTGCTCAAAATGTGTCTTTGGTGTTCTCAGCAAACAGAGGGGCAATTAAAATGAAAACAAGTCTGCTGAACAGACTGAGAGAGATAGATCTCTGCTTTGGTGTGAATCATACCAGACCAGCTGCTTTTGGCAAACACATTTGTGCTGTGTGATTTAAAGCTGCCCACATGTCTGGATTTCACATCTGTGCCATTGTTAAGCCTCTACGAACTCAGACTTCACTGTCGCTGAACTCCCAACACCGTCTGCAACAACAGTCAAGATCTATATCCATGTGAGATTTTTTTCAAATTCATCAAAATAAAATCCTTATTGTGTTCCTGTCACTGGCAGTGAGTTCCACATAAGCAGCACTGCAATAAAAAAAAGATTCAGCTGGAGTGATGTTGAATTTGATACAAATGAATAAAAGTTTGAATCTGCAACCCTTTTTAATTTATTTGTCCTGTGTATCAGCCATAAACCTCAGCAAACTGCCAGGCAGAATCCCCTAGGTATAACATAATGACATTCAGAAACATTGGAATAAAGATGAGTTTGGACAGAATTAGAACAACTAAACAATGCTGTAAAGCTGCAGTGAGGATACTAAAATAACCCCGAAACATCATGCATGTATGTGGTTTTGTTGGAGATCTGTTAACTTGAACCAAAAGTAACATTTGTATTTTATTTTTAAAGGAAAGACAGGGTTGCAGGTTTGACTTTCCAAGGAGGCAGATGTACTTTTTAAAAACTCTACGTGATATTTAATTGTATAATAATAACACAACTGTAGTGCTTTGATTCTACATATGCTTGTTTATACTCCTAGTTTTGTATTTCAATGGTGATCTTGTTGCTTATTCTGTCAACCTCTGACGTCAGAGCACGTCGTTAATTAGAGAGGTGAGGGTGCTGTCCGGGGTGCTGAATCCCGAGCCAGGTCTTTCCGTGCAAAGCAGCCGCAGCAGCAACGGGCACGCGTGTTTTTGTGTGTTGTGGCGAGTTTAAAGACTCATCGGGACACGTGGATTATGTTTAAGCACGTGTAGGAATTTGTTTGGATTTACTAAAGACAGGGAACATTGACGACATAGTTAAGAAAAGTTCGCTGACATGGATCTGCTTCCAGCCCAGGAGGCAGCTAAAATCTACCACACCAACTATGTGAGAAACTCCCGAGCCATCGGCGTCATGTGGGCCGTGTTCACCATCTGCTTCGTCATCATCACCATGGTGGTCTTCATCCAGCCCTACTGGATCGGGGACAGCGTCAACACCCCGCAAGCCGGGTACTTCGGCCTCTTCCACTACTGCATCGGCAACGCGCTCACCTCGGAGCTCGTCTGCAGGGGCAGCGTGCTGGACTTCGCCTCCATCCCCTCACCTGCCTTCAGGACCGCCATGTTCTTCGTGGGGACCTCCATGCTGCTGATTGTGGCCACTATGGTCTGCTTCGGCTTGTTTTTCTTCTGCAACGCCGGGAACGTCTACAAGATCTGTGCGTGGATGCAGCTGGCCTCAGGTGAGGAAGAGTGTGGTCGTTGTGCTTCTGCACTGCATTTCAGAGGTTAATGTTGTACTTTTAAGTCCACGTAATTAGTTTGACTGTTATAGTTACTGTTCAGATTAAGATATCACATCATGAATATATGATCGTTGTGTAAAATATGACACATTTTTATTGATTAAAGTAGCCAACAACATATGAAGAAGTTAAAGCTTCGACACCTGTAGTCTGCATAGTGATCATTTTTATTACTTTTGATAGTTAAAAGTACATTTTGCTAGTAATACTTACTGTGAGTACTTTTTAAATTCATGACCTTTTACTTATACTAAAGTTGTATTTTTACATTTAAGCATTACTACTTCTACTGACTAAAGAAAGAGATAAAAATGCTTCCACCATTGGTGGCATCCAATGACAAAATAACAATAATAATTTTCAGTAAAAAATGTATTCATGTATCCATAAATCATTTCGTATTATTTTGTAGGATGTGTTTTGATCACACTTTATTTTGTAGTATAGAACTGATACTGAACTTACATTTGAGTGAAGCTGAGACATAAATCAATATTGATAATTGACTATGAGGCTGGATATCATCTGGGATCAAACCAGTAGTAATCCATAAAATATCATTAGATTATTGATATCGAGGCATTGTGTGAAAATACTGTGGTAGTGGTAGATAAAGTTACTCTGCCACCAACAAGTTTACTGGGTTTAAGATGGTTTGAAAAACAAATCAGTTTATTGCTTTTCATATTCAGAGTTAAAATCTTGACAAAGGTCAAAGGTCACACAGTCCGTGGAGAAACTCTTAGTGGGCAAGCGACTCCACCGCCTACTCTACCCTCTCAAACTTTATAGTTGCTTTAGTTTCTACTTCTAACTATCCAAATAAAGACTGCGTTTTTACATTTTGTCACCAAAGTACACATTCAACAGAAACCTTTACCAAAGTTCAGCACCTGAATATCAAAACTCTGAAGCAGAGCAGTGAAGGATGAGTCTTCTGAACGGTTCCCTCTAAACTGTGTGAGAGTGTGATAAACTCATCTTCTCACCTCTCTGGTTTCATGTGAGGTGTGTGTTTGTACTGGATGTGTTGTTCTTCTCTGAGGAAGCCATGAAGGGATCCAGTTCCAGCCCAGACTCTGACACCTCTGATGGTGGATTGGTTACATGTAACAAGATCAGGTGTTGCTGTGTTGTTAAGTGATCAAAACTCCCACTTGAAACACACCAGGGCCAAAGCAACGATGAAGTCTTATCGGAAATATTGTCAATTAAATGAACTGAAAGAATTAAAAGTAAAAGTACTAAGCAGTAAATGTGTCCCCTGTGACTGATATATTATCATAATACAGTTGTAATACTGATGCAGCAATGTGTAAGCAGCATTTAGATACAGTCTTTTCTAACGTTTTCCAACCTAGGGGTCAGGCCCCTCCAAAGGGTCACCAGATAAATCTCAGAGGTCATGAAACGATTAATGTGAGACAACAAAAAAAAAGTCACATTATTCAGGAAATGTGTTACTGTAAAAAATAACTAGGAACAAGTAAACACTACAATATTCCCTCTAAAATGCAGTGGCATATAAAGTAACTAAGTAAAACAAAATGGAAATAGTACAGCACATGTACCTCAAACCGCAAACGTTTATATAAGTATAGTTGTTGTATAGTAAATCTACTTAGTTACCCCACTACAGTATTTAACTTGACAATTTTGGAATGCGCATATCTGCAAAATTCAGATTTGTATCTATATTTGTACGGGAACTGTCTGTGGCAAAAACCCAGAGGACTCTTTACCAGATGAAGAGCATTTAACATTTAAGAACTTTCACAGCAGTACATCATGCAAACAGCCCCACTGAGCATCCTTTGCTGCTGCACCATTAATAAATTACAACTTAGGGCACTTTATGGGGTTACATCATGCCTTATCCTGCACAAGACGCTCAGCAGAACCTCCTTTATAATTATTCAGCAAAGCAACAGCACACAAGGGTAATTATTTCAAGGCTGCACCATTTCAGTGTCCGTCTTCCCCCGCAGCGGTGTTGATGGTGATGGGCTGCATGATCTACCCGGACGGCTGGGACTCTCCCGAGGTGAAGAGGATGTGTGGCCAGAGGACGGATAAGTACAGCCTGGGGAACTGCACGGTGCGCTGGTCCTACATCCTGGCCATCATCAGCATCCTGGACGCCCTCCTCCTGGCATTTCTGTCCTTCACTCTCGGCAACCGTCAGGACAAACTGCTGCCGGATGAGTTCGAGGTGCAGGGAGGAGCAGGTAATGAAAACAGATGAAGGTGGTGGGCATGGACCAAGGCAGGGAGGTAACCGTGTCTGCTCTTGAGCTTGGTTTGTGGAGTCTGTATGCTGCTTGTAGGCCTTTTTTTCACAGAAGACATTTTGACTTGTCATGGAAGGAGAAGCATAAGTGTTTGTTAAGCCGTAATGTTGTGATAATGAGCCGGTGTCCACAATACCAGGACCCTAAAACTGAAGCAGTTACATGTTAATGAAATTCAGCCATCACTCATTTTATTATTTACGATTGTGCTTTTTCTACTGTGACGTGATGTGAAACTTACACTTTCCTTTTCACTTCTGGAGAGAATCTTTTATCTTCACAAATATCCCAGGCAAGGTTATGCAAATACAACTATATATAAATACTCCATTTCTTTCCGGATTGGTTTAATTTAAAGTGTATAAATTCAAAACCATGAAAAATCATGAAATGCTAAACAAGAATGATTTTAGGATTTTCAAACAAATTGCAACCTATTGTATCACATTTGATACACGTCATTATCAACATATTACAACAAAAGAACACTATTTCTATTTCAAATATTGGTAAAAATACAAATCTTACCACAACTTTGTCAATATTAGCTAAATGGTATAGTAAGTCATGTGAGTTGCAACCCAACAAGGAGGAAACTAAGGCCCAGTGTCTGAAGTCCATGAAATAAAGATATCCACAAGAGTGTTTTCCCTCTTTTACAGAAAACCCCTGATGAAGATGGACCTTCAGACGCAACGAACAAGCATCCTGAAACGTCATAATGTAGTTCAGGTCAAACTGCTCACCTGACTAGTCGTGACCTTTGGTTAATTGAAATGCAGCAGTCCCTTACTGCTTCACAACCCCAGCAATAACAGCAGACTTTTAATTCTGTACTTGATGTCAAAGATCTAATAAACTCAGAGAAAAAAGCTCGACACAGCAGCTCTGTATTGTATGAACATTTTTTTATTGTATGGTGTGTTTTTGTAAATTGACAGTTTACACAAAGTCCATGTTCTTGAATCCGACACTGATGTACATTTTGTTGTTCCCTAGGCTCAATAGATACATAGGTTACTTTGATATGATCAATCTGGGACACCATCACATTACATCAGATCTCACCATTTTGTTGGTAGAAACAGAGACAGTATTGAACAGCTGTCCATACGTACAACTGTGCTCGAACACATCTTCCATACACTATTAAAACACAGCTACCCAGCTAAATAACTTTAGCTAAGATATAAGATTTGTTAAAAACTGTACATAACTGTAATATACATAAAGGCAAACTCTTTGGTACAGATATATACAGTTTATTTTCACTTTTTTTCCTTTGACTACGGCTTCTTAACATGTCGTCTTGATGAAACCTTCAAAACAGTATTTTCCTGATTTGTATGAGAATACCAGCCTCCCATGAGAATGCAAGACCTCATTTATTATAATTAACTAACCACACCAAGTACCAGATGACAACAGATTTCTTATGGCTAAATAATATGACCTACATCAGACAGTGGACGTCTCTAAGAAACCATCTGGAGAAATGCTGTGAACATTACCACAGTCAGTGTACATGTCAGCCCAGTGTGCAACTTCCTAAGCCTACTTTACAAATACAAAATGTTTACCTTACATGTTTAATATAAGATAAAATAATTCTTAGAAAAAAACAGCACGAGAAAAGAAGTAATAGCGGATCCTTTTAAAAAGGGGACAGAATGAGCAAGGAAGGCTACATATCCTTAATTTGTTTAGTGCAGGAGTGTAACAAACAAGGATGTGTCACTAGCAGTACAAGAACAGGTTTGCTTAGTTGGGTGGGTGAACGGAGCACAGATGAGTGGAGCCAACATGACCACAAAGTAATATATACCACTGGATTCCTGACGTCATCACACTAAGAGAAGAACCAACAAATACAAAGCAAACATACACAGAAGCATTAGTTCAATAACAAGAACATAAGTAATCCAAATCAACGAAACAAAAAGAAAAGAGAAATAAATATTCATCTGATATGCCCAAACTGGAAAGTGATCTGTTGCAGTCTCTGGAGAGAGTGGGGGGGAGGGACGGTGCAATGGCTGGAGGTCTCCACTAGAGGGTGAGCCAGGGGTGACGCAAGCACTCTGCAGCAGTGGCTCTCTTCTCTGGGATCAGCTCCAGCATGGGAAGCAGGAAGTCAGTGAAGCACTCGGCTTCTTCACGGGGCCACTCGTACTTGTCGAGCAGCACCTCCATCAGGCCCCACGGCTTCAGCTTGGTGATGTGTTTCAAATCACCTGCAGACAGACAGCGCTGCGTCAGAGAGCCGTGCAGGAATACAGCGCAACAGTTTCCCCGAGTGTACATTTACTACCAACGAGAAGTCTGTGAAAACACATAGAAACCTCCAAATAAGACACTAAATAGTTTTACTTCAATAACTGTCAATGGATTTCCAAAACAGGAATTATTTGAATTGTAATATCTAATGTTGGAAACGTTTTAACAATAAAAAGTTGAAGTTTCATACAACAGCTTTGTGAAAACCTTATAAAGCAGCTCTAGGGCATGATTTAAACGACAGGCAGAAAACCCCGTCTAATCTCGACACTGTTGCGTCTTTGTTTTACCTTTCTTGGTGAAAAAATCCTTGGAATATTTGCCAGTCATTATGAGTTTGCGTGGGACACTCCCCAGCAGCTCAATTATCAGCGCTATATGGTCTACACGGCAGACGATTGCAAGAGGAGAGGGACAAGACAGACAAGACAGACAACAGATTGGTCAGACAGTGTCCCGGTCACAGGCCCACTCTGGGTGTGTGGGTGGAGGGCTGAGGAGGAGAGCGGTCAGCTGACGGCACACACCTGCGTACATATGGGTCAGACTGTTGCAGAGGTTGGGGTGCACACGCCTGCAGTTAGAAACTAGGCTGTCAAACACAGCCACCAGACATTACAAGAGCTGTACGTTTCCTAAACTTCTTCCAGCTCCATGTGTCAAGATTCAATAGCTTCAGTTTGGTCACTGGAGTCAGACACTGGAGGGTTATTAACAAAATTCACATACTGTCGATGACAAATGTATACAACTAGGGAGGAAGCAATACTCTTTCTGAAATCTGTAATCAGCCTCCAACTGTTAAGCCTGTCCTTCAATGTCAAAGCACGCACTTTCAGTTGCTCATATTAAAGCAATGGCAGAGTTTTAATCATGTTTGAACACCTGTTGTTTATACACCTGTTGGAGCTTTATCCTCATCTTTAAAAAAGGACTTTAAACACCTCATCATATCAACAAATACAAAATTTGAAAATAAATCAGTGCACTAAATCATGACAAATGTTACCGTATCAAGACTCTGGATGAGGTACTACTGTATATCATATACACTCCCAGTCTATTAGTAAGAAAAACACCGCAAGGTTGCATTTGACCAACCGATGGAGGAAATACTCACGAGTATTCCCCCGACAGTATCAAGTATCCAGCCAAGTCATCTGGCTACAACTAAGGAGGCACCGAGTGTACCTCTGCAAGCAGACAGACCTTCTGACACGTGACTCAATGTCTGATGGCACTGTTCAAAGTAGCAGAAATGAATTGGTCTGTATTGATTATTTTTGCCCACTGGCCATCGTACACCAACAACTGAGGTAGATCTGTGTGTGTGCTGACCGGAACCTTGCTCCTCCACCTCCCACACACCGTTCCCAGAGCGAGCCACAGACAGAGAGGTGGCATACCTCTCTTGGTGAAGTATTCCTGTGAGTATTTCCCACTCAGAGCATATTGGCGAGGGATTTTACCGAGCAACTCAATCATGAGAGCAAGATGGTCTGGAAATGAGGCACATCAGAGGAGGAGAGATAGAAGGTCAGAGGGCAACAGTTTGGAGCGGGGATGAACAGTCGTGTGGAACAATGCATTAGGAACAATGGATGATGATGACAGCCTTGTATGACAAGAAGCATATGTATGGGAAGTTGATATTATTATTCACATGAAAAGCTTCAAACATTTGAATACATGAAGCCATTCACTTTCATATACGACCCCTCCCCCGCAAAGATTGAATCAGACCGACTATAAGACTTAAAGCACAGCCATCAAAGACTTAAACACTAAAACTTGAACAGCAGATTCTGATACAGGATGAGTGATTAGTTTAACAAACGGTCACACAACAGAGCGAGCTGTGGAAGAATTAAGCAATCGCCTCGTGAGTTTGTGTACTGGAGGTGAAGAAGCTGATTCACACCTGCTGGGCATGTGCCAGTGAAAACGAAGGTTGAATCTGAGCACATACCCGACATGCAACAGAATCAAGTCAGTACAGAAACTTCACGCTCAGCAGCGAGCCGACATCAACATGAAGCATAAGGACGACAACGATGGAACTTTGAGAGAGGATGAGGATGAGGTAAAGAAAAGATGAGCAAGGAAATGAGAGATGGCCCTGTCTCCAGTGTGGCAAAAGTGGTTTGAGGTGTTAGAGGAAATAAACACAGGAATGTTGGTACTCATCATTACATCATTAACATCTGCAGATATATTTGAAACCACTGTCATGAAGTACCTCATTTAAGTGTTAACATTGTGAGAATTAAGCAACGTGCACTGCACATTATTACGCTAACTGCACAACAAGTTGAAGTGAAGGTCCCAGCTTGACATGCTTACTGTGAAACTCTTATGAGATGCATCTTACCAGTGAAGCATACATTTCAAAAATACTATTAAGTATGGAATAAGGATTCATTCTGTGCGGGTTTAACTGGAGAAAGAGAGGAAGCAATACCTTCATCCCTGGAATAATCTTCCCCAGAATGTGGTTCAAACAAGTAGTCCCCTGTGGCGAGCTCAAAGGCCTGCGGAGACAACACAATCATCACAGACACAGAAACAGACGCTGTATGAAAATATTGACTCTCCAGCACCACCTGCTGCACACTCGGAGCACCTCGAGGTAAATTGGATGATTTGGTTTTCATACGGTTGTCAGTGCGTTCTCTCACCATGCAGGCGGTGCTCCACACGTCAGCCGGTGTGCTGTATCCAGCACCAATGAGCACCTCTAAGGACCTGTACTGCCGTGTCTGGATGTCTTCTGTAAAGTGCTTGTGCTGAGAGAGGGAGAGACAGAGGGCGAGAAACAAATCCTTAAAAATAGATTCCAAAATGTACAGAGCCGAGGACAACTGTATCCAACTTCATCTACAGTACAATTTCAAAACTCAGATGAATACAACAAATGAAACAATGGGATGGAAGATTGAAGCATTTCTATTTTGGTATATAGATGACACTGTGCGTGTCCCTAGCTGGAGGCTTCATCCCTAATCAGGAAATCCCTCAAGTCATTAGCAGGTTACTCACCACCCAGCAAGCATTTCCCAAGTCTGCAATCTTGACCTTGATCTTGTCTGAATTGAGTGGCTCAAGGGGGTTAACGAGCAGGGATCCTGCTGTCAGCTTGCCTATAACAGAGCAGAGAGAGCGAGAGAAAGAAACATCTAATCAAAGAACAGTTTAATGATTAATGTTCACATGGATGCGCCTTTAATGCATTTCCAAAGCAGCCCATCCACAGCAAACAGCTACCAAAAAACCTCTTCGCAGTGACTAGATGAACTGATTTTGTCTGACTGACCGTCCAGGCTGTCGGGCCCGTCCTCGCCCTCCCCCTGCAGAATGCTTTGCTGCAGCTCTCCCTCCTCCAGCCCAACCAGAAGGTGTCTCTCAGTTACTCCACTGCCTTCAGTCTCAGTGTCCAGCTCCTTGAGGTCTGCAGAGTCCACACCATTGCAGGCGAGGTGAACTGGGGGCTCCTCCTGTTGCTCCTCCTGACTGCCACATTTCTCCGTGGGCTCTGCGTTGCCATTGTGTTGGTCTTCGTCCCTCCACTGGGACTGCCTCTGGTCCGCCTCCACATGGCCATTACAGGTGAACTCCAACAGCCCCTCTGGTCCCACCCTCATGAGATCTGCATTCACACTGCTCTCTGAGAGCATCAAGAAAAGACAGATGACATTTCTTTGCAAATGACTCGTACCAAGGATTTTATAACCGTCTCACTTTTGTGACTCCTTACCCTCTGTTTCCTCATCTCCTAGCTCCAGAATAGACACCTGACTGAGAGGAGCGCACGCTCGTCCCTTTGGAGACTGTGGGTCCTCATCTTCATCTTCCTCATCCTCTCGTGTCTCTGTGGTCTTTTCCATCTCCTCAAGGTCCAGGATGCACTTTTCCAGCAGCTCCGCCTGACGCTTCTGCTTCTTTTTTAACTTCTTCTTCTTGTTCTTGGACATTTTTACCACCTGTGAGAGATGAATATAAGAAACAAGATGGCTCTCATGGATAGTTAAATGTGTGTTAAACTGAAAATGAGGGAGGCTGACGTTATACGCAGAAAAAAAGGAAATAATAAAAAGGGCTGTACCTGTTTTGGAGCAGGTGCTGTGCTTACTGAAAAGAGAACATCAGATGAGTACAAACTGTAAGCACACTGAGCTCATGAATGTACATTTGAACAAGTGTTCGTCTCATACTTGCTGAACCAGAGGGAGGAGGCGCCCCAGCCCTCTGCCACTCTGTAGCTTCAGCGGCGAGCTTCCGGACATAAGGCTCATCGACACTCATCAGGATGTTCTCTGGCTTGATGTCTGTGTGGATGATCTGACACTGTGTGTGCAGGTAATCAAGGCCTTGGAGTACCTGAAAAATGAATGAATGGAAAATGATTGACTGAGTGTAAAAGCGGAACTGTATTTTTTGAACTGATCAAAAATAAACAATTAAAAAGATATTTCAATATCCATTTCACAAAGTTGAAACATGTTGACTAAAAAGCTGATACACATGTGCCTCATAGGAACACAAATCTTGGTAAACTAAAATGAAATTAAAGGCTTGAGAAAAACAATTATCAAAAGCCTAAATAAAAGCAATACTTAGTGGCAAAGTCTACATCAATATTGTTGAATCAGTTACAAAAGCTCCTTGGCTGTAAAAAAAAACAAATGCAACCACAAAATGCTCCACCCTCACAGGTTTCCACCCGTCTCACCCCCTGGAGGCTTCACCTGAACCTCCATCAGGAGTTAGTCAGCATACAAAAGGTGCGACACTGTGGGTCTACAGTTACCTGTCTGATGATGCTCTTCACACACGGCAGGGGCAGCCCTTGATAATTAGACTTTATTATCCACTTTAATAAGTGATGCCCCAACACCTCAAACACCATGCAGACATCTGAAGATCACAGCAGTTAAGATAATACAAGCAAGCCAAAATGAAAACCCATCACGAGAAACCGATTGACTAAACATGTCGAGGCCTTGTGGTCATTCATTAGCATTAGCAAAAATTAAAAAAAAGACAGTGCAAACACGAGGGAGTGTTGTTGGGAAGTGTCATGTTGCAGCTACAGCTCTCCCTGTGGCATTCAGGGGATCTTACTTAGCCAAAGTGTGATAGGCGGAGGTCTGTTTTGGACACACAAGGCTCTTTTTAGTAAAGCCCTCTCTTGTTGTTTACTTTGTTACTTGCATACTGCTTTCACAGTAGAATTTGACACCAGGTCGGAATGATCCGACCATTGTCAAGAGTATTTTTTTAAGAATTAACAGGCTTTATTCTTTCCAGCAGGAAGAAATCAAACAGATCCAATCTGAATCATTAAAAAACAGACCAGGAGGCATTTAAAATATCTGGCTTGAAAGGATACGGGTCCCATTGATACCAGAGATCTTGAAGTCATCTACCATTTGGACCACCATCTCCCGGTTGGGATCATTGGGGTCCGAGTTTCTCACCTGAGAACAAATAAACACAACAACGCAATCCAAACAATCAGGATTGACACTTACTAATGTTAGACTGGACCAACACAGGCTCGGCATGCGTGTCTTTATCTGTAGTCATGCAACGCTGCTTGAACATGCATGCCTAACATGCTGAATGTTGTGCCACAGTACTGTCTGTGAAGTCACATTCATTTAAGTCTGTAATGTTTTTCACTGTAAGAAAGACCCTGTTGTCCTCGTGTTATGTGTGTTACTGTGAACTGTGTCTGCATTGATCAGTACATTTACTCTGCTTCCTAATCTGAAGTCAGAAAACTTTCGGTGTGCAAAGTAACTCATCCACTCACGGATCTGAGGAGTTTGATCTCATCCACCGCCGTCTCCGTGTAATGCTCTGCACTCTTCACCACCTTCATTGCAACAAACCTCTTCACCCTGCAACCACAGAGCAAGTAACGTTCTCTAACAGGAAGCACCGAGTCAGCTGCAACTGAATGTGTAGCCAACTTCAGGCCTCAAAAACAAAACTGTACAGTAAGAATATGCAGTAAAGTGTTTCTCGTACTGGATGTCCCAGGCGAGCCACACGGTGGAGAAGTGCCCCCAGCCCAGCTTCCGGATTACATGGTATTTTCCATTGTAAAGGTCTCCTACTTTCACATGGTGGTAGCCGCCTAGAAGAGGGGAAAATGCACGTCGAATACAATTCAGACGGTCAGTCAACGAACTAATAAAAGGCAAAACTATTTTTATTGTGACTGTCATACAAATATCTTAACTGGGTATCTTAGATAAATTAAAGCAATAAACTGTCATAACTCAGTTATTGGGGAAGTTTGTTAGCAGGTAAGCATGCTAAATAAGACGGGACTGGCCTTTGCAGTAGTCGTTGGGGTCCTCCTGCTCCTCGTCATCAGAGCCGAGGATCTCCTCAGGTTCCTCGGGCTCCTGAGGCGAGGCTTCGTGCTGGAGAAGCTGTCGAGCTCTGGAATTGACTGGTTGCCTGATGAGCAAACACATGCACAAAAACCATCTCAGACCGCATTAGGAACAGAGTATCTTACGTATCACTTCCTGACTGGGAACAAAAGTCATTTAAACCTGTAGTGTAGGACTTGTACTGATTATTTAAAGTCTTTTGAAGTCCAGCCCTTGCCAAACGAGTTCACACAATGCTGATTAAGCCTCGAGGCTGACAGGGAATGCTGTCTGTATTTTTGCAGTATACTGGAGTCTGCAGCGTCTTTTCCGTGCTGGCGCACCGGTGTTGTGTTTTACGTCAACCAGCCAGAGGGGAAGAAAGGGCGTACGTCATAAGCAGCATCGACAGTGTTTGTATAATTACTCTCACTGTCAGTGCTGGTGGGCGGCACTCGGAGCTAATCTGCGAGATTAGAGTTGAAGCCAATTTGAACAGATCCTTATCTGCTAGAAACAAATACAGTATTCACAAACAAAAACACAACAGCTTGCAAATTGACGGAGACTGTAAGCGAGCAAATAGTCACCTTGAGTAATTAAATAATAATTTAGGAGGACCATTTGAACTTCTATACTGTTGATGCTGGAGATGAAGAGACGCTGTGAAATCTTCCTGCTATAACAGTTCCACAGACACTTCTGATATCTGTCCTTCCACAGATATCACACAACATATAGGAGGCATTGAAAGAAATATAATGTATCGCTATGCAGCCGTCAACGCATGTCTAAGTAAGAATGGCTTTACTAATCTGAATTTAGTCCTATTTTTAGGATGAGTGTGAACGGTGCAACTGTATCGTTTATGAAAATATAACATGAACCAGGACTCGTCTGGTATTGGTAGATAGTCTAGAACAAATTACAGGGATCAGGGTCAAATAACTGCAGCTGGAAGAAAAAATATATTCATCATCAATAAGGAAGAGATTAGGTATAAGCAGCAATTACAAAGCTCAATTATTGTCTTATGTGGGGTTGTCAGATGGAAGAGACAAAGAACATTTAGAGCAAATCACAGAAGACAAATTATGATATTACAAAAAGAGCATGAAGAATACAAGTTTTATAGATTGAACCTAAAGAAATTGACAGATTATTATTGTTTGGCATCAGCACTTGAATATATGTGTATATTAAATATTTGGATTGTAGTTACTGGTGTTTTGACTATAATTGCAGTTAATTTATCAACGTTGGCATCACTGACCGACAGGAGGGCCGAGGGTAAATGTGTATAATCTGAATATATAAAGATCTTCATAAGGGGTAAGTCCATTTTTAATGAGATTAACCTCATTTAATGTGTTATTAATTTAGTCAGACAAGTTACAACTCTTCAAATGAGAAATTAAAAAAACAGCCATTCTGGCGTTACAGTCGGGCTCAATCGAGGATTCTGGATAATGTGTAAGAAAAAGCATCGGGCTTTGAAGTTGACCTCTCTCTTCACAGAACAACACACTCACAACAGTTCAGTTCCTGATATTAACTTGAAAGCCAAACAGCCTGATGTTACTTCCTCTACACCGCAGATTAAGGCTGCTCATCACCATGGGAGACAAGAGAGCCGAGATCAAATTAAAATAAATTCCTAAACTCGTCTGTAGTGTCTCTGTAGTGTCTCACAAATGAGCCGCTGCTTTTCACATAATCTACAACCTACTTATTCATGCCTGACACGGCTATTTGAAGCAGAGAGGTTTAAAGGCATGCTTGTGCACCAATGAAGGAACAAACAGCTGCGGTTAATTACTAAATTCAGACTTTTGAATGCCATTTTTCCCCATTTGAAACGCATTCACTACTCTTGCATTATTGCTATAATTAACAACACATTTGTAGGAGGCAGACAAAATTGGTAATAATTAATCTCAATTGTCATATTCATTCACAGCTCTTCACTGATTATCAAAGAATGAATAAAAAAGGAAGAACCAAAGGAATATCATTGCTTAAATGTGAAGCCAGACAAAACTAAAACATGTAATTGATGTACGTTTTCCCTAAGAGGCTTAAATTAAACTGATATTTGACAACTGATTCAGAACTATAGGTTGTACAGTACGCCATGTCTTAGACTGAAGTAGTGCTCCTCCATAGGCATGGTGCTCATCATGCAATAAGAACTGTGGCATGCGACGACACAGCTTTAAGTTATATTTAGCTTTTTAGTATATCATACGATTCTTCTGCACAATACCCATGCCTGTTTCAGCCATGAAGAGAACACTGCCGGGAGTTCGGTATCTGCAATAGTGCCGTTTTCAGTGAAACACCATGCTTCGGTGGGCTGATGTGGGCTTCTTCATTCTCTGGTTTTAAATATAGCACAGGCCGTTATGCAACACTATGGAGGCTGCCACTGATGGCATGATTAGTAAATTGTTAGGTGCATCAAAATAATCAGTAGAGATATCAACGCTTGAGTTGTATAATGTGAGCCCTGAATGTTGCATCATCTTAATACAATCATTTATAAACTATTTTTAATGGTAGGACACGGCCTTCGGGTGGCTTATTTCAGGCACTATATACAGCACATTATATACAGGCAGCTTACATCTCATTAGAATAAAGGTCCAAATGAATGATGCCAATGCCCTCACTTTGAACCCCAAGCAAATATGGAAAGTTAAATTAGCCTTACACGTTTTTATCAATGGATTGCACAGACCAAAATAAGTGCAAGCATGCAGTCAAGGACCTTATGTCAGGTTCACATTTAAACGTCTGGACCATGCACGTTCAAAATGCCACAGCCCACCACCTCTGACTGAGCGGACATAATGCATGCCTGAGGCTGTCATATACCAAAGAAAAAATAAACTCACTTTTTGCTGGTCTTCTTTGCTTTCCCCCTCTTCTTCCTCGCCTGGAGTGCCAGAACTGTCAAGAGAAACCATTTATCTTGCCATTGTCTGGTTGCCGTTTGTCGTCTACTTGACACTCGAGACAAAAAAAAGATTGAAACTGTCTGAGGCAAAGGACACAACTAACGTTATCTCACCCGACTGCTCGTAGACGCGGTCATTATGCAGTGTATTACTAAGTCATATTAGCAACTATCAATATCTAGATAAATCACAATTCAGGTGCATCCACCAGTCCCCCGGTTAGACACTGGAAGCAGTTGAGTTACGTTAGCTAACGTACATCACTAGGCTACCAACCTAACCGTTCTTCTAAAAGACCAACGACAGTGTGACATGAAGTCATTTCACTCTGGTCAGTGTACACGCAAACCCGGCTGGTTACTGGTGTGGGTGTTTTAGGTTGTGTGTGTAAAAACGGACAGCGCTAGAAAGCTAAACGCAGCTACATAATCCTGACATGTCCCGGTGAAGCTAATGTCTAGAAAGCTAGCGTAGCTCGGCTCCAGCTCAACAGTGCGTGACAGACGCGTTCAATTAAACCCCCTCCGTATGTATGCAAGCTCGGCTCCTCTTTACCTTTGTGACCGCAGAGGAACATCCACTGCAGTGTCAACACACGCACGGGCTAACGTTACTCATACGGTGCACGGCGTGTCGGTGTAAAGACTTACCTTTTCTCTCCATGTTGGCTGGATTCGTAGCTTAGCTGTTAGCTACACCACCAGTGATCGAATGTTCCGCGCGTGCGCAGTGGTTCGTATGCTCAAGGGGGAGCTTCCCTAAGTGATGTCTCCACCTGAGCACCAAACCATTGTTTTTAATGAAACACTGACGCTGCAGGGCAACACAGACACTGTTATAGCCAGTGTTACATTTTGATATTTACTGAGATAATAGATTACATTTGTATCACACACAAGCTGCCAGGTGGTTGTGTAAAAAATATGCACAATAATGATAGGCAGGAGCAGATTCTCCATCTTTGGTTAAAAAAAAAAGTTGTGACTAAGATATATACAAATGTCACAAACAGTAATCTAGGAAGTTTTAAATTACTGTAAAAACAACTTTTGTCCGACGTGTGTCGAAACAATATATCTGTTTTGATTTTAGTATAAGTTTGTCAGCATCTTGTTATGAAATTGTGGCTTAATAGGCATTTGACTCAAGAGATGTACTGTAGATGTAGAAATATATTTTCCATTTAAAAAGTACTGCTCGAGCACAGAGCCATCCCTGCTCCTGTACATCGAGGAGGCACAGTGCACTCAAGACTTCTTCAAAAAGCAAAAACCAAAGTTGTTTTTTTGTCTCTCATGTTTGCAATTGAACAGCCAATCTAAGGTTTTCAGTTATATTCAGCAGTTTTTCTGGATATCAGTACTTTGCTCATGAACAGGACAGATACTGCCCAAGTCATCCTCGTAGGTGCTTGAGAGAAAGTCAAAATATCCATTAAGTAAATGAGGTAACATATTATGATACATCATTTTCAAAATGCAAAATAAATGTGCATGTCATTGTCCTCTTGGTCAAACCATTCACATCAATTCAGTCAAGGATTGGCACTGGTGATAAAACAGGAAATAAAAAAAACCTAGGTCTCTTAAAAATAAGTCTTTATTTTGTTAAACAAAGGACTGAAGATAGAAGTTACTCTGCTGGACTGAAAATAGTTTGCGGGATCTTTCAATTGTCGTTCATAAATACCACCTCCACAAAGTATAAATACATCGGAGATCCCTCTTTTACACATTTAAGCAGTATTTCTACTTGAAGTTTTCGCATGACACCATTTAATTCCTGTAAACCAACAACACACACTCGCAAACGCACACGATTTTAACTGATGTACACAATAAAAGTGATTGCTTCACAAGCTAAGATAAAAACAGAGATTAAAACATAACGCACAGATATTTACATCGTTTTGAGTAGAGCTGTACCCATGAATATTGTTTGTTGTTGAATGGCACTGTCCTTAAACAGTGAAGGCTCAGATTTCGCTGTGTAGCCAAAATATGTATAAGAGTCTCACAGAGCATCTAAACTATCAAAATAAACATTAAAATGTGTGAAATTCCATTGGTGAGCACTGAAGGTCAGCGACTACACAGAGCAGGCACATTCTCAAATACCTAAAAACATCAAATCTACTTCTGTCAATATGAAACCCTTCAGAGTTATGTCATGTTAAATATAGGAACCATTATGACAACTGAATCATTTTACAAATCCATGTGACTCAGTGCTGTTTGTGACAGCTTGGCAGGGCAAGTGGTAGACTAGCATATTCCTTTTTCAATTGATGGACACAGAAGCTTATTCATAAGTTATTCAATAGCAAATTTAAAAACACAAAGTAACACAGCTATAGGTCCAGGTGATTCAGCATCTCAGTGTCACAGTGACAAGTCATCAAAGTCTATATTTAAAAAAATAATAATAGTTAACTATAAAATGATTTCAGCTATCGGCAAGAATTGCCATTTCCCAGCAACAGTTCATCAACATTAGTGGTTCATAAATAAAAATAATAACTGCACTAATGAACATGTTCGGGATTGTTACAACTTGTCGGAGGCAGGACTCGATGTGGCGTTACTCCATGTCGTCATCAAAGACAGGTGGCTCAAAAGTACACAGCGCCTCGTAGGTTAATCCTGCAAGAATTAGAAAAAAAATGTTCAAAACATATCCGGGATTCTATACCGTCAGTACGGCATACATCGATACTTGAACATGCTTCTTTGTTGTTCTTTTTTACAGTATTAGATATTTTTGTGTAGAATAATGACGTACGTTTCCACTCTTCGATCTCCAGCTCGCGGCTCTCAAAGCTCTGGTCGTACGGCTCGGCCTCAGGCTCGTCGTCTGGGTCGTGGTACTGAGCGAAGTAGGGGTGAGCCAGAGCCTCGGACGCTGTTATCCGCTTGTCTGTATCCAGAACCAGCATTTTCTCCAGAAGGTCCACAGCTTTAAAAACATGTCAACATGGGAACAGAGCTAAATCTCAGACCATCTAGAATATATCCTGTCATGTAGTTTTTTTTAGAGGTTTGACCAAAGTTTATTTTAAACAAAAGGCAAAACTATTATACTATAAAACTATTTATTGGAGAGAGATAGATAGATATATATATATATATCTATATCTATAGATATAGATATATTTTAATTGCAGTTTTGCAGAGCTGGCACCACAACACAATAGAGCAAACGTCTTGTATTACCTTGTGGGTTGGCACCAATGAACACATCAGCAAAGTTCCTCTTGGGCATGTTTGCCAAGGAACTGATGTAGTTTCTGGCCTGCAAAAATGCACAAAGGAAATCCAATGTCAGCTCCTACCAGCAGCAAAATGTTGCCTACATTCAGTACCGTCTGTTTCCTAATGCTCACGTGTATTTTTTTCTATGCTACCGATTCTGATCAATGTATCCACCTGCATCAAATAATTACTGCTCACTTCTTACATTTCTATCTATTTATGACTATACTCTATCAAAAACCTCCAACAGCAAGGTGTCAAAGAAAAACATTGTGGTGTGGCTCTCTTTGTCTTCTTCTCTGTTTAAACAGTTTGACAAAGTGTTTGTATAATTACTTTTTTAAATATCCAATTTTCATTTTCAATAACCACATTCATTAAAACCTAAGACTTTTTTTAAATTAAAAACGGGTATTAATGAGCCCCAAATATCCTGTAAAAAGAAAATGAAGGTTGCAAATTATTCTATTGTTTGGAATGAAAATTAACATAAAAATAACACAAAAATATATTGAGAGAAGCAAGACAGCAAGTTTTAAGAAATGTGCAACAAAAACAGAAAGAAACCCACAGAACAAAGCAACTTTCATACAGAAAGTGCTGTTAGTAACCACAGTATCACCAACAGTAAGCCTAGCTACTGCACAGTGTGCATGTTTAACGCTACCAGGGTACAATGGCAAGCACACAAATGCCTTTACCACACAAGTTCAGAGACACTTCTGGTAATCACAATCGCATGCAGCGAGCATGTCAGACGCACAATCACCAGGATTAAACTAAACTACTAAATCCCCGGTAGTGAGCCCTGGTGGCCGTGCTGCTCCTTACACCCCACTAGTCTCACTGAGTGATGCTTTCATCAGTGTGGCCACCTTCATTGCCTTAAATAAAGATGAACTTAGTTCAATCTTGGCACCAAATATTACGGTAAGTATGGAACCATTTTGGGGGTAACACTCTGGATAAATATAGGATATTAAGCCAACAGCTGTGTCGCTTTAAAAGCAAAGAGAAATTTACGTCAGCATGTCCGACTGTCCTCCCGTCCGGCCTTACTGTCTGGTCTAAAGAAAGTAACTGTGGATCCGGCTCACCTCATGGCTGGGCATCCTGTTTATTAGAGATGCTGGGGGCGTTCCTGTTAGACGCATTATCTGCTGAAGCTGGTTTATATCTATGAAGCTTGTGTCAAGGGCAGTATAGCGACAGAGCAGAGTAAGTTAAGAAGCTGCTTTTTCAATCGAACACTGTGCGACTAAACTTCGAGATGCACTACAATGTTATGTTGAAAAGCAAACTTCAAGCTTCGAAGCAAAATGTGACAATAAAAGTTGAGATTTAGAGGAAAGACACAACACAATACTTTGCATTACAGTCAATCAGTAGAAGGCAGAGCTCAATCACCTGTGTCACAATGAGATCATGACAGACAAACTTAATTCACCCAATTAAAAAGAGGCAGAAAGCAAGTCTCAAAACCACAAAGCTGAAGGCTGGAAAACATGCCGTCAGTTAGGCAGCAGATACTCCAAGTTATTGCACAAAAGAGTGGCGCGTTCAGAGCAGAAAACTGGTTAGAGGAAAAACCTTGGGTGTCTTTTTGAACTCACAGAATCTGAAGATATTTTCGTCAAGAGCTCGGGCCCTGGTGTTCCGACGAGCAGCATGATTAGCTTCAACTGATCAATGTCTACCGGCACACGGTAAAGGAAGACCAGATACTGGACATGGCAGAACTTGTAATCTGACCCGTTAGTCTTCATCCTTCTTGTGAAACTTATGCCACTTAAAAAAACATCTTCGACATAAACGTTCACACTATGTTTACTTTATATTTCACACATGAGATGAGGCAAAAAGAAGAAAACAAACTGCAGGCAAGTTTGTACAGGTTAGAGAAAGTATTTGAAACGTAATCTGCGGACAAGTTACGAAAAACAAAAGTGGAGGCAGCACACAGCCCTGTTGTACACTTAACTTACAACCGGGGGGTAAACTTAATCTTGAGCAAAGATTGATAGATCCGTGCAAATACTGGCAGGGGTGCAGGCAGAGAGTGGACCGGAGCCAACGATGCATACTGACGGTGTAGGAAGAGTTAAAGCACGCCAGTGGAAACATTGCAGTAAAGGGCATGTGTCAAGCCAGAGGGGAGTGTGAAAACAGGTACTGTGTGTGTGTGTGTCTGTTACATTTCCAATACTATAAACGCCTCAGGCAGGATCATGTTTCAACAGAAACAAGCATTGCAGATCAGTCTCTCCTACTGCGCTGGTGAAAAACATCATAAATCAGTACTTCCACAACCCGTTTGATTTGTTATGCAAATGACATCTCAGAGTGTCTCCAGCTGTTGAGGTTCCTAATGTGCTGTACTCTCAAATGAAAAGGATACGGTCAGTTCCAGGAAACAGAGTTTTTCCAGTGAGAAGTTCTGCCATTATGCAGCCCACTGACCAAATATCAACTGAAAGACAGAAAAGCAGCAACACAAGCATTAAGATTATGACGTATCGGTGAAAAAGTCACTGGGGAAGATTATTTAAATCCCATCTACCTGTCATGTTGTAATGCATCCAGTTCAGCATGATCTCTGGGGCGCGGTACCAACGAGTGGCCACATAGCCGGTCATCTCATCGTCAGTGTGCCGCGCCAAACCAAAGTCCAGAATCTGGGAGCAATTGAAGAGCAAAAAAACAGTTTGTTTGTAAAATATTCACATTTGGGGACTCACGTTTACATGTTTTTGTTCATGTTTTACATGCGAGAGCAGCTGTTCACTGACCTTCAGCTCACAGTCTTCATTCACCGCCAGATTACTTGGTTTCAAATCCTGAAAAAACAAAAAGCCAAAATGTAATTCAGTGCAATTCTAACATCGGAAATCTTAATCTCTACTGTTCATGATTGAAAACAAATCTGTCCCTTTGTTAATATTAGAATGGAAGCCTTACATCATTAACGCCATGTAAAAGTAAAAGGTCCCGTTTATGACTTGCCTTCAGTGTTTGTACAAAGCACAGGACCAAGATGTCATAAACCCGGACACACTGTTTTTTGTAAATTTGATCAGGGTCAGAGACACAGTGACATTTGTCAGACAAACAAAAAAACATGGCACTTACTCTGTGAATGATGTCTGCTGAGTGGATATACTGTAGAGAGATGGAAGAGATCATGTGCATTAAATCACATCGTCAGTTTAAAGGTGTATTGATTTTCCACAACATGTTATGTCAGAGGCAGCACAATGTAGGAAGCATTGATTCATCGAACAATTTGGGAAATAAGCTAATTTGCTGTGAGTTAGATGAGATCATTAATACTCTGATACCTGGGTGTGTTATCAGTCTGCTCACCTAACTCTTGGCAAACAAACAGCCGTTTCTCTAAAAGCTCACCTTTAACCCTCTGAGGATCTGGTATATGAGGAACTGCACATGGTCATCTGTGAGCTTCTGACATTTCACTATGTTGTTGAGATCCGCCCCCATTAAGTGAGTCACAAGATACCTGCCAATCACAAAAGCAGAAACAGATACAAATATCAGAAGGCATGTCAATGTTTTCTCATTTCATCATAAGCCAGATGGATAAATTACTGTATTTGCACTTCAAACTCATTTTCCATTGTTTGTTTGCAATCTAAAACTCCCATATGGTTATGTGAGCTTAAACCGGTTTAGCTGCTGCTTCTTTTCACCCTCACTTCTTTTCAGAGGCACTGAAAGGCCAAGCCCTGCACAAATGAAACGTCACCTAACAACACGCCCGCATAAATGGGCTTAATGGAGCTGCATCAGCGAAGGACTCAAATCTAATCCCAGAGTTGTTTAAAGTGCCCAAATGGCACTTGTGAAGGAAGGCGAGAGCTGCAGCCAAAGTACACAAAGCCATGTGCTGCTTCGTCAGTCTGCTGCTCAACCAAATACCGCTCTTCATGAATACTCTTCTATTCTCACAGAGCACAGAGAGCGAGGCCTTAAAATAGCACCTGGTTACACTGGAGCCAGTTCTCATCAGCAGACAGGGGCACAGTCACTCTACAAAGTTCACCCGCCTTGGAAAAAAAAAAAAGGGATATAAATAGTGACCTCTGTTTTCCTCTCTCCTATAGAAACAGGAGCTCTGAGGAGACTTACCACAGCGCTGTGACTCAGCCGGTATTTTTAGAGCCAAGAGGAGCCATACTTAAAGCATATCTGAGATTTTTCCTGGATATCATAATGCATGCAGAACGTTTCCAACTTTCCAGCAGATGTACGGATGAAGAGATCCATATTTCACGACAGACCGTGACTCCACATTTATTCGTCTTATGTAGTGTAAGAGAAGCTCCACACCACCCACCTTTACTCTGCCCCTCTTTTCCTTCCATTTACAAGAGAGCAGTCTCACACACATCTGCATGTGTGATGTTGCATGGCCTTCAGTCATCCATGACATTATGCTAATCTGGTGGCGACTCTTCATTTCAAACAGCAAACCACCGCTCAACGTATGAGGAAGAAGTTCAAGTATGTCTCTCTGCAAATGATTGATCCACTTTGATTTATGTTAATGTTTTCTGCACATTAAAAGAGCACTCCACCCATTCAGCATTGTACTTCTATAATTACGTCGGACTCACGATAGACATTAAAATAAGGATCAAATCAATACAGCAAAACCAGAGATGTATTTTTTTTTTTTTTGCCTTCTTCTTTCTTGTCGACATCTGGAGCCTGTTTATACATGTTTGTAACCCAGAGGGGTCAAAACAAAAAAAACTGACTTCACTTGAGGCAGTTTATCAGACTTTGCGCAGCTCCATCTGGAGTCACAAAGGGCTTCATACATCTTTGTTCACATATGCAGTAGTACTCCTCATGAACGCTACAGACTTTGACGTGTCAAATTCCCTATTTAAAAAAAAAAAAAAAAAACATTCACAGAGCTACTTCTCCTTCCATCACTTTCATGACATCGTCATGTAAACTTAGAAAGGATCATGCAGACAAGCTGCTATTCGGGGACATGACTGAGGAAAAAGACTTCTGCATAATTCACTTCTCTGCATCAGCCCCGGCTGTAAATGTCTGAAGCCTGTTTCCTTGAATGTTGGGTATTAGAAATAAACATGTCCATGCTGTTGAGCAAGGCCTCCGACATGAAGCAAGTGCGACACTGCCCACTCCCAAACTGCTCCAAAATAGTTAAGATGAGTCAAAACATGAGGGATCATTTTCCGTACAGGAATGTATAAAATCATAAGTGAGATCTGACTGAAGTATTTAGTTGAGACACATTCTTATGTCGGGTGTTGACTGAAATCCCTCACAATCTTGAGTTCGTCAGTGTGCAGAGAAGAGAGGGAGACATTCCACACATGACAGGGGAGGATTTAGTCACCGTCTAGCTGTCCACTTCCCATTTTTAAACGAACTGTAAAATCACTAAATAATAACCTGTTCGACAGCAATGTTCAACAGCAATGGTTTTCACAAAGCCAGAGAGCAGAGAACAAAGGGAAGGAAGCTGGTGGTGAAATAACTCTGGTGAATAACTAACAGAGTGTACAGTCTAAGCAATGTTCCAGTGTGTTTAGTCAGCTGGCCAGTCTCCAGGTGCTTCCCAGCCACAGCTAGGATTGTCTGCTGCTGCAAAACTGTAGGCTGCAGTTTGTTGAACACCGTTTCTAAATCACGCACAAACGTTGCTGAGGGTGAACATGGGAACACATTCGACTTACACATCAGTGAATTCCTTCAGACTAGTAGCGGGGCTGAAGACATCTAGGAGGCCAATCACCTGCAAACATATAATAACCAATGCAGAGTTAACAAAACAGAGAACAATGGGAAGCAACAACAACAAAAAAGTATAAGTAAATAGGAAACATAATAAGCAAACGCATTGTGTGGCGTTGCATATGCAAATAAAACAACCTTGTCATTTATGACTGTTCACCATCTGACACAATAAAAAGGGAAGAGAAACAAGTCCGCTCACATTTTCATGTTTCATGTGCTTCAGCAACCGCAGCTCTCTGTATGTTCTCTTGGCATGGATGATGGACTGAAATGGCCGGGAGAGCTTCTTCACAGCTACCTCCATACCAATCGTCGTGTCATATGCAGAACTGTGGAAAAAAAAAAAAAAGTGGACTAACGTGTAAGCTTGAATCTCATCAGTAATAACACACTGGTCACTGTGACGTTACTCACACACATAACACTTTTTGTCAGCATGAACTTATATATAAATAGAATCTACACACCAGACATGAGCTTAAAATAAAAAAGCAAGCTTGTCATTTTTTAGGCAGATGTTTGCTCTCAAAACCAAATTATGTGCAGTAAGAGCTGCCGAAGGTTGCATAAAAGGGCGACATCAGCAGAAAATGTCATCGCTCAGCAGATTGGGAGCAGGCCTGCCTGCAGTCTGTCCTGCACTCTTATCTTGACTGTCTCTCAGCCAAACCCGACACTTCCTCCTGCTCAGCTCACCTAACCATATTCTCAGGACACATCCACTCGGATACGTTTTCCTTTAAAAAAAGGCTTAACTAAGCTGTCTTGCTACCTAGCGTCCACACTACTGCTGTGCTTTAGAAACGCTAAAACGGAGACGTTTGAAAAAGCTGCTGACGCTGTTTTAGTTTGAAAACTCCAGGGTTGCGTATTAGTTTGGACGGAGAGAAAACGGAAACCTTTGAAACATTATGAAGACGCGAACATGGGTTTCTGCACCAGTCTCTCATCAGTCACGACTTGTCCTTCCCTGGTATGTCAAACCCTTATCATGTAATCCTTTCACGGAGGAAAACAAACAACATCAGGCTCGACTACCTGAGGTTAATTGCAACATGGATAATTACAGGCGTTGCTGACCTTGTTGTCTATGCTAGCAGCTATTGTGCAGTTCAATTCTGCATATTGTAATGCTACGACCGCCTACATGTGCAGGAGGCCAGCTTTTATTGGAGGACTTTGCATCCAGCACGCGCATGCCCGGTGTATGTGAATGGTCATGTGATATGCATTTTCAGGCGCAGTTATTCCTGAAACGGCACTAAAACCAACTAGATCTGGCTAATATTGTGGCTCAGTAGATAAAGCAGGTTGTCCATTAATCACAGGGTTAACGGGTTCACAGTAAACTTAGACCGTCATGTAAACACTGACATTATAGGCCAGTGTACTGTTTAGAGAAGAAAAAAAGAATCACAGTCAATGCACTGGTGAGCAAACAGTAATCTGACCAGCAACAGATTATCCTATTGCCCAGCAACAGCACAGCTGTCCGCTTCCATTTGCAAAACAAACATCTGCCCACTAAATCAAGTGTACCGCTGACCATGTTGTGTCCTAGATAGTTTCAGCACAACGTATTTAATCACCAGACGAATGCACAGGGTCTATCCTATGAAAGCCTACACTTTCGCCCCGAAGCAGCATTAAGGGAATCCACCTCACAGGCAGATAGGTCTTCTAAAAATAATAAGAAATCAATAGGCACGATCCCATCTCCCCTGTAAATGCAACTGAATCTGTGCTGCAAATGAGTTCATAGTAAAAAAAAAAAAAACATTGACTTTAGAGCTGCCTCAAAGGTGTTTTCATTAAGGTTGGAAACGTTATTGATATTTTGATTTGTATGACCAGGAAAGTTACCTGTCTTATTGGACAACTATCTGTACTAGGGCTGCAAATAACAATGAATTTTCATTATCGGTCTCTTGTTTTTTACAAATAACAGAATTATCATCATTTGGTCAATAAAATATATGAAAAACGGAAATTTTCAATTATATAAAAAAGAAACCCAATAAATCCTTACATTTAAGACACTGGAAGCAGATATGTTTCCCTTACTAGATTACTTCTAGTCTACAAAACAATCAAAAAATGTTTCTGATTTACTATTGTTTTCATGAAATGATCAGCCTCTCTCTTTTTGACTCAACACTACTAGTAATGTTTACTAGCATCAGATTATGTTGAATATTTATATGAAAGCACACATAATAGAAATATTGTCACATCATCCATATAAAGTGTATGTAATATGTGTTCTCGAGATCTTACCCAAACACATCAGCACCAACCAACAACATCATTATCTGTTAACCTCATCTAAACTTTACTCGGATTACGTCACCTGTAGGTGGGATTTTAAACTAATAATGTAAACTCAAACATCCGTAATGTAGCCTCTGGGAACACAATCTGCAGTTGCACCGTGTAACTTACTCACAAATACCGATTGATTAGTCAATTCTGTGATGTTAACGTGCACACTGATCAGATAAAGACTGTGTATCGTTACTGTGAGTGAGAAGCTCGTGTGAACATAGAAGCATTTAGAGAGGTTAAAAACAAGTGTGTCAACAAGTTTTCTTGTGTAAAGGAACATCGTGGCTCCACCTTGCTAGCTAACAATCAGGACAAGCTAACCTAACTTTAGCCTCTGCAGCACAGGCCTCGTCTAAATGAATGGAGGTTAAGTTTAGGAGACTACGAGGCTCCATAGACACATAAAGTCATTTACCACACGGATCCGTAGGCGCCAGAGCCCACCGGCGACAGGTTTTGGTAGCGCTCCGGGACTTCCCATATCGTCTTGTTGACCTCCTCCCGATAAAACTTTGGTCTTTCTTTCTGCGACATTCCTGCAGAACCAACAGCCGACCACCGACTCGACTTTCTGGGTCCTCCGAGAGCCGTGCAGCTAAACTTTCCCCAAAGTTACGAGAAGTGAAGCTAAATTGAACGCGTCTCGTCGTTAGAGAACTTTAACGAATCGAAAGTGACGGTGCTGCCTCTTTGCGTAATGTTGCACCGTCTGCTAAATGTACGTTTTTAAATCTTCACGCTGTTTGTTCCCCTCTCCGCTCGCCTTTAGACAGCTCCCGAGATTTCACCCCGCTTGCAACACGTCGCCAAGTCTCGCGAGAGAAAACAACGGGACCTTACGAAAGGACAGAAACTGAAATCCGTGCTGCGGTCAGGTGCAAAAGTTAGCAATGAGATACCTCCCAAACAAATACTCAAAATCGTAGAAGGGCAATGCGTCAGAAATCAATTGCATTTTCCCTAAATGTAATCTTTATGCGAGAGTGTCAACAAGAAGCACCAAATCAAAGAAGACTCAAAGTTGACCCATATTGGATGAACACCTCACCCCATGACACAGATATCGTCTAAAAAAAACAATAGTATGTTGGATTTTATCACCTATCAAACAAGGTAATACACAAGTTCAACATTTCTGGTAAATTGGGTGATTTGTTTGTCACTAAAACTTAAAAAACTGCACAAACTCTGATGTGTTTTCATTTTAGATAGATACTTCTTTACATCTCTTCAAGTTGGTCTGGTGTGCCTGCTATAAATTGAGCAATAACAGACTTCTGAGTAGACCTATGTGGTGGGTAGATCAGTCTGACGCATGAATCTTTCATGTTGCCCATGATTTTCAGTTTAATCTGAAAAATTACTTCAGTTTTCAGATTTGTATATGATCACATGATGAAAAACTGGAATTTAAAATTAATTTATATCATAAGGACAGCCAAGTCAGCAAAAAAAATTTTTGGAAGCAAAAGTGTGTTGCCTGATTCTGTGGATCACTATTGAGAGCACATCGCCCCAAATCAACCAGGAGTTGATCAGGATGTCTTACAGGGCCGTGCACAGACATTTGGGAGGGCAGGTGATGAATCAAAATAAAAAGGGCATCTCTCTCATACTTATTTATATAAAATAAAGCTACATGAACATAACACACAGCACCATACCAAGCCACCAGTCTCTGGCACACTGAACTGTGACATAGCCTTTGATTTCATTGAAGGTCAAGACAAAGTGTCTTGAGTGTGATCGGATCTTCTATTTCAGTTGTTGCATAAGAACTGCCGTGCCATGACCTCGTCCTGGAAATAGGTTCATAGTATTGAAGATTCCTAGTGCCTGGTAAACTTCTTGCCTGACTGAAAAGCAGATCCACAGTGGGGAAATTGTCCTTAGCAAAGAGGTTTGGTACAAATCGCTAGTAGTTGCCCTTTCAAATGAAAAGGGGTGAGCTCAGAAAGTGATTGATTTCTGACGGAATGGCCCAATTATAAAACGACAGTCAGGGGCGGTATTATTATTAAGATCCTGTACTTGAGTTCAAGTGGCAGAAAAACATGTAGAATTCTCTATTATAAGTAAATGTTTTGCATTCAAAACTTTGCTAATGTAAAAGTACAAAAAGATAGCAGCAGAATAGCCCTGCAGTAATACATTATTTATATTATTGGATTCTTATTACTAATGCGTTAACGTGTAAACAGCATTTAAATGTGGCCAAGGTGGAATTAACTTTTGACACTTTTATACACTGTTATACATTTTATTTTACAAGATGATTACATGTGTTGTGTGTTTAAGATTAATCTGCAAAGTATCTAAAGCTGTCAGAATGTAAAAGGAGAATTCATTCTGAATTGTAGTGAAGTAGAGGTATACAGTAGCAGTTAATGAAAGTACTTGAGTAAATGTTCAGCTACATTTTACCGCTGCTTTTAATGATGTGATATTTAAGACATGTTTTCGGGAAAATACTTTCATTCTTCCACGTGAAATTGCAGAAAAGAGAAACATTTTGATTAATATGTTAATGTTAATATGTTTTACTTGCAATAGGTATCATGTCGGTAAATAGTAAAAGCATCTATAAAATGTACACCTCATTTAAAATTCAATGTTTGTATTTTTCTTGACTTAAACAACCACAAAAATACTAAAACACATACACACATTTAAAGTAGTAACATCAAAGTATTATATAACATAAGCAATTTGAAGTGACAATATGATCTTAGGGAGAGCACCAGAAGGCAGCATTAGAGGTTACTCTTAATTTCTAGAAATGCACATTTGTGGTTTCTTTATTGTAGAAAATGTCTTTACTTCACAATAAAGCAAGATTGTATCATAAGCTTACGTGCAGCACAAAAGGTTATCAAAGGTGGGAGCAAATATAATACATATATTGCCAAATAACATTTTAAGACTAAACCGAATGGCTGGTCTGATAAAAAAACAAAAAAACAGAATAGCCTAATAAAAAACAACAAAAGAAAATAGAAAAAAAAATGAAATACACACTCACAGTTATGTAAAATGTACACAGCCGTACACATCTTCAACAGTTGTAACTTAATCCACAGTTTGGTTCTCATATAATTTTGAAATACACCATCAGGCTTTGAAAATACAGAATATCCCCAATATGGAGACTTTCTATTACACTATTAGGTCTGGCAACCTAACGTTTGACAAATAATACTAAATAAAATTGACTCTCTTCTGTGACTCCGTCTGCTGCAGCTGTTTATCTAAAGTTTAACACTTCCTTTGTACTCTAGTAGAAGCATTTGTTCATCCTCTGAATTAAGCATCATCAGAGTCTTCCTCCTCTCTTTGATGGTATAAAGATGATGATTTTAGTGGAACTGAGTCAAATCCATCGGATGTCCTCTGAAAGCACATTGGTAATAACACAAAGCATGAGAAGTTGCTTTATAAGTAGCTCAGTCTGTGTGAATGAACGGGTTACTGACCTCTCGTGAGAAGGACCTAATTTTGGTGAAGAAGGATTTCCTAGTGAGGTCCATGAGGTCGTCCTCTGCGTCCTCTCCCTCCATGATAGCACAGCTGTCTGCAGTGGGCAGCTCACACTCTGTACCCCCAGAGCTCATCATCAGCTTGGAGTACTTATACTGCAACCTGCAGACAGAGAATGATATAAAATAACATCTGGTCAACATACACTTCAGAGACATAAGTCTCGTCTTTGTAGTTTGCAAACTATCAACTTAGGTTTTAGCTTTAATCTTTTATTTGTGACATATCAGTGCTTCAACCAAACATCGGAGGAAATGTGAAGCTCAGCAGTCTCACTTGCGTGTCTTTTTCCAGAAATAGCAGCTGATACAGATGAGCAGGACAGCAGCGATCGTTCCCGTGGAAACACCAAACTTGAGCCAGAAATCCAGAGTCACACAAGCGCTGACCTTTTGTGCTTGTAGTGACTCTCCACCATAACACTGCAAAGGCTGCTGCCACACATAGGTGGTTTTCTGAAACACACACATAGTTACATTTTCATTGGTCACATTTCACACACATCAGTTAACTACTTGAATCCTAAGGTTTTCAGTATTTTCCTTACAGGAATAATGAGCTGTAGAAGTATTGGGAGGCAGATTTTGTACCACTCGACAGAGCCAGGCTAGCTGTTTCCCACTGTTTCCATTCTTTATGCTAAGCTAACAGGCTGCTGGTTGTAGCTTCATATTTAACGGACAGACATCAATCTTCTCATCTAACTCTTCGCCCAAAAATATCCCCATAAAGTAAATAAATATTGTGTGTGTTCCACTGCTTCACTGTGTCAGTATCACACTTACAGTACCTTAAGTGAAAAGGGCTAAATTACAACATAAAATACCATATTATTATTATATTATAATAATTATAATTGTTTTCCTGTAATGTAGTCTGACATAATTGACACTTTTTAGAACATTTAAGTATTTCCCCCCACACACACAGGTTTGTGATAGACCTGTGATTGGATTTGTGGGGTCGAAGAGGTAATATTATTTGTGTCATAATGTCCATGCCTGTGCAGCACTACCTGTATTCCCTGGATGCAAGCGCTGACAATCTCTCTGTAGTTGTTTTTGGTGCAGAGTGGACATGCATGCTGGCTCTGCCACAGAAAGTGGAAAGTACAACCATCACACGTCCCCTCTGAACAGTTACTGTGGAGGAAAAAACACAGATAAGAGAGATTATTCAGGTGATGTCTCCAAATTCAGATTATCAGAGTTTAGTATGTGACAGGCTATGTGTGTGTTGTAATACAGCATGTGTGTCAAATCAAATGTTGTCCGGACAAGTTTTGTAAGGTCAAAAGTTGAGCTTGGTCACAGTGAAAGATACCTTGGCAGCGTGATATGGTGTTTTTCAGTCACTGAGGGGTTGCATCTCAGTCTGACGGTGGCTGACCGGCCTTGTTTACAAGCCTGAGTCGTCTCACTGGACCTGGAAACATAAAAGTCTTAATTTCCACAATGTGATATATTTTAGACTGTTTCTGATCCTCAATTACATTTCTTACTTCAGCTATCGATAAAAGTTCCAGCTTCAAATCTTTATATTACTAAAATCAAATCACATACATTATATTACTATTATTACCATTCTATGTATGTGAAAGTACCACAGTGGATGAATGCAACAAAATAAATGATAAGTTGTCTTATTAACTTGTAATAGAAGATGACATCTGGCAGGACGGGCGCAGAGGGAAACAGCCATTTTGGAGATGAGATGCTACTCAGGGTCGTGTTGGTGGTCACACCTTCAGAATAAGAGGACATATATCAGCATATTTATCTGATATATGAAATTTAAGCAACCCCACAAAGCAGTACATATCTCTTTAAGAAGTGAGTCATTTAATCAATTCAAAGAGTGGCCTCGTTTTAGACTTTTGTTCAAATGATTTTAGGAAACTACATTAATACACTATAATAAACTGCAAAGTATATGAGTCTACAGCCACGATAACGATACAGTCTGTGGTGTAGTGGTGCTTTGAGCTAAATGTTAACTCCAGTGTGCAAAAGGCTCACAGTGAGAACATTACGTGCTAATGTTTAGCAGGTCTAATGTTTACCATGTTCACCAACTTAGATTATTGGGTCCGTGTGCTAATATTTGCTTATTAGCACTAAATACAGAGTTCCACTGAAACTGATGGGTTTTGTAGGTATTTGCTCATAAACTACAGTCTATGGTCATAAAGTATTTGCTCGTGGTGGTGCAAAAGTCAGAGGATCACCAAAATCATTAGGATTCATCTTTGAGGCAATTGATTTAGACATTTCAGTCCATGGAGTATTATATTGGCAAAAAGTTAAAAAAATTAACATCATTTTGCAGAATTTCTCTTATTTTGGAGCCCGGTAATGTTCAAAGAACCCCTTAGATTCAGCTGGTGACAGCTTGTGGGGGCCCCGGACCCTAGAATGGGAGCCACTGAAGAAATTAACATAAATACTACATCACAGCAGACTACAAAGTATATCACATAAATGATAATGTGTGTTGCCCGTTAATTAATATCAGGACATTTTGAACATACTTTTCCACAAATTTGGTGTTGAAAACATCTTACAAACATTTCCTCTCATTTACAGCAATAGATGGCTGCAGCATTCAGTACATACCGATGAGTGTGTCACCAATGACAAAAGGCTGGCTGGACACCATGCTCTGACTCCTGATGTCAGAGGGAACCACAGTGGACTGACAGGCGTAACCTTTGACCTCCTTCCCACTCTCTGTCACATTTTCCACACAGGTAGCCGGTACTCTGCCCTGTAAGTGAAACACAGCAGGTTTTAACGTCAAACTAAATTTGACTAAAAAACAAAAGCCATCAGGACCACAGCTTCTCACCTCTTTTCCACACAGACCCAAATTAAAGCGATGGACATATTTCAGGCCTTTGCTGGTGAAACGAGGGCTGCTGTGGAAGCCGGTGACGTTGGACAGAGGAGAGAAGTCATAGTGCAGCAGCACGCCTCCTCTTGTCTGCACGTCCAATGCACAGTCACTGAGACAAGCTGTGTGGGCCTGAAGGAGAGGTACGTATTCTGTTAACAGTGAGTGGAATAATCTCATCTCATGTACCGGCTGAGGGAAACCCAAATAAAAACCTTATTTTAGCAGATAAAGATCTAGATACATTCAGG
Organism: Anarrhichthys ocellatus; assembly: GCF_004355925.1. Lineage (NCBI taxonomy): Eukaryota > Metazoa > Chordata > Actinopteri > Perciformes > Anarhichadidae > Anarrhichthys > Anarrhichthys ocellatus. Next base: position 12,001,157 of record NW_022280035.1, on the reverse strand, counting down.
GCCATAGTCAGGGTTTTACAAATCCTCAGGTCATGGGTCCCAAAACACCCCCATTTTTGACAAACCACCAAAAGGTTTGGAGAACTTTGTGATTTTATCACATTTTCTTTATTCATTTAAATGTCAAATAATTTTTTCTGTGAATGTTTATTCCCTCAGATTGTTTTTAAAGCCCCCTGCACACCCTCTGTTATTTTATTGTATTTATTTATAAACTAGAAACAGTTAAATGTGGAGAGATAGTGTCTAAAAAAAGACAAAATCAGCCTTTAAAACCAACCCAAAGTGTATAATAGAAAGTAAACTCCTCTAATTTCGTAAAAGGCCCCAAAATCCCATAATGACCCCAAAGGACAATACCTATGTGTCCTTGACAGCCCTGCATACAAATACACATCAATATATTTAGTTAGACATTCTTCAGTGGAAAGGATTTTGTTCCCATTACCTTGTTTCTCTGTGTGTTTGGTCCACACTTAACACAAGCGGCCTCTCCAACAGGCTGATGGGCCCTGATGAAGGTGTTCGGCGGGCAGCTCTTACAGACTCCAGTCCCATTGATCATGTAGTGACCCAGTGGGCAGGGAACACAGGCGGATCCGGCCTTAGCGGAGCCCAGGGCACAGCGGCGACACTGAGAGGCCACACCTCCAATTACGTTGGTGATGTGGATGGAGAAGATCTTTGCAGCATCAGCGCTGTATTTCTTCTCCTGAGGGAGAAGTTTTGGGATTTTTTTTTCTAAGTCTACACCTGTTTTCTGCTCAGTTTTCATGTAGTTTATGTGCTGTGTTTCAAAGTGGCCACATAGCTCCAGACTGTCCTCTAGAGTTCAGTGCAAGAACTGGGGGGAAACTCACTCTCAGAGCAAAAACACTGCACGAATCAGCAAAGGCAAAAAGTGTGTTATAACATAATCTAGGGAGAATTTAAAATGGAATTTACAGCCATAATTTGTAAATATATTCACAGTATTTGTTGCTAAATTTAGTGCTTCATCTTCTTTCCCTCCTGCAAATCTAAAGGATGTGTCAGACTTTATCTTACCCGTATTCCCGTAAATCGAACTGTCACTGAGTAGACTTTAAAACCATAAATTACAAAGTCTGTACCCAGGGAAACAATGACAGAAACAACAGTATAACAATATATATGTATAAAGAATACACATATATGAACTCAGACACAAAGTGCACTTACTAAGAAATATAAAGCTTTAGGATAAAAAGAGCTAAATCAAATAGCTTCTTTATTCGATTTTTTTAAGGCTGAGGGAGTGAAGCTGATGAAGAGATGAATAGATGAAGAGTGATTTCGGAGATGTGTGATTGTGTCTCACCGCGTTAGGTTCCTCTGTTCGTTGAAAAGTCCAGGTGAAGCTGGCGGTGCTGTTGCTCTGGATCAGGTAGGAGTATGACTGTTTACTGTTGCTGCCTTTCCACTGCTCCACCACATCATTATTCCACCGGTTATAGCCCTGCAGAGAAACACACTCACCTCATATATACATAATCATTCTGATGGATAGCTCTCCCTCTTTATATGTTGGGACATTTCCCCTCACCGCCAGGAAGTAAAACTTGCAGTCAGCTGTACACGTGGTCTCAAAGACAAACGTGATGCGAGAAAGTTCACTCCTTTCACTGTCTTCGACCATGGACTGAGGCAGCCTGTGGAAACAAAGGACATGTCGATCAACGTTTCCAACTGGGATATTGTGTAGATGTCCTTTAAGAGACATGTTTGACTTCACCTGTATCCAGGGACATCAAGTGTGAGCATCAGGTAGTCTGAGTCCTGATCCCTTGGGGTGGTGTAGACATACTCTCCAGCCACCTCCCATGCTGTCATTACAAATAAATATTCAGAAACAATCTGATGCCATCCCTCGAGCATTGGAGAACCACAGAGTAATTCAGGCTGACATGCGCCATCTTTAAAATAACTCTTCAAACATACTTACACTTTAAATTAGGATCAAAGGCAAGGCAAGTGTATTTGTACAGCACATTTCAACAACAAGGCAATTCAAAGTGCTTCACATAAAACCGTTAAAAGCAACAAAACATAAGGCAAAAGAAAAGCATAAGTTAGTACCATAGAGTCTGAACGTGTAGATTCATTTCTACCTTGGAAATACTAGTTTGACAAAATAACCTCACAGCTTTTGGACATTTGCACTTTAAGTTTATTTTGTCGAACGCTGGAGATGTTTTGTTGGTGATTTTATGCGATTGTGTATTTCACTTTCTATCTCTCTTTGTCCTGATCGTACATATCCTGTTTCGATTCATCACTTTTCGGATGTTCAGTTGTGCTATCTTGCTCTTTTAGTATTTCTGTTGCACTTCGGTTCTGTGCCCGAGAGTATTTTTTTCTAACTGTGTTGATTGTCTTTTAACTGCTGGGGAGTTTGTCCTCTCAATCGGCACTGTGTTGCCTTATATTGAATTTCTCACCTGTGCTGCGTTCAGAGTCGTCGAACTCTCGACGGAAGATGGCAGTCTTCATGTTGCTCGGCATTGTGTTCCACCATTTGTACTCAAAACCCACCACTGGCTCCGTGCCAACAGGGCACTTGGTACAGGCTGTGAGTAAATACTGTCATTATGTGAGGGCACACATGGAAAATAAAACAGGAAACTTTTTGACAGCTCTATATACTTTACACGGAGTGTACTCATTCTGCACCTGTTCCGTTTGAGTAGAAACCTTTGTCGCAAGGTTCACAGGTAGAAGAGTTGGTGACAAAGAAACCCGGGTTACATGGGGGACAGGTCTGCTTCTCCCCTGATGCGGGCAGGTTCACGGCTCCTACGACAGTTTCACTGCAGATCTTTGGCTCGATCCACTTATACATGAGCTGAGTCTGAGACACACAACAGGCCAGACATGAATATATGAACGAAGCCACCAGATGCTCTGTGCCGCACACAATCAGCGCAAACAATCCATATTTAAAGAAACCTAATAGTTACACGAGATGGCTGCTGGATATTTTCAAGGTGAAATCTCTCTCTTGTGTTCACCACTACTAAACCTCCACAAACTCTGCCTCCACACACTCCATGTCATTTTCTACATTACCTTTCCCTCAGAGTCACAGGGAGTGTGGGTGTAGAAGTAGTCACTGTTTGTACATGCAGGTCTCGGTTTGCAGCTCCCTGAACCAGCCTCTGGAAAAATAGAAACCGAGCGAAAAGAGAAACAGGCGGGGACACACAGGGAAAACACACCGCTCACATTAAGATAAGAGATCAGACAGACCTCACACACTTAAGCAGTAAATACAGTATTTGCATGCAGACTGCCTTGCATGTGTGAGTGACGAGATGCAAATACGGAATGATTGTAAGTTTAGACGTATCTACGAGTTAAAGAGCATGCTGATCAGTGATATGACGCGTTAGAAATGCAAACATGCATACCTGCATATGTGTCTTGCTCACACTGATGGCAAATGGCAGCACCCTTGTTAGAGTAGCTTTCAGCAGGGCAGGGGGTACAGCGGGCAGACCCTGTGTTTGCACTGTGGGTGCCAGGTTTACAATGGAAACACTCTGATGTGAAGGCCACCCCTGGAAGAAAGCCATCCACCAATCAATTTCATAAACAGGAAAAGGGAGCTGAGAACAACTGTTTCAAACTGCTGCACACGACACACTATAGGGTTAATCTTACCTGAGATGCCAATGTTTCTTAACAGCACGGGTTTGACAGCACTACCCTGCAGAATATACGCAGTGGTTTTCCAATACAGCACATTGTTGCCACTGTTAAGATCAACCTGCACAGAGTGAATGTGAACATGAGAAAGCAGCAAAAGAGAAAACCTGAGAGCTGTTTCATTCTGAATTCTCCAGCAAATGACAAGACAAACCCTGTATTCCTTAAACTTGCTCTCAGTGGTCTTCATCCACCGGCTCTTTGAGTCCGTAGACTGACACTGGTCATTCTGAATCTAAAGCAAGGTGAGAAACGAACCCCAGATGAGCAAATATACATCTAAAAATCATCCATCTTTGTCAACATCAACAGTTATTTTAAAGCACTTACAAAGAACTCAAAGTAAATGTTGCTGTCAGGGTAGAAATATTGAAAGGACACAGTCCCTGGTTTCTTCAGGCTCACAGCATAGGACAGCGTTGCAGTGCACTCATCTGTGTTTGAGGTTACGTAATCACCCATCGGTGTCCAGGTTGAGCTGAAGAAACATCGACAGCAGAAACAGTTTGATGAGCTTCTTGAAACTAAGAAACAGTGAGAAGACTATTTAAATAACAAGTGAGGCGTATACTGACTTGGAGCAGTCAGTGTGGGCTTCCTCGCCGTACGTGGTCACTCCGTGGTTGACAAAACCAGACGGCAGGCTGTCCCACTCATCAAAGGCCACGCCGGTGCCCAGCGAGTAGGTACCTACAGCACACTTCTGGCATTGCTGCGACTGCATGTCGAGGAACTCCCCCTCACTACACGAGAAGGCTGTAAGAGGAAAAGAAAGAAAGAAACCACATTGGAAATGTATCATGGAGACGTGGAAAACGTAACAAGGAACAGATAAAGAGGATTAAGTGTGGCAACAATTTAATATTTACACATTAAAGATTGTGACACAGATTGAGAGAGTGTATAAGATGTATAAAATGTGAGATAAGAGTAGGGCACTCACTGCACTGAGTGCCTTTGACTGGATCTGGGAGGCCTGTGCATGTGTTGGCTTTGTTGGGAACCGCCACTCTCCATCTTGACCCAAGTAGGTCACACTCTGTGTACTCAAAGTGATAATCTGACTGCAGGGTCAAAACACAGGTGTTATTTTCACACAGCTGGGGGAAAAGTGTATCAAAATACTTTTAATGATACATAAAGCTGCAAGTCAGCATGCATGTGAACAACAAATGGGGCTAATATTAAAAGAGGTTACCAGATTGTTTTGTACCTCTGGAATTTATTTTCCAAAACCAGGCAAACCTCTTTTCTAAAAGTCACAGCTAATATTTGCCCAGGAGGCAGGTCCCAACTGCTGTCTTAATCTCACTCATCAAGGATGTGCACCAGTACAACTCCCTTCAGGGTTTATTTACTTAGCCAAGGGGGGAGAAATGCTGATTAGTCCAATCCTTTTGTAAACATGCAATTTTCAGTGTTGTCACAGTACAGCAGGAGCTCAGGAGCAAAGCTTGTGCTGTATTTGTCTGTCTTGCTTTGACGCCTTTTGGAGATACTGACAGTAGGTGACTGACAAACACCGTCCCGCCCGTAATGATGTAATTTGGGATGTGACATAACATTTTAGGGTATCTTGTTGATCTGACACCGTCGTGAGTACTGAGCAGGCACACAGTGTTGTCAAAAGCAGGCTTTAATATCCCAAGGAAAGTCAGACATGTCCAAGGCCACACAGCCTTGTGGGATTAATAGTTAACAGAAACAGAGCAGCAGCAGCAGCAGCAGCACTCCTCTGGGTCTGTGTTTTCAATTAGAGCTGCTGCATTAGCTGTGGTTGGGGTATCAGATGAATGTGTGTTTGGGTGGGAGGATCTGATGTAAAGCTTGGGATGTGCTGTAGCTTAATCGCCTCCTTTAACAAACATGAGGAAACCAAGGCGACGGGACATAATGACCGCTGTGCTTCATGGTCAGTGGACTGGCATGGAAACAAACTCATCTCCTCCCCAAATCATCATCACCTATAAGCCCAATAGACTGAAATCTCAAGACAAACACGTCTCTTGTGCTAACTTTTCAGTTACAGCTCGCATATCTTAGTTCCACACACTCAGCTCAGAGTATGCTGATAAAAATGAAATGCTTTGAGTAATATCAAACGTATGCAAATTGAAAAACAGACACAGAAGGGCAATGAGAGAAAGGCAGAGGATGTAACATATGGAAACTCTAGTAAAACAAGTGTGTGATAACCATAATAACACTGAAACAAGCAGAACTGAAGCCAGTGACCAATGTAATGTAATTCAAACACTTGCTAGCGAAGCATATGTTCATTTCCAACTCACAATATGCGAAGAAGGCTTTTACCAGTCCTGCTGAAGTCAACACTGTGGGAGTGTGCGAACTTAAATGTACACTTTTCTTCATCTGTGTTTATTTTTAAAACCCAGAGACAAACATATAGCTCTTAAACAGGGCCATACAGACTGTAACTTGGTGAAGCTGTTTGAGAGGCTTATGGTCAGCCATCCTTCAACATTTTCAGCAATGTTGCCTATCTTGGTGAATTTATACGTTTCCACCTGCTGCTCATCCATAAGCAATTTGACCGATCCAACCTTAATAAACACATTAAATTGCTAAACTGACCCTCATGAGTAATTTTAGCTTTGGATGGGTTGTTATTCACAATGTAGAAATGGCTAACAATAAAACAATATGGATCTCCTCACCTCTTTGCACATGGGCAACTCTGCATGGGCTTGTGCAAAAAGCAACCACAGTAAAAGGTGGCCTCGCTGCATCGTCGCCTCCTGTCAGTGCTGAAGTGATGGAGGCGGAGGAGCCGAGGGTTGGCCTGAGTCCTCAGGTGCTGCAGCTGGGGGCGTGGCTTCACTCCGAACAGGTGAACAAACACTGTTAGGTGATTGGCTCAGGTGCCTGTTCTTGCTCTGAATCATCTTTTAATGGCTGACTGTTGAAACGCAATAGGCTGACTGGTATTTTACCAGCATTTTTGCTTGCATTTTATTTTGACAGTGTGTCGTTATCTGTGGCCTACTCTTCATTTTCAAGAAAAAAATATGTGGCTTCTTATCACACCTATAAAGTGGTGGGTTTAAAAAAAAGTTTACAATTATTTAAAGGTATAGGTTTAGCGAGTGGCCCTTTCGTCCGTTTTTTTTTCTCCAAAATTTTAATTAATTAATTGATGAAACTTCCGGTTTAATATCGAGTGTTCACCTTTATTTTTTATTTTTTAAAAGGTTTAACCGGAAGTTTGTGGTTGCTTAGAAGCCAGGTTGTAAACATTCTGTTAGGGTTCCTCGTATAGCGGATAACAGCAGCAATTACAACGACATTACACGAGCATATGTTTTGCATCTGCCGTGCTTCGTCTTGTCATTAAATATGTCGAGTCGGGATCCTTTCCCCTCCCCAAAGTTACAAAACGACTTCACTCTCAGCGGCTTCAGGACGCAGCGGGTAGGTTTACCTTCAGATAAAACTTCATGTTTGATTGGACAACATCAGCTAGCTAGCTTGCAGAGATGAGTTTCAAAATACACATTTGATCCTGACTATTGTTTTAATATATATAAAGCACTTTTAGACCCACCCTAAAAATGTTTTGTAATATTTGTATTTTATTTTCCTTTCTCATTGCACAGAGAACAACATTTAGTAAGCCTACCCATATCGCCCAAACAGAGGAACCCTGGAGTCGTCTCCATGAGACAGCCACTTTGTCCAGCTCCCGGCGGAGTGTTGTGAATTATGAGCCTCAGGTAACCTCCAGGATGACGAATAACTGTTGACCTTTACTTGTAAAAAGATATTTCAAGGCAAGGAATTGGAATGCACCCCTCTTGTCTCAACCTCAGGCTCCACAGGACAGCCTCGACCTCCAACTAAAGTCCGTCTACGACCACCACAAGGACTTCTTGTGGTTAAGGAACCAGGTTTTATACCAGCAGGGGACCATCTCTAGGGACCACAGGTCGCTATTGATGAACTTCAAGTTCCTGTCCTGGCAGTGCAACCTCACGGTGTTGGCATTTCAGGAGTCTAATTCAACTGTGTTCATTTATCATTTTAAATGTAAATGTACAGGAAGCAGGACATGCTGGATAAGGAACAAGAGAAAGACATCAGAGTGCGGGTCGCTCTACAGAGGTGCACCATTTACAGCATGAAGTGAAGCTCAGGTGACATTTAGTCATATTATGATCCAGTTATTGCAGCTGGTATCTGGGTGGATGAGTTAAAATAAAGAAACCTAGAACTTTTGATTCAATTCTCAGACTGATAGAATCTGACTCCAACTAAACCCACCGACTCTGGGGAGAATCGGACTTTGTGTAGTGAGGTGTGTCTGAAATACCTGTACAATAATACCCTTTTCCCCCCACAGGCATTTTCTAACAAGTGCTACACCAGGGAGAAGGGTGGCAGCTTATATTCAATGCAAAGCTTCCAGAGTCTTTGACTGCTACCAACATGAGAGCTCTGTAAATAAAGGGGTTCCTTCAGTGAATTTATGTAATGCTTACATTTATCAGATTTTCATACACAGAAAACTGAATACTGAAAGTTCCAACACATGCCCCGTTTCTTAATAGTTTCTATGGCATTTGAGCAAAATTGAACTTATTTTGAATGCAAAAAGTTGTTCATATAACTTGTATCTTTTTCCAGTAAAGATATCATTACCTTCTTCATACTGCATTGTGTGATGAAGCAGTATTCACGCAAAGCATACCAGGAACCAGATTCTAAATAAATGTAACCTGCACGTTTAAAACAGACACAGCAGAATATTTTATTAAACTAGAAAAATGTGCAAATGACAAAACAACAAATACGCTCAATGAATAGTTAAATTTTTTTGTACATCTGTTTTATAAATGTCCATCCAATTTGGACCAAATGTTGAGCTTGTGAAAAACCCTTCAACAGAACAACTAAAACAGTCACGTTCCAAGCTTCATGTTGTAAATTCTAACTGAACTACAACAACTCAACAGAACGCATTTCTAATGATAAACATCAGTTTCATTCCAACAGTTCAAAATAATTGAATTCTAACAGGGAAGGTCAGATGGTGAGTTCATGTCTGGGGTTTTCTTTGGAGACCTCGTCTGATGAACGCCTTCTCGTCCCATTGTTTGGGGGGAAGCATGTGGCTGCCGTTGTGGACACAAAGGACAGTCATCTCGTCAGCGTACTGAAGGTTCTGCAGCAGCTGAAGACAAACACCGCAGGAGCAAAAGTTCAGTTCAGTTCAAATGAAGAGCGCATGGGTCGTATAATAACACACATATACAGATTCACACAAAACATTTTACAGTTGCAATAACTGTAATTACTTTTTTTTTAATCTCCTGGGGGTAGCAGAAACAAGCTGAGAACACAACACTGACATGTCATCACCTTTTAAGTTCATATATACAGCATATTGTATATAGAAAACAAAGAGCTGCTTATTGTTATTCTTTTAACAATGTTTTTGGTCTCCAAGTCCTGAGGGAAACATCTGGCTCTATAGCTGAATTCTCTGCTATGTTCAGCTAGTTGCTAACTGTGTCTGTCTGCTGTTTGGTGCTGAGTAGGTAATAAACAGTGGGCTTTTAAAGTGTTTTACAATGACTCTGAAAGGTGTTAAACTGTTCTGTGGAGCTGAGGGGAACTGTAGAGGTGGATAACAGTATATGTACTAACACACACAATGTGGTAAGAATCTCTTGTTATGGTCTGAACAAACTCATTAAAAAAGGTACAAACACTCACTTTGGGTGTTATGAAGAAGTACTGGGATGTTGTCTCTTTGCAGGCTGTGCGGACCACAATGTCAAAGACTCTTCTCTCGTTTACAGGATCCATTCCCTGCAGAGAAGAGAGAAGTAGTATCAGTCACATCCCAGCCTGAGGCCGAGGAACCAGGGACTAATTTGTGTGGCGGTTTGGACCCTAAAGCACCACTGCATGGCACATTTTTGGCTCATGAATCGTAAAATGTGGGACAAGAAGCAAAAATCCTCTTTTCCCGGACTCAGGGCAGGTCATGCTACTTTTGCAGCTCTGTTTTTATGTTCATATTCTCACAGAAGAAAAGCTGTTGTGTGTGTGTGTGTGTGAGTGAGAGAGAGAGAGAGAGAGCACTACCTGGTTGATCTCGTCCACCACTCTGAAGGGGCAGCGATTGAGCTCCTGCAGGGCCATGAGGTAGAGCATTGTGGAGACGCTGCGCTCTCCTCCGCTCTGATGGTAGGCCGTCAGCTCGTGGAGCTGAGTGCTGCTGTGGAACTTCACCCGAATTCGGATCCCATACTTGTCGTACTCCTCCTGCAATGAAAGACAGCATTTAACAGGGTAATAATTAAAAATCTGGAATAAAAATAAAAAAAGAGCATAAGTTATATTAGAGCTTAGAGTGTGTGTGTTGTTCCACGTGAGACAGCATTTACCTCATTCTCTGAGTGCAGATCAACCTCTCCTGCACACTGCATGGAGCGGAAGAAATCACTGAACTTGTCATTAATCTGTTCCACCAGCTGCTTCAGCGGGTTCAGCCAGCGCTCCTTAGCCTACGAAGACAAATACAGAAATCACTGTTCACACAGTTAAACAAAAGGATGACCAGGCTGTCAAAGATCCCCCAAACATCCCAGAGGGATCCCTGCAGTCACAAACCATGTACCTCTGATATGTTCTGTCGGTAGACGTTTAGAGCGGTGCTGTTGTCTTCCAGCTCTTTCTCCAGATGTTTGATCTCCTGCTCTCTCCTGTTGTACTCGTCAACAACCTTCCAAGAGAATCAACATGAGAAACATTCACACTCTGAGGGGCCACCATGTATTCAGACTCACAACTTCTGGCCAAAAAAGCAAGAAAGCCAACAATAAAGAAATTGCTACGGATAAAGTAAACAATAACAACAAAACAGCATTATATGGCCCGATCACAGTCTCCTGTAGAGATTGAATAACTTTAGCTTCCGCTTACATTCTCACTGAGGCCGGTGAAGCACTCAGCTCTGGACCGCTCCTCATTCAGCATGGCATCGATCTCGTCCAGTGTGTCAGGCAGCTTGCTGAAAGCCTGCATTAGAAAACAAGAACCATGAATATCTTACAAACCAATATTAATCATACTTGCCTTCAAAAGGCTTCCACTGCAGCGACAGGACCACATGATGAGGATAATATTCCACAGAAAGTGATGAGGCGTGTTTTATCCAGTGATATAATACTGAATGTAGAAGTAAACACTGTGATAAACGCTTACATTACGAAGGTCTTCAGGTAATGACTCATTAGGGTGCATCTTGCAAATTGACATTGCTCTCTTCAACAGGCCTTTGCATTGTTCCGTCAGTTGCACCTTCCTCTGCTCCAGACGGCTGCATCTTTGCTGCAAGAACACGCCATAAAATACAGGAGTTAATATCACGGACACCACAGCAGGGCAGATGTATATAACAGTGTGAGGGAAACACTCACCTCAGTAGTCTTAAGTTCAGAGGCACCGTCTCTACAATCATTCTCCAGCTTGGACTTCTCAGCCATCAGACCCACCGTCTCCAAAGCCAGGTACACCTTCTCCATGGTCAGCTTGGATCTCAGCTACAGACGATGGGAGAGACAAGAAGGATGGAGTCAGAGAGGACAGAGAATTAATGAATTAAACAATACACGTTTGACATAATGTCGGCTAGAAGGTAGAGTCAGAACAAGACAGAAGCATGAAAACACAGAGGGGAGGTAAATGCAGGGAAAGAGAAAAGTACCAGTGTTAAATCTAAATGTGCAACCACAGCTATCAAATGCACAACAGTCATATAAGCTCCTTAGTTCTAAGGTCACCGATCCATACCTTCATTTGGGCCATGAACACTCCGACTATGGACACTTTCTGTGAATTGACAACCGCAATTTTCTCTTTAGTTTCCTCTTCGATCTTCTGCAGGTCAATAACACTGTGCTCCATCTGCCTCAGACTAAACACATGGAAGGAAACAGAGACAATGTACTAATCAAGTCATCCAGTATATGGCAACATATTACACGTTACAGAGGGAAACGTTCTGTGCCTGTTTGGACTTTTAACTGTTCAAGACGGACTTGCCTGTCCTGCTTAGTACTGATCTTCTGCTCCAGTTGCCTCTTTTTGCCCTTTATTTCTGAAAGGTGCTTCTTCTCTGCCAGCAGTTCGTTATCACGGCGATCCAGTGTGGCGGCTTCCGCCTGCAGGGCCTTTATCCGCTCATCGATGTCTCGTAACTTCGACTCACAGGCCTAGTCACAGTGGAGGTTAACAGTTAAACTCCTGCCTCAGCTAAACTCTAACATATTGAGATGTCTTAAGCTATATTTCTCAAGGTATCAGATTTCTGAAAGGTTGAAGTTAAAAACAAAAGTTCAGGGCTATGCTTCCAAATCTGTTCCTGTTTCTCTCCCTTACCTTCATCTGCTGCTCCAGCAGCCGCTTCTCTTCAGCATCCACAGTGATGGTGAGGTACTGGGAAGGGTGCACTGCAGAGTTACTGGTGCTGATCTTGTTGGAGTAATGAGACCTCTTCAATGTGTACCTCTCCTCTGTTGTGTATAACACCCTGAGGTAGGGCTCCTCAATCACCTGGGAGAAAGAAAATGACAAGACAAAGACTGAGGTCAGTGTGAAACACTATGAACTCCAAGCAGGTTCTCTGAACCTCAGTGGTCCAGCTGGGACATAACAAAAGGAATCATTAATCATCAAAATCAAATTAAATTGAAAAATGCCACTTTCTGACAGCTCTAAAAAGGCACGAGGTCAAAATAAATAACAATGGTTTCAATGGATGGTGCCTTTTTACAGACCTCACTGACATATCAAGCCTCAACCTACACCACTTATCTTGAAAGCAGACATTATAGTTCACCAAAGAATTCTAAATAACATTCACGTCTCGAACACTGCTGTTGTGTTGTGAGAACTTGGAGAATGTGGGGAGGAGAACGTACCGTTTTAATCATGGCTTTAGTTTGGTCATTGCCCACAGGAACGTCATGCACTTTGTACTGGTGACAGAGGTAACTCATCACCTCATCAGGGGCGTCGAACATCTCGCGTAAGTAGGTGAAGAACCCAAAACGCCTATGAATAAGAAAGAAAATAAGACATGACGATGTACGTAGAAATACTTTAAAAGTCATGTTCACAGACAAACTTCCACATGTTGATGCTGATTATATAAGTCATGACGCCTCAAGTACCATTCATTTCCTCTCACCTCAGGGACTCAATATTTCGGGACGGCTGCCGCCTCGAGCACGAATCCTCCGGAGCAGAAATGGAGTTCACTTTCAAATTCATCTTATCACGGACCTGAGGTTTGGGTCAGATAAAATCTTTTTTTTTTATTTGGGGATGGCAAAAACTGGATGTCACACACAGAGTTAAGATTTGTCTGACACTTTGCACTCAGAGGGATTTTCATCCTCCTCCCAGAATCAACGTGACAATCACCGACCTCTAACATGAACTTCTCCATGTCGTCTTTTCTCTGGAAGACAAACGCCCGCAGATCGTGGAATGAGATGTGGTTCTCCACGAACTTAGCAAAACGATGATCTCTCACATTGATCTGAGGAACGAGGAAAGGATTACCATGCGGGCTATGCAACGGATTCAAAAAGCACCACAATCACAATAATTACTAGAAAATCAATGATTTTTCAAACGTTTTGTGAAGAATCACCGCTAAGAGAAGAACTCTCCCCAATTTCAAAAGAAAAAAGAACGTAAATCCCATTCGTTGTGCTAATACTTGATTTCAACCCCCCATTTATCATTGATAAGCACTAAACAAACATTTAATACATGATTTATAATACACTGTAATGTAGTTCTACGCAGATATAAGGACATAGTCTTCCAAGTGATGTACAGTGTCAATTATTTTATAATTCTTATACAGCAGTCTTAGTTGTTAAGAAACACTAATATCTTCTTATATGCACTTACGGTCTATCTACAATACAGTGTCTTATAAACAATGTATTCAATGCCTATGTTCTGCTTGTAAAAGCTAAACGGGGTGGGGTTAAAATGAAGTGTTACCACATGGCTCACGAGGACTCACCACCAGCATCATGGGCTCATGGACATTTCCACCAAAGAGTTCTCTGTTCTTTCGGAGCCACTGGAGGGCAGTGTGTGTGTCCCTGTGGCGTCCTCGCAGCTTCTCCTCTTTGGCATTCATCAGGTTGTTCATGTCGTTGAGCTTTCTCACCCACACTGGCAATTAAAAGGAATAAACACAATCTACTGACTTTCAACAGGACTGACACTGGTACCTATGCTGGCAGCATTTTATGTGAAATAATTAGATTGTGTTCGTGTAAACTGGTTTCAGAGGACGCTGCGTAGTTTGTGGTAAACTCTCACTTTTGGACTCAGCATAGAGGTTGTCTTTCTCCCTGCGTAGGTCGGCCTTCTCGCCTTCAACCTTGGCTCTCTCCTCCCGGATGGACCTCAGCTCCACGTTCACAGCGTTGATCCGCGGAGTCACATCAGGTTGGTCGCCAACTTTGGCGAGCTCTGCCTTCAAGTCATCAATGGTCCGTCTGGTGTTGCTGATTCGCTTCTGGTGGTCTTCCTCTTCCATCTGCTTCAGCCTTTGCGTCTGTTTAATGTCTTCTATCTGTAGAGAGGAACAGGGAGAGTTATCATTCCTCATGGACAGCACACAGCCGCACGACAGATAAAGTCTAATTTATTCTCAGACACAGGAAAAGTCAGCGAAATAGACTATATGTAGTAGGACTGTATCATAATCATATCGTTCAAATGGAAATGTCTTCTATCGTTGCTTCTTACTGGATGCAAAACAAGGATTATGTTGTTTTTTTAATTAAGTGAAATAATTTAAAAAATGTTGGAAATATTTTACTGTAACTGCTTAAAGCACATAACAAATTGATATAAACCATGAAAAATACAAAAGGAGGACGTTCTCGGGGGCAGGATTTTAGACAGAAGTCCATTTAGTGTAGAGTGGCATGTTAGTTGTAGGTTTTCCTCCTCTTTCAGAGTCTCACCTCTTTATGCTTTCGGTCCAACTGTTCTTGTTTCTGTTTGCACTTCAGAGAGGCTTCTTTGATGGCGACAGTCTGAAAGAAATAAAAATAACACGGTCAAAGTCCCTTCACCGGTCAAACAAGGGAGCTGGTCAGGAGTCCATTTCACACAAAAATGACATTTCTTTTTACAATTAACACTGATGAAGGCACCTGCTGTGCCCAACGGCGGCGCGTGTAGATGTAGCAGCCGGCAGCTCCCAAGAGCTTCACTACATTTTGGTTTGAATTTGTTGTCTTTTCGTGTTTGCCTTTGAGGCTTCAATCTCTTAATGATGAGATGCCGGCCGTGTAATCTGCCCAGTAAATAGTTTACATTCTGATGCAAATTTGTTTTTTGTCGTGTTTTTCTGTAAATGAGCTACAACTACATTTCCGTTGATTATCCCTGTGTTGCATAATGATGATATCACAAACATTACATTCCAGTATCCATTGTACTGTAGAAAACCATCAACAATCCGAGCCTCTCGTTTTAATGACGACATTAAGCCTGCTCTAAAAGGGGTTTTAATTCATCTTAATTACTCCTTCACATTCAGCAGAGATGTATTTAAGAAATAAACCCAGACTACAACGTAAATAGCTGGCGGGATTCTCAAATGTGCCGTTCAAAAATGTCTTAACCTTTTTATAATGCGTTTCTGTGGGCAGCATAATGCTCTCATTTATAATGTACTTACAATTCATCTGAAATCCTCATAAATGCCCAAAGAGGCTCTCCATAAAACCATTCAAGAGCACTCGATGGATCAGTGAGAGCTAATGGACCTCTGAGCTACATAGATACACACGGATCATAAGTACTAACTCAGAGTAAACTGCAAAAAATAACATATCAACCCTATTAACCCCATTACTTCATTTAGACGCAGCTGTCACACTGTAGACCAGGATATGGAACCTTAGCCACACACAGTTTAACCAATGGAACATGTGCAATCAATGTGCTAAAGTGTATTTTGTCTATGAGAAATTGCCTCTTTCACAGCCATTGGCAGTTGCGCAGCTTAATATTTATTATAGCGTGATTGTTTTTTTTCCCCCACCTGCATGCAGCAAAGACCCGCCCCACACTGCCTCTGATTGGATAGTACTCGCCTTTTTTGCTGAATTTTGGTAAAAGGTTAGTCGAGTAAATGTTTCAACTCCGATGTATATACAGTACATGTATTCATATATCATTTTTAAAGCGTTGCTTTGAAACTTAATTATAGGTACGGTGGGGATATACATTTTGATGTGGTGTCATAATTAAACTAAATGTTAAGGCACACTGATTAACAAGAAAATAAAAGAAATGGCACTTCATATGAAAAAGGTTGTCCTTCCCTGCTTTACACCCATCAGAGAGTAATAACATTTGATTTTTCACCTTCGCCTTTATTTGTGCCTCAGTGGGCTTCAGCTGGTTATCAATCAGCTGGATCTTCCTCAGCATGGGCGCCTGCGCCTGCTTCAGGGCACAGAGCTGCTTTTTGGCGGCGTCTCGCTCCTTCTTCGCGCCCTCACACTCCTTACGGGTGGTCTCGTACTCCTAATATCAGAGGGAAAGAATCACAGCTAATACAGTTTGCTTAACACAGTTTAATCTCTGACTGTGTTTATTTGTTTATTCTCGCTCTAGTACACAGTGTTTCATTTCCATCACTCACCACCCACGGTTTCTTCTTTTCAAGCAACTCAATCATGTCCAGATGCCTCTTCTTTTCGTAGTAACGGTTCACATCATGTTTGTTCCTCTCGTTCCTCTGCTTGGTCTTTTCCAGGAAACTGGCCTTCTCCTTCAGAGTGTTCTAAAAGGGAAACAAATCACCAACAACCGTGAAAAACCTAGAAGAGCCTGAAGTTTGCAATGGTGCCTTTACATCTTTTAAATATGGGTAAAAAGTTAGATAATGGATGGAGCAACTGTGACATTGTTTTGTTGAAAACGTCTGTGTGGTGCCAGTCAAACAGGAGAAAGGAGAATTCTACAGAGGTGTTCAAGGAGAGAAGCAATCAAAAAACTCTTCTTTTCTACAACTCTTTGAAATGCATTCATTCTTTGACAATTATGTTTACCTCCAGTTCTCGTTCTTTGTTGCCAAAGTTTTTGAGCTCACAATGGTACTCGTACATCTCTGGTGGTCCCACTGACTTCTCAGTCGCCTCCAGCAACTCAATTTTGGACATCTTAGCAAACTCTCCCACTTTTTCCTGTCAGGACAAACCAGCCACACCAACAGGAAACAGAAAAAAAACAGTGAGGAAAGTGATACTGGATGTAACATTTAAGGCAATCTAGAATTTAAAAAAGCATTCACACATATGCCGCCTGCACTATGCAAATATCCTACAATGTGACAGTACTAGTTAGACTGGCTGTCCTCAGCCGTTCGTCTATTAGACACAAACATACCTGAGGCAGAAACTGGCAGAGGTTGCTGACTTGGATTTGCAACGCCTTGACTTCTTCTTCCACTGCTTTCTGGTTGCAGTGTCTTCCATTCAGCATCCACAGCGACTGATTGTTCTCCACGTGGATCTCTCTGTTAATCACTACATTACCACCGGTCTTGTACCTGGAATAACAAGAAAGAGTTTGGTTGTCAGACACATCTAGGGGAAAAAATATACAAGTAACACTGCAAACTCTTTCACATAACTCACAGTTCAATCTCAATAAATCCTTTATTGCACCCGCGTTTCACATAGAGCCCAACCTGCAGAGAAAAAATAAACATTTAGTTTTGTAAGAATTGTAATTAACTGTATATTAATTTGACTGCTTGACCTTTGTTCGGGGATCTAAGACAAACCATCACATGATTATGAAAGACATTCAAACACCATAATGCTGCTGCTATAAGCTAAAAAGATAGAATATATTAAACTTATATCGTGCCTTGTATTTACTCACTGCTCTTATGTAATTAAGGCCTCATGTTCGGAGTACATCTACCAGAGGTTTGTGGTGCTGCAGTGTTTACCTTGTCGCCTCTGCCCAGGATAGCAGTCTTTCCAGCCAGACCCAGGCAGATGGCACACACGATGCTGGACTTGCCAGTTCCATTGGCTCCAACGATCATGTTGAGATTGGGTCCGGGATACAACACAGAGTAGTCATAGGTCCTGTGAGAGCACAAGGTAGATATATGCAGTGTTATCATCGGGGTCTGTGACATCCTGTAAACAGTTAAAATACGTTGGTCTGTGTTGTTAGTTGACAGCTCAGGTGCAGTGACTTACAGGAAGTTTTTCATGGTGAGGCGAAGTATGGATCCCTCCACAAAACGACCCTCTACTCCGACTGCGCCCGTCTGGCTGCTTGAGAACAGGTTCGCTACGCTGTTGGAGGTCTGTGAGCCGCTATTGACGTGACTTTGTCGCCGTTTTTTGCCGGACGAAGCCATAGCGACTAAAAGACGAGCTCTCCGAGAAAAAGAAACCGTCGCCCTCGCGCGCTTCGCCTAGTGTTCACTGGAAGGTGATTGGACGAAAGAGGTCACGTGTATACACAAAGAGTGGCGTCATCGTCAGAAACTATTGTTATCGCGAGATACTACCGTTATCGCGAGATAAAAGTCTCAGCCTCAGAAGTAAAACATCTCCTCTATGAATACGTTTATCAACCAACTCGTATGGTATTTGTTTGCTATTTTCACTTGTGTAATATTATCAAAGAATATACGGTATGCTTGTTTAAAACAATTATATTCATGTTAAAAAAACTAAGCTGTAATTCACAATGTGGCAGATCTTGGTTTGCAGGAGATACATATTGTGTTGTTACTAAAATATGGGGGCTTTCTTTTGGAATTATGCACCACATATATCCTGTAAAACATGGGTTTGGGAGGTTTTGACCAGGATTTAGGACATCGAATATTTTTGTGAGTTCTGTGGAGTAAAAAGAAACTTTGTCATCTGGTCCTTCATTATATAAACAAACCAATCTACTGTATGGCCCTTGATAATTGTAAGAGAAGAAACAGCCACAGTATAAAGACAAATATTGTATTTTTATTGTGCAATTTTATTGTGTACGTTTTCTTAATGCTCCACTGGACGTTTTGATTACCACTGGTGACGCTTCGGGCGTCTAGTTCTTCTTCAGACAAGAAACACAAATAAAAAGAAACAGACTGACTCCGATAACTTTGGATATCTTTATCAAAGAACTACTTGAGTAAAGAGCCAAACATAATACGGTACGAACAACATGGTGAAAACCTAGCATTTGAGTTTGTTTTATTATATTCATTAGTTTCATCCATATAATTCCCCCTGGTTACCAGGCCCGATGTGACATTGTGAGGTTATGTGTTCACATATGTTGTTTTTCAGCAACTACTTTAGAGAGGTGTTGATTCAACTTTATGGTCATATTAGAGGATACAGTTTGTGGTGCTGTTAAATTGAATTATACTGAGAGGTATTTGTTTTGTCTACCCTCACTGTTAACAGGGTGGACAAAATATTAGAAACAGGTCATTAAGGTACGTATCCAGCACTTACGATAACTAGTCTAAAAGGTGACCGTACATCACTTTAGAGACATTTTCCACCTTCGAGTGGCAGTACACGTTTGGACAATTCCAGTGAAAAGAGTAAACCGCCATCATTGTTTTGGAACAATGAAACAAGCAGCGTCTCGTCACATGCAACGAGCGTCTCGAGAGGAGAACGCAGGCCGTTTAAAACAATCAACCGCCCTCGCGCTGCTTCTCGGTTGTGGTTAGATCAGAATCGCCTCTATACTCATTGTCCATTGTGACGCTTGAGATGAACCCAAACACAACCAGAACTAGTATATCTGATCAATTCATCACCTCTGACCACAACATGAAGCGTGGAGGCCCTAAACATCTCGCCCGCTGTTCATCGCCATGGAGGCTCGCGAGCGTTTTTCCTATCATTTCTGATCTGAGCAGAGCCAAACTCAGACCAGATCAAATAAGATCACTGTGTAGATTTTTACAGAAATACACACTCACACACAATCATCCCTCATTCACTCGACCACACGCTCACACAAGCACGCCGCTCACAACCCACTCAAACTGTGAAGCACGAGGAACTTCCGGGTCAGCTTTAAAGTAAAAAGCCGCAAGGAATCATGGGACATTGAAAGCAGGATCACACTGTGGTATACTGACCTCATGTGGCCGTCAGTGGAAAAGACCGTTCCTTCTTTCCCTTTTTGACTTGATAGTTCTATTATTAAAATAAATGACAGTTTTACAGTTCAGTAAGTATATGAACATAGAATAAATGTATAATTTATCACGCAATAAGTAATACAGTAGTCAAAACTGAGTAAGATAAATAGTAATTCAAGTAATAATGTAAGTAGGCCTCTATGAAATAATATAAAAGGATTGGTGAGTAATGTAGTAAAAAACATGATATTAGGATTAAGTTATATTTGTATTGTTAACACTTTTCTGCTGCCTTCACAATTTGTGTTGTCATGACGTTTATAATCAATTAAAAATAAATGAAACAGAGGCTCTCAGCTCAATTACATGAGGAAATATAAATAAGACAAACACAATAAGTTATTGTACAGCACATAGGGATTCCATTATAACAATAAAAAAAGCTGATTTAGGAGCACTGCTCAAAACGGTTACTTTTTCCTCTGAATGTGTGCTACTATGTCTTGTAAAAGATGTAAAATCCTTCATTAACTCTTCAATGGCTGTTTTCAGGAAAGGTTTAGTATAAGTTTAGTAAAAAAAATGTAACCTGCAAAATGCTTGTAAATGAATTGATTGTAAATGTGACAGCATCATAGTCATAACTGCATTGTGGATGTAAATAATGACGTCTAATTCATGGTATGCATATATAAATTTGTTTCCCCAGAACGATTCAGAAAACAAGATATACTCCAATGGTAAATAAATAAAAAGTTTTTATCCTGAATCTATTTATATAAACTGTATGTCTCCAAGCAATAAGCCTCACACCATAAACAGTATGTTGGTTTGCCTGAAAGCATTTGTTGTTGGAGTCAACTTGTCATAGTGCCGTGTTAGGTCGGTTTTAAGCTGCATTTGTGTCTGCGGCAATTAGCTAATCTAGCGTCCTATTCCCTGTGGGGGGTGTGAGGTAATCTTGAATGGCGTAATAAGATTTCAGTGTCTACTACCACTATTGACTACTGCTAGGTGGCACATTGAGTCTGAGGATCCCTCATCAACACTATGTTGGACTTGGATGCAGCAAAGAAACAGATAACAGACAGACCATGTGAGGAGGTGTGATTCTTACAACAATGGACTAAAACAGGAACACTGTTACTGACGCAGTGGACCTCCACCATCCTGCCATGGAGGGGTCACCTGCAAGAAAAGTGAGTTGCTTTCTTCCCCCTTTACTCTTGGCACAGAGAGTGAGAGCTCAACGTCTGGTCTGGTGGCCACCTGTCAGGATGCGAGTGTATCCTCAGTGGGTTCACAGTCGTGGTTGATTTTTGAACTCCGTATGTCCAGTAGACTTTACACCCCTCTTCAAGTTAGAATCACAGGATGAGCCACATTATTTAATTAGATGCTCAACAACAATGCAGTCGATTCATTTATGAAACTGCTTTAGTTCAGGTGAGAAGTGCAGTCAACAATGTTTTATATCCATATTGAAAGCTTTTCAAACACAATATTTATACAATTTATGAAGTGTTGTATTGCTTCATTGATTCTTAAATCATCTAATTTGTACTTCAGAAAACTGATAAAGCCTTTTTTTTTTGCATGTAAACATGCGGCTAATCACTATTCTCATATGAAAAACAAAAAGTTGTTTAAATTTTAGCATTTTTAATATTCCAATGCATGTGAAAAAAACACATGTTGATGTTTCTGAATGTAAAATGATTTCAGAGAGTCAGCTGGTGACAACACAATTCAGAGAGAAGGAGGAGTTGTGAGATTATTGATTTAGCTGGAACCTACTCCAGCCCTGCAGGCTCTGACTGGAACAATGGCTTCCATCAGGTCAGAAATCAATCCGCCAGCTCAAAGTCTCTGCAGGAGCCCGGGCGAGGAGGGACAGGATCTGGAGGCTTATGTCTGAGACAGGAACAGTAAAAGACACAATCCCAAATTCAGTTCTGAGCTCAAAGAATCGTAGAGGCAGAGTTACATCAGTTACAACATGCAGCATCTACCATCTGTTACTTTGCTCAATAGGATCCTTTGCTCCTGATTATCTGGTTTCAGTGGGTGTGGCAGAGGTCTTTGTCTGATTGTGTTACAGTAGGATGTCAAGCCAAGTTTTTATCTCTTGTTTATACGCTATGTGTGTAATAAATACAGATATCTATATTATTTTCCTTTTTAATTACTGCTGGAACTTTGGTCATGTTTTGCCAAACCTACATCGCAACTGTTACGTCACCTTTGTGCTCACCTGCTTAAGCAGCACAGCAGGCACTTCCTGCTCTTACGGTATCTAATTATACACACGGCCCCATCAGGTTAAGATCAAGATAAAAAAGATGTTTTAATACATCAATGTTGACATGTCTGGCTCCGCTAGTGGCTGTGACATCATTTACTTGATGAATTACTAACAGGGTGTCTCTTCTTCTTTATTCCTTCACACTTTTTAACCAATAGGTACCAGATTACGGACATCACAAAAAAGGTATAGTAACGTTTGTTTAATTAATTTCCCTAGTTACTTTGTGACTGAAATGTCACATTAACAGCATTCATGATGGCAGTAGTTAAAACATTTTCTATTTATCTATTCTAGGATTTGATTGATTTTGATTTGAGTTAAGAGAGTTAAAAGTCAAAGTGAACAGGTAGTGATATGAGTTGTTTGGGGTTTCTCAGAGACCTCTGTTGGCCGCCCGCGGATGTTCCGTCAGTCCACAGCGGACTGGAGCGGTGACGAGGGCCTACAGCCCAGGAAGCTGAACGGTTCCTCAGTGGAGACACCGACCTACCAGAACCTGCACCGGGAGCTGCTGCTCAGCCATAAACGGTATAGGAGGGCTGAACACTGACAACACCTCCGCTCTCTGATCTCAATGTGGTCTACATGTAAAACAAAGCAGGGTGGACTGTCTGTGTACTGACTCTGACTGACCACGCAGGGGTCTGCTGCTGGAGGAGAAACCGGAGCTGACACGAGTGTTGGAGCAGCGCAGACTGGAGCTGCACAGGGAGGAGGAGATGGCTCAGAGGCGGCCGTCAGATCTGGAGACGGAGCTCCGCAAGAGGCAACAGAAGATGCAAGAGGTCAGAAGAAGCACAAAACAAACAGCTCAGAGTAATTCATTGATTCATAAAGGAATTATGAAATACAAATAAATTCACTTTGGCCCAAACACACATTTTAAGGGCCAAATTAGTAGTGAAAGGTAACTAACACATGCAGGTACATTTACTCAACTGCACTTCAGTACAACTTTGAAGTACTTTTACTTAGCTTGAGTATCACATTTCAAAGGGAAATTTGCTTAATTCATAATATATTGTGCTACATTTATCTGACAGCTGTAATTTTCAAATTTAGATTTTACATATAAAAAACATATGCTTAAAAATGCAATGCATTGTTAAAGATCAAACGGTCTCCCGCACTTTTTGGCTTGTGGCCCCTTATAAAAGAGTTGCATCTTGTTTGGACCCATTTCACTTTTTAGACGTCTATGAGTTGTTAGCAGGTCAACCAACGGGACTTTTCCCCTTTAAACTTTTCAGATGGTTTAATTTAAATTACCGTCCTACACCCAAAGAGGTCAAGTGATGTGATATTTCAGAAAAAAAGAAAGATTAGAAAAATAGAATAGAAAAGCCCAAAAAATTAAAACCAATGTGTGTAGAAGAACTTTGTTTATTCTTCTCTCTTACCGCTTTGATCATGAAGACCCCTGAGATGTTTTTGTAACCCCTTTGCAAGGGTTACGACCTCTTTGGAAAACAACAAAATATATAAAATAGTAAATAGCAACATCTATAAATCTGACTGTTTTTACACCGAAATACTATTCAAACCTCGTTGACTTGGGTTTTGTGACGATAAAGCAAGCTGTTGGTCTGGACTAACTGGATGGTGCAATGGGATGGATGAACGACACTGAGAGCTGATGCACTGACTTGTCTCATGTCTCAGTATGAGCAGGAGGAGATCAGACAGCGGGAGAACCAGCAGAAGATCCCAGAGTTTGTCCGTGTGAAGGACAACCTGAGGCGGACACAAACGTTTGAGCAGTGAGGCCCCGAGGCTCCCATCAGCCCCTGCTGCATCTCACCATTGAGGCCCTGTCTTCATGTTCACTGTCTGCTGGCTACAAAAACATAACAAAGGCACCAGCTCACTACACACATCTCTTAGTGAAGTTAACATTACATTTTTAAATATCAGAATTTAAATCATGCATACCAAGAAACACATATTTAGAAATGTCTTCTTAAATCTTTGAAACAGTTCTGATGAAGGAGTGGAGTATTTGTTTTTTATTCATAACTATGTGGATCAACGTTTGTTGAGGGAAAGAGGATGGATATTTTTTAAGTTTTTTATGGTCATTATACTATGTTTCAACTTATCATGCTTCCTCCTGGATAAAAAGCTGGAAGGGCCACATAATCCTCTATGCGATCATTAACATTTCTAAACAGAACTCTTTTGTATTAATAGAAATCCCCCACAAATGTGCATGTTTATGTATCTGTTTCTGTCATGAGTTTAGATTTGTAGTGTGTCCGTGTGTTGTGGAAATAAAGGCTTTATGGTTTGCAGAGATGTGTTGTTTTGTTGGGCACAATTCAAAGCACTGGGAATTGATTTGCATGCAGCTCTTCTCCCTGAGGACTCTCACGCTTCTTTGACATGGTTATGGGACTTTGTTTAATTAGCTGATCTTTTCATTCCATCACGGGACGAGAGGAGAAAGCACAGGCCATCTGGAGGAGGCTTCTTCAGGATATATAGGCTAGGAATACCCATGGGCCTGGTTAAAGAACTGGAGAAATGTGAGGTAGTCAGGGACTAAAACAGCCTGTTTGTTATTCTAGAATCACATTTAGATTATTTAAGTAGCACATCTCATAAACAAATGAAACAAAAACTGAAAAAAATGAAAAAAGTAATCAGATTGTCTAAGTAAGCATAATCAACAAAATGTACTTCTTAAAGTATCAAAAGCTAAAATATTTCAACAACTAAGATTTCTGTATTATTATGTACCGTATATCATATTATTGGATTATTGATGCTGATACATTGACATGTAAGCATCATTTTAATTTTGTATGTGTCTGAGGTGGAGCTAATTCTAACTACTTTATATATTACAGCTGACTGTGTAACAACACAGACTCATCCAGCTCCGCTGTCACAAGGACAGATTCAGAAAAACATTCCTGCCCACTACAATACGACTTTATAATAAAACACCTCGGGCCAGATCATCGTCCTTCACATGACTACAACAACGCTACACGGTTGTTGCTTGTTGTTGGTGATCCTTGCTCTACTGTCCAGGTTGTTTAGTTATTAGTTAATACCACTCCATTCATGGTACATACTGTGCATTTCTATTTTTTATTCTATTTATCTTATTTTTTATTAATCCATTCCTTCAAATTCAATATCTGCTTTCTTATTTTATTGTACTGTATATATTGTGCATTCCATAAGTTATATTTTACTCTGTAAATTGCTGCTGCTACAAACTAATTTCCCCCTGGGGATAAATAAAGTTTATATCTATCTATCTATCTATCTATATCGTCTTGACTCACAATAGAACTGTGAAATCTTAATCTGCAAATAAACTACATACAGTGGTTGTCAAATACATTTTAAAAAGTACATTTACCTCTGAAATGTATAGTGGAGTTGGCTATAAGAGTAGCATCAAATAGATAGTGTATACAATTTTAACTCAAACACAGTATTAGAGCAATATATGCCTATGCACATGATACAATAGAGAATAAGCAAAATAAATAAACGCCAAATCATCCCATAATTCATAAACTATCTCCAAAGGCCAGTAGGCCAAATACAGCTTAGTAGAGAGTCAGAGATCAAAAGTACACCCTAGGTTTCTTGGATGGATGTGTGGCTCATCACCACACTTTGCTCGTTTTTTCACCATCATGGCTGAGGGAAGGAGTGAGCGTGGTCTTGTTCACCACTACTCACCAGCTGTCCTGGGTTTTATCACAACTTGTCTCTCCCTCCGGCCATTCTTCTTTTGTGGCTCTTTTCAAATTAAAAGCCTCCTCAGTGCGTCGCGTGCTGTGTAAATACGCGGAGCGTGTCTGGAGTGTCAGCAGCGTCGGACCAAACCATTTACAAATAATCCGGTGAGATCACCGGCACCACTAAATATACTTCTCCCGGTTTAAAACTTACTTTAGTGAAAACAAATAATTTTTGAGCAGGTATAGAAGGTAACGAATACATTGAAGTTAATACAAGATCTAAATTCGTTGGCAAATAAATACGTTTACGTTACAAATTAAGCTCCCCCCCCCTTCCCCGAGACAGTGGAGTCGTCTGAAACAGATGTCCCAAGCGTTGCTTTCGCATCTGACCAGAGAAAGTCTGAACACCTCCTGCTGTCTCAGAGAGGATGCTGTAGAGGAGCAGATATTACTCCACAAGGTGAGTACACAAGGCTTTCTATCGGTCAGCAACATACTATGTGAAGGGAAAGCACCGGACAGGGAAGGAGCAGCAACATGAGTTCAGCCAGTGTTAAATTGGATGAAGTGTGTGAGAGGGGATGATGCTATAGATCGGTCGACTTTAGAGAACCGCTGTCTTCACTGTAAACTGTGCTATTTCTTTAAAACATCTCCTTAATATAAGTGCTCACTCGTCTTCAGTGTTGTAAAGTAAGTCACGTTATGCACATGTACTCAAGTTATGTACTTAACTACAATCATGAGGTACTTGTTATTTTCATTTTTTTTTTTTTTTCTGCTACTTTCTACTTTTACACAACTTCAAAACAAAAGGACATATTGTACTTTTTTACTTCACTACATTTATTGTACGGCTATAGTTACCAGTCATTTGGGCTACAAAATGTAATTTTACATGCAAAACTTACAGAAATGTATAAAAGATGTATTTAATTTTGAGACTGTGATTATTTGATTGACAGTACTTCTGTACTTTTATTTAAGCTAAATTTAACACACGGGATTTGAAATTGAATATTTTCATAATGTGGTATTACTGGTATTGCCACATTTGCCTTGTAAAGTAATGTGAGGATCCGAAAAGCATCTGAGTACTTCTTCAACCACTGCTGCTCATTAAAAATATACTTTGTGTTAAAAAAGTATTCATATGCAGAGAGTTAAATCCCCTCAGAATTGCAACTATCAGACGAAGTAATTATGAATAATGATTTATTTTTTTTAAACAGCTACTATCTGTTTTGCCTCTAAGCTCCGTATTGTGGCATGAATAGGAACAGGTTGCTTTCACTGATAAACAACTCTTTAGGATTTATGTGGGGCAGCAGCCGAATAAACACCATCTCCGTCAGTCCACGTGTTGACAGGCGAGCTGTGCTACTGTGGTGCTAAAGACAACACCTCTGTGTTGTCATGCCCCTGCAGTCCCCCGGTTCTTTTGTAAACGATGCGTACTTGTGGGTGAAAAGCTGTAACCACATCCTGCCAGGAGCCCGAGATGACCGTCAGGGTCCATTCAGAGGCCTCAGAAATGATGACTCAGGGGGACAAGGTGTCGTGAACCTCGGTCAGCCCTTCGGCCTCTGGAGAACAATGGAGCATCTCCTCTGTATTTATGCTGTCGTTTGGCTGTGACAGAGCTGGTGTGTCTGGCCAGCATATGGCCTCCAGTGACTGAGCGCAGGCCGATATGGTGCTTATTACCCCTGCATTGTCTCTGCTGGAGAACTAAGACCTGTGCACTACTTAACAATGTTGATCTGACAAAGGATATAGGCTGACAGTGTTTGAGTCTTTGATGTGGCCTCTTGACTGCTTTTTGCTGCAGTCTGTGGAGTTTCCACACTCAGCACTGCTTCTTAAGACAAAGATCTGACTTCAGTGACGTGCTTTGTAATACAACACTTATTTTTTTCTTTCTTTTTTTTACTCCTGCCGCTCCCCCACATTGATGCACTTTTTCTTCCAGCAGCCGATATTGTGTGCAGAGTGGATCCATTCTGCTGAATGGATTTTGGCTTTTCACCCGACTCTGAAAAAAAGGCATGCTGTAAGGTCGTTTGGTTTCTTCCATAGTATCAGCATTCAGTGGAGAGTCTTAATTACAGGGTTTGAACAGGCCTCGGTCTGGTTTCAGGCATCCCTCACTGTTTCCTCGGCGAGGCTGGTTCCCATTGGTAATTCCAGGGCCGACCACAGTGGTAATGAGCGCGGCGGCGGTGGTGGCGGCATTCCAGGAGATCGCAGCTCCAAAGGCTCATGGGAAAGGAAAGGGTGGTGGGGGAAGTCTGGGAGACAGTGAATGCACATCATGATCTCTTGCCATAAACACCCACTTCCGTAGATGTTACGCTGTCACGGTCCGGTGAGCAGCGAGGATGGGTGGGATGATCAGCTCCCATTCCCGAACAAGTTCCGAGATAGTCTCCGCTAGCGGTGATCACATGCACCACAATTAAGATGTTATGACTACATCAATCAAGCCGGGTGGAGACTGTGCTATCAGCGTCTATCCCGCCAGGAAATTAACTGCTGTTCCTGTTTCACTCAATCAAGAAAAGCATTGTTTTTTTTGGCTCTCCAGTAGGATTTCAACACTCCCACGGCTTCCGGGTCTTTATGAAAGCTGTGACAAATGGCATCAACGTCTTGGCAATAAGCTGCAACTTCTAGTGAGATCTGCTGTTTTACCCAAACTCACCCACCCACTCACTCAGCCGAGCCCTCCGACCACAGCCTCTTGTGAAAGTCTTCAGAGTTATTGGGTGTAAGTGGGTAAATCCCACATTACCCTGCCTGTCTCTGATTACCCGGCTGGATTCCTGTTGACGTCTTTTAGTTTGAGATCACTGCAGCACGGAGCCATGTGTCTGAGAGTACAGCGGGCCTTCGACCTTACACAGTTAAAAAAAAAACTCAGCACTGTTCCTTTCCCCCACCTCTCACTGCAGCCTTGTCTCAATATAGGCCCAACAACGCCGCTCAGCCCTGAAGCAGAGCTGTCAGCAGATATTGTGCCCACAGCAGATTATTAAGGCCGGTGGGTGCATACAGGGCCTTTGTTGCAGTGTTGTTTTACTGACTCGAGCTGCCTGCGCCTCATTGTACTATATGGCTGCTCATTGCTGCGTCAGTTCACATGAGTTGTGGTGGTGAATGGGTCAGGCCAATAGGATACACAATAATATCCTGTCTCTCTCAGTGTCCGGCTGGTCCCCACAGGAACAGGCCTGATACAAATCTCAAAACACAGAGGACGAGACGGGAGTTGAGGATTATACACGGCCGCCTTACAATCACAGCCATTCACTTGGTGTCTGTTTTCATGTCACCTTTATTGCTCTCTAAAAACACAGAATTGACTTATCAGCTTTGTTTGCATGATGTTAATAGAGATACTGCTCTGGGAGTCAAGTTCATGAAGTATAACTTTATAAACATGTGGCATTGAAGCAATAAGCGAGGCTAATAATCATGTTAGTGCCTGTAATGCTCCGCTGGCCTTCTGCAGGAGAAGTCTAGGGTGGTGGCAGGCATGTGAGCTCCAGAATAAATTCATTGACCTAAAAAACTGAGAGAATAAGGGCAGCAAGCTTTCTCTCTCTCGCCACGGAGGCGATTTCACCAAAACAGCCGCACACATAGACCCACTAGCCGTGTTTTTAAAAGCCTCGACTCATCCCTAAAATGTTTATTTCCAATTTGTTGTTGTCATTGTTGTCCTCTTCCTTCTGTCGTTCCTCTCCATGTCTCGTGTTTTTTCGTTCACCGTCAGTCAGACGTTTGGTGCACAGCAACAATGGAGCCGAGCGGGCCATAAACCCAAATTGTTTGTTTGTGAAAGTGTGTTGGTGAAATGTTGCACAGGAGTCAGCAGGGACCTTGTGATCTGATGCTGCGTAGACAAGCCCAGCATTGAGACATTCTTCCACTTCAAAGCCCCCCCCCAGAGGGCTTTCTGGACACTGGTTGAATAGGAGCCGGGGGAGGGGGGGTGTGTGGAGGGGAACAGGTGCAGTCCATGAGTGGGGTAATTCCTGCTGCCATCTGCTTTCTTTTTCGGGGTCCGGGCTCTTTAAACGCCCTCTGACACGCCTCATGGCGACACGCTCCCCTAGCCAGCCACACGGTGCCCCGTCACCATGGCTCCCCGATTCGGATTAACCCCTGCACATGTGCCGAGTCAAGCATGGGGGTCTGCCTCTTTTGTGAGGGAGCATGGGAGGGAGAAAGAGGTGGAGGAGGAGGGAGGAGGGAGGAGATGGAGAGCTGCATGGATAAGTGTGTGAAAGGACACTCGCCAGTCACTCACTTTTGTTAAGTAAAGCAGCAGCAGGGAGCATGAGTGAAGCCATGGGGTAGAAACACAACAGCGGAGTCTGTATTCTTATAAGGGATCCAGCTCACTTTTACTGACTTGGGTCATATCTGCTTATTTCAACAGGTACTTTGGAAAAGTGAAGTGCACACAGTCGAGATGACAGCAATCGAGAGTAAAGAGGAGATCAGCGACACTGACAGCGGGATTATCGTCCACTCCGGTAAGAACATCTGATTTCCACGTATGTCATCTTGTAGCTTCGGGCTGCATGATGATAGCAAGCTAAAGAAAAAGTTGCATGTCACATTGTTGTACTTATTTTTATATTTCAACAACTAATTCTTCCCTCAGCTATAGGATTCAAAAACATTTAAGTGGAAACTGTGAATGATTAAAACGGTCTAATGGTCACAGTTTGCAATCATTTAGTTTGCAGATGCGAAAGCAGATGTTAATTTTGATTAACTTTATCATCGCAAAGGGAATTCAATTCACAGTATAGGCCCATTCCATGTATGTGTGTTAAAAATGTAATGCCAGATAGGATGAAAGAATTTCTGGGTCATCCAATCGGAAAATGATGTACATTATCTCCAGTAAAAATAGTGAATATTTATCTCTATGCCTGATCTGATCTTCTGTGTGTTCACTGCAGGCCCAGACAGCCCCACGTCGCCGGGGAAGGACTCGACCACACACACCAGAGCCCTGAAGCTGAAGCACCAGTCTCTGGAGGAGCGTCTGGAGCTCTGCCTGCTGGAGCTCAGGACGCTCTGTATCAGGGAGGCCGTGAGTAATGTCTAGATTACAATACTGCACATACTACCAATCTATTACTTAGGGACTTTGTAATAGCTCTGAATGAGTTGGTAAAATTGCATAATGCGTGTAAGGGTCACAGATTGATTTTTTTATCCACAGGAGCTGACTGGTAAACTGCCCTCAGACTATCCTCTGATGCCCGATGAGAAGCTTCCTCTGGTCAGAAGGAGGATTGGAGCTTCCTTCAAGCTCGACGAAGGTCTGATCCATGTGGATAAACAGGTATGGGCCTCAATCAGCGTTCACTATTTTTGTGGAAAGGAGATTACAATTCATCAGCTCAAACTAAACGTCAGAATGTGTGCTTATCGTAGGATTCAGAGCTCCAAGTGCTGGAAACGGACTTGGCTCTTCAGCGGCAGATTTACGAGGCGGCCCGCAAACTCTCCCTGGAGGGGAAGCTCAGCAAACCACAGAAGAAGAGCCGGCTGCAGCAGTGCAAGAGGGAGGAGAAGAAGGTGAAGGATCTGCAGGAGGCCGTGTTCCAGCACAGGATC
This sequence comes from Anarrhichthys ocellatus, assembly GCF_004355925.1. Taxonomy (NCBI): domain Eukaryota; kingdom Metazoa; phylum Chordata; class Actinopteri; order Perciformes; family Anarhichadidae; genus Anarrhichthys; species Anarrhichthys ocellatus. The sequence continues at coordinate 11,969,560 of NW_022280035.1, read as the reverse complement.
AAGAGCGAGTGCAACACACCGCGCATCAGCAGCTCAAACAAGCAAAACAGAGGTGAGTGACGCTGCTGCCCTCTTCAGGCCAAACGTCATGAACACATTCAGTGGCTGCGATGGACACTTTTAAAATGTTCCCTCTCTGCATGCAGATCTGTGCATGTCTGACGACAGTTCCCTGTCTGATGTGGTGGCCCTGGATGATGGTGAGCGGAGAGTTCATTCGTACATATTATATTTTGAGGATTATCATCACTCTCTGATAGACATGCTTAGATTAAAACATACAAAAGAAGTATGAAATAGAAGGATGTATGAGATATTTTGGAGCAGCATGATACCGACTGTTTTGATGTTCTCTGTGATCATCCACAGATGTGGGCCCTCTCTCTCCTCCTGTGTTGGGCACTTCCTATTCAGACCCCCTCCAGCTGTCAGCCACGACCCTGCAGTCGTCAAGTCAGCTGAGTGTGGAGTATGAGCGCTCTCCCATCCAGAACTCTCCGTGGAAAGAGTCCAGTCTGGATCAGCCTTACCAGAGGGCCACAAACCCTCAGTCTGTTTGTAGCAGCAGGTCCAGGTACGAGTCTGACGTGTATTAACTACCCATTGAGCACACAACTGCTGTCCTAACATGACTATAAGAGAGAAAATGAAATGAAAAATGGGAGCTTAGTGTCAACGTTCATATCTCACAGGATGCATTGCACATCTCACATCATCGTCTCCGTTTTTTGTTGTGTGCAGTAGTCCAGCAGGAACCCAGATGTCAGCAGAGAGCATCATTCCTCTGTCTCAGTTTATAAAGAAAACGGCGCTGCATCTGAACAACTCCACCAGCGCCCCCTCCACCCCAGAGCTGCACGTACGCCGACAGGGCTCCCAATCCTTCAGGTACACAGAGAAGTCCGATTAGTACACTAACGCACAAAGAGCACAACAACATGCCCACTGTAATTTAACAATTCCACATATGTCTCCTCAGACTTCCCAAAAGTAAGCCACCTGCTGACACGGAGAACAACCGAGAGCGAGCCAGGCTGCCCCAGCGACGCTTACTGGCTGACTTCATGGTGCGTTCTTCAGAGTACACTCCCTTGCGCCCTTACCAGTCCAGCTCGGAGGACAGCAGCTCGGAGCACTCGTCCTCCTCCTACATTAGCTCTCCTGGCGGGGACGCACCCACTGAGATCCCAAAGCTCTGCCCGCCGCCTTACGGATTCCACTTTGGAGCACAGAAGAAAGGGCTCTCCAGCTTCACCAAGAACACCAACCAGACTCAGTCCGGCCCCGGGTACGTCAGACCAAATGTGGAAGATGGCCCCCTCTCCCCTCAAGACCTGGACATGGGAAAGTGCTTCCTGTCTTCTCCTCCTGTGGCACACAGCCCTCAGCAAAGACAGTGGCAGGGCGGGGCCTCATCCACGAGGACAATCCCGAAGCCCCCTCCGCCTTACACCAGGGTGGTGCGAACGCCCTCGCTGAACGAGTACCCGAACCACGCCATCAGGCTGATGCCCAGGGACATTGTGTCGGAGGAGTTGAAGTCATGGCATCTGAGGAATCAGCTGCAGAAGTTACGGCCAGGCTGCGAGGATCAGCAGAGCTCCCTGAGTGTCAAGAGCCCCACTTCTCCTCATCTGCCTCCATTTAAACAGGTCAGTACTGATCATGTTACAACAGTAAAATAGGAGTAACACAAGACTGATTCTTTTCTTAACAAATTGATTGATTGTTTGGTCAATAAAACATCAGAAATCAATGAAAAATGTCCACCACAACTTCCACGAGTCAAATGTAACATCTTCCAATGTCTTGGTTTGTCTGACCGACAGTCCAAAACCCCAAAATATTGAGTTTGCAATAAGATTAAGACATGAAAAACAACAAATCCTCACATTTAAGAGGCTGGAAACATCATATTTCTTGACATTTTTTGCTTAAAAAACGACTGAAATTGATTAATCGATTTTTAAAATAGTTGCTGAATTATGTTCTTTTGATCAACTAATCAGATTTAAAATATATGTATATTTCAGAATGTGTGAGCTGAACACTGATTCCATGTTTTCACAGGGTTCGGGTAATGTGATTCTCCAGAGAGCTGCAGACGGGACTCCACTTCAGTGGTTCATTGCGGAGGATGCTGAAATCGTGAGCCAGGTGTAACTAGGACCTCTACTCCTCCGCAGGAGGTTCAGCACGATGTGTGTTATCCCTCTCTATTTATTTCTGTATTTATTACGGTTGTGGGCTCTCTGTGAGATTGTATTTTGACTTGATGCTGGAAACGTAGACCTATTGGGACTCCGCTGAGCACATTTCTCTCTTTTAATTTAAAACATAATATAAGGTGGTATGCCAGTTGTATTTATTTTAAATTGCTTTCTAATAGATGCTTCTAAAAGTTCTGAGGTGAATTAAGGTTCAGACCAAACCGATTTAAAACACAGATGCTGAAATTATTTTTGTGTCTGGCACACATTTTGCACATGAAATTCATCTACAGTAGTTTACGAAAAAAGTATCCCCATTCCTAATATAATGTTTTATGTTGTACTATATTTATCTTTTAATGAGGGTTTCCCCCTGGCAACATGAAGACGTATTACTAAAATGTTATATAGTTAAAATTTAACATCTAGCCATGAAGTGAAGTGAGCTGAATCTTAACGTTTGCTGTTAACTCTTTAATTAATCACGGATGCCTTTGAGGAATGTTTTTACTTCAGTGTGGTGTTTTCTGACTAACTAAGTGATTGTATCAGTTTTGATATGTTTTGTATATTTATAATAAAAAATACAGCTGAACGTGAAGTTTGTGGCTTTGTTTTCTAGAAGCTAAAAGAACACATTGAACAAACAAAAGACTCATGAACAGTTTAATATTCAAAGACTGATACAGACATTTCAGCTGGTCTACACACTGGATGTTTACAATCCAGTTACAGACTATAGACTGTTGGTACATTCTGATGGTACATTCACGGCTCAGGCGCTTCATCGTGAGGCTTCCACAAGAAGCAAGTCAGCGTTACGACGCACAAAAGCACAAACAGGTACATGCAGAGCAGCGCCCAGCGACAGCGGTACAACCAGTGAGCCAGAGGACGATGTCGCCACAAGGATCCACACCTGAGGAGAGCAGTCGGTCAGTGTCCACCGGAAAGAATCACCACAAGTCGTCTTCTGAAACACATGTCGACTTACGTGCTCACAGAAAGCCGTCGGTAGATCTTTGTCGTCTTTTTATCCTTGTCTGCTTTTTTCTTTGATAACGCAGCTTTGCCCTTGTGTCTCTGACGCGAAGTATCCAGAGGGGAACTGCAACAAAGACAGGTACGTTACAGTTCTCCCAAATACAGTGTCAATGCAATGTTACAAAGGGAGGATGGAATAATAACAAAAACTATATTCTATACTGGTGTTAAATGTGTAAAGTGTCTTTTAGTCGCAGTTCACAGCAGTAAAAGAGCAGGTGTTACTACAGACATTAATGATGGCTGTTAATTAAGGCCATGAATTACAGCATCGTCAAAAAAAAGAGCAAGCTTTAATCAAACAAACATCCAGAGCTTCAGCAGGGTTGATGTTTACTGCAGGTATTAGTATTGTGTGGCGTTTCTGCTATTTTGTTCGTGACCAGTGAGTCCATACTTTTTGTCGCGTAACTTTCTGGTGGCCTGTTGTTTAGATGGGAGACACTCGGGGCTGAGGACCGGAGGTGGAAGAAGCTCAGCAGCTGGAGCTTCTGACAGAGTTTCATCTGGATCCAGCGGCCTGAAGAACACATGGAAAAGGGAAATCAGGAGGTGACACACATTTGCTGATCACTTGGTTCCAGATACAAAGTCTCTAGCTGACCTGTCATCCGCAGGGAGGCTGTAATCCATGGTCATGGCAGAGCAGCTGGACTTCAAGGGGGGAGACGTGCAGGTGAGGAAGGAATCCTTGCTGAAGGACCTTTCGGGAAGAGCTCTTTTCTTCACGTCTCGCTTTATCTTCTCCTGTAGAGACAAAGACGAAGACGCTCGGCTCGTTTGGGTTTCTGGATGATAACAATTGTAAAGAAAGTTCGCTAAAGAAACCTCCTTACCTGGATTTGGTTGGGAATTAGCGATATGCTGAGTCTGCGACGAACGCTGCTCTGAAAGATCACAAGTAAAAGGCAGATTGAAGTCATGACAAGGAAAGTGTTCCCATATCAGATGGGACAATATGCCGCACATCGGCATACCTGCTGAGAGTTTTTCTTTCTGCTGTCACTTTCCTCTGGATCTAGAACGAGAAATTCAGTCAGATATTGCACATGACGACAGAGCAAGACGAACAGCACGAGACAGAGCATCAGAGACCTGGCGACGCTCTGGGGTCGGTGCTCGAGTTCTGCTGCTGGATCGTCTTCTTGGCCTCCTCCAGCTCTGCCACGTTTCTGTCATGGTGTCTCCTCAGGTTCTCCACATGAGCCACCATGAGCTCCACCGCTCGACTCACTCGAGCCTCCTATCAAAGACACAAAATATCATACAAAACCAACACACCTGTTGTTGATCGCTTTCATGTCCGTACATGCATTATAATGTGTGACAGATCAATATTAACAAACTGTAATGCATAGATAGAGAGATTGTGTTGCTGTGTATGCAAACAGTGTACAAAAAGTGCACAAACTTTAACTTTGATTGTTGCTTATTTCGTGAATAATATGAAATGTTATAGATTTAATCTTTTATGGGTGATTCTTCCCTCTGAAACTGTTTTATTTGAAGGATTTCTTGAGGCTTAAAGTGGTGAAAGTATTCAGTTTTTAGAAATGTCTCTAATCATTTTGTGACCCCCCCTCACAGTTATTCTAGGGCCCTTTTTTGGCGCCCCGACCCACAGGTCGTAAACCACGTTCCTAAGTGTTACTGAGCCATCCAGTACCTGGTGCACAGCGCCGAGCACCTCCGCCGTGTTGGAGATTCGTTCCACGGTCCCACCGAGGACGTCCAGAGACAGCTCCAGCCTCTGCAGGATCTTACTGCGCTTACTGTCCAGACACAGGTCCTTCAGTGTCTGAAATCACACACACACACACACACACACGTGTACACCTGCTCTATGGTAGCGTCATCAAAGCGTATCTCACATCATCATCAGCCATTTACTGCACCTCCAGCGTCTCCCTGCCTCTGGTCAGCTCCAGCTGGATGTTGTCCTCGGCCAGGTTGCGGGCGTGCTCCTCCGCCTGCAGCCTCTGCTTCAGGGTGTACTGATCACAGCGGGAGGCCACGGCGATCTGAGAGAAGGCCGCCTGGGAGCAACAACATTCATCTTACATTTCAGATGGAAAATGAATACGTTTTTATCTGCTGCTTGGATATTTAGCACAAAATCAAGAAGTATATTCTTTAAAATCCACATACAGACAAGATGACAACTAAAACTTAAATTTAAAGGATCACAAGTGTTCAAGTCCGTCTCCTGTTCATACAGGCGTTTAAAAGACAAACATTTGAATACATATTTGCATAGGACTGTAGGTTTCGTCTCTCATCATCGCTCACATTGACAGAGCTTTAGGAAGAGATCTTTTAATGGGAATAATGATTATAACAAGCAGAACCTGTTCATTTAAAAGCAACTAACAAACATGCACACATGTAATATATGAAGTACATCAAAATACACATGTAGGCTAATTCAAAAGAGGAAAAAACAGCATGTAGTGTGTGGTATATCATGGGGACCTTACCTCCAAATCTTTCTCTGACAGCTCCACACTGTCAGAAACAAAGACAAGTGACAGTGTGACGGAAAGTCAGATGAACTCGTGTTATTAAAGGTCTACTATGACAGGCTGTGTGGCAGATAAACATCACACTGGTCACCTGTCGAGGCCGACACGCTCTATGATGGACAGCTCGTTCCAGCTTGTGATTGGCAGCTCCTCTTGACTGGTTTCTGTTGAGACACAACCCAGTTTAAATGTACAGCCATGATACTGGTTCCTGGACTTTGTGCGAACATTTTAAAGCCGTTACCTTCGTCAGCGTCCTCATTGTCCCGCATGGTGGACGGGCTGTAGATGTTTGTCTCTGCATCAGGCTGAAATTAGTTCAGAAACATTTCCTCTATTATGAAAGATACAATCATCCCATTTAAAGCCGTAACCAGGTAGGACAGCTGGTAGATTTGACTCACCTGAGCGGTCATCACTACATCAACTTCTGTCTTCTCAAGAATAATCCAATTGTCTTCCTCGGGTTGAAAACAGATTAAATCATTCAAATCCTCTTCACAGTCAGCTCTGGATTTCTCATTGATGCTGGAAACACAAATATATTCGTGGAAGTTCCCGTCCGTGTTTTGTTAATTTCTCCTGCACTGAGAATAGATAATCCTATTAGGAGATTCACAGTCAAACCAGAGCAGGAAGACCGCCCAAGAGGCTCATGGGTAGCCTTGGTTGTACCGGTTGCTGTGTTTTTATCTTTGGTAAATAAAGGCTGGTGTTGACCCAAGTGATGAACCAATTATCACTCTCACTGCCCTGTGAAGGAAATATTTGAGTCCCAACTATAAACTTCACTGAATCCAAACACTTCAAAGGGATTATTCAACTGTTCTTAAGTTGATTGGATGCATGGACCCTTACTGTACACAACATTTAACAGTGGCATACAAGCCCCAACTGTTGTTTTTTTACTATTAGTTTATTTAAAAATGCTGTTTTATGCAAGTCATAAAATATATTCATCATGCACCTTTTCATGAGTCTGCACATATTCATTATAATGGCCCACAAATAACAGTCTGGCTGCTGAAGAGCCCCACTGATAAGATCAGCTGATTCACAACAGCAGCAGTTACTTTTTCTCCCACAAATTAGATAATCATTTTATATCTTTAATCACTGACTATTAGTTTGAGGGATAATTCTGTTTACAGCATAGAGGAAACTCAACATGGTTGACCTTCACATTACCATCTAGCGACGGGCCGAGAGGCTTAGTAGCGACATCCAAAAAAATGTGTAAAAGTAAATGCCCCTTGGAAAATGATTCGTCAGCAATTTAAATATATTTGAGTAGACGTGACAGGTTTTTCTCCCCTGTACATTGATATACACTGCTAAGATCAATGAACACAATCACTACTTTAGTGTTAAAACATTACGGCTACAATCACCTTTAATTTTAAACCATTGAGAAAAGAACTAAAACAGCTTCTTTGTTTTGTCCCTATATAAGCTCATTCAATACATGTTAAATATAAAGGAGGCCTTACATTGAGAATAGACACCTAGTAGTTCATAGGCGTCCGTGATGTTTACAAACAAAGTCTCAGAACAGTGAACTTGGAGCATCTCCACATGTTTATTGATAGAAAAGCGGTCCTTTAGTAGAGGCGTTGGGGTTTGCCCATGGTGCTCTTGACGTAGAGGGCACGCACGTTCTGCCAGTTCTTCTTCAGCAGAGACACGAGGAAGTTGACGGCAAGGTGGATGTTGTACACAAGCTCATCCTCCGTCATCTTCACGTGTCCTACAGCCACAGCCAGACACAGAACCTACAGGATAGAGTGAAGATTAATACATTGTTCAGTCACCCAACAACCAATTTCTTAAGTATAACATCAACGTTCAGAACAGAACAGTAAAATAAGTCGGGATGCACCAATCCAACCGTTTCAGTCCGGATAAAGAGAGCTGGGCTTTGATTATCGGCAGATACGGAGTACCGATCCACTACCTGTTTGTGATTCATGAGCTGTATATGCATGTGTGGGAGTGACGCGATCATTTTTTTGTTTTTGAGTATTGCTGAGCTTACCTTCTTCATCTGGAACTTGATGGTGGATTTGACCTCATCCACCTTGGTGTTCAGGTTCTCATTGTGGGTGAGCAGGGAGGGGAACTTGCCAGCCTTGTTCAGCCCAGGACCCAGGATACGAGGGATCTGCTTGATCAGAGACTCAGAGGCCAGGAAGGCATCGTACTTTTTGGCTAGAGAGGGAGTGAGAAACACCAACGTTAAAAAAAAATAACCTGCAGGACTTCAATCATCACAAATCAGGCGTTGTTGCGAGTGAGAAGGCTAACTTCGTACCGAGCTTCTTGACCATCTTCTTGTTCTTGTTGAGCTTCTTGAGAGCCTCGATGTCCATGTGCGGCAGCTCAGCGACTTTGGCTTCGTCACAGTGCTGCTGGTCTCCCAGGACGCACACGGAGAACTTGGGCCGGGGGAGACTCTTCAGCCTGCAGATTTACAAAGCAGGTAAGAGACGCTGCTCACAACCCCACACCAAGCACAAGGGCATCAGTTGGAAGTAAGGCAGGGTACGGTTCAGACTGCACAGTCCGCATTACGGTGGTTTAAATGAAAACTCACACGTGCTCTTCTCTAATGCATACATCACGCCATACAGGCCAATTCATTTTAAGTCATCGCTCTGGTTTACAAGCTTCTTTTATCCCAATTAATCTTTGGGATGAAAAAAGTTCTCTTGTCTAAAAAACAAATACTCTGCCATCCTCAAATGACATCTCCCTCATTTTACTACGTAATAGAAGAAATCTTACCCATACCACCATTGTGGCCGGTGTCCAGCTGACCTCTTTGTAATAATTGGTCGGCTTGAGGACATGAACTTAGCAGCTCAGCCACTCAAAGCCTCCCCTCATGTTTTAAGACCCAGGGTAGGGGTCCGTCTGCTTCACCTCCAACCAGCAAGGCTGGGTCGGCTCAGTCAGACTACCCAGAGTACTTCTCCATGTCTGCCCCTGGCCTGTCTGGACTTTTGGCTTTCACTTTTAAAAAGATTTCAGCAACCAATAGCCATATTTACAGGCTGTTTGTATCCTCAGACAGGGCTGGAAGCACACAGGGAAAAGGTCGGGTGAAACAGGAAAAGGGTCGAACCTGACGGTGCCGGAGAAACGCTTGTCCTTCTGGGGATCATAGTTTTTCAAGCTGATCTGCAGCTCCACAGACTCCGTAAACCTAAAAAAAGACAACGTTAAACATCGTCGGCCATTAACGCCATTTATCTCAAGGCACAAGAGGTTTAACACATGGACTCACTTCCTTGACTTGGTCAGAGAGCCCTGCAGGACCTCCTTCACGGCTTCATACAACGTATCCCTGGAGACCTTACTGTAAGAAAAATATCAGAAAAGATATCGAGGCAGATATTAGCGGAACACCTCCATAGACCCAGTTACTTCCGTTGATCTATGGCGGCAACAAAATCACAAAATAGGTGAAAAGTTGAAAGATATTCTCATAAATATGTTCTGGGAGAGTCAATATATACATCCGATGCATGATTGTTTTCTAAAACACATCCTAAACGTGTGGATGACGGAGGATTGCATCGGGTGACCTAACGTTATCGCGGCAGCTTAGCCGGTTCCGTACGTTACATTTAGCTTCACCCAATTCTGAATAAATGTACTAAATAACACATACGATAACAATACGTAAGACTTAAACGAGTATTGCAGCTCGGTTTAAATGTGGAAACAGCTTATTATTTGACATTTATTAGTTAAACTGAGTCTAACCTCATTTTTGCGGCTCGTCCCTCACGACTCACTACGTTGAAAAGGAAGTTCAGAGGGAAGTTACGCAAGATAAAGGCGCCATTGTGTGCACGTCATCAAAAAGCGGCGAAGAAGTTTTTTTCCCGCAGCTTTATTGGCAAAATTCAATACATTTATTAAATGGATTATATATGTTCCAGTTTGTTTTAATTAATTATAAGAGTTGCAGTAAATACATCGTAGTATAGATATAATTTAAAAAATAGTAACTCAATTGTACAACAAAAAACTAAATTTAGGTAAAAAAGAAGAATAAGAAAAACGAAAATCCTCAGGGTCTACTAATTTGAAATATCTAAATAACATAGTTTTAGCCAATTCCTTACTTTCGAGTTTCAAGTTTTCAATATTAGGATAGTGAGATACTTATATTGATTACTTTTATTAATCAAGTTCGGTATGTAAGTTGTATCTGCAGAGAAATTAGAATTGTTAAAAGTGAGAGATACATCAATCTTTGCCATGAGTATGATATATTTTTCTTTCTTTTATTAGTTCACCTAAAAAAACCCTAAAAAATAGCCTAGCATGAAAACAATCTAAGACATGTTCATTAGTTTCCCCTTTAAAAAGAATGACTTTGTATAATATCTAACTGTTGTTTGTTATATCTGTAATCCTTTCTTTAATACATATTTGCTCTGTGAATAATATTACATCAAAATGATGCCGATGTGTGCTGTGCTCAACAAAATAAATTGACAAAAAGGAGATAACTTTTCATAAGACACCTTTCATGCAGGTGGCGTAATTCAAAGTGCTTTACAATAAAGTGAAGAAACAAGTGAATAAATAAAGAAAGGCAAACAAATACAAATGTGCAAAAAAACAAGCAATCAAAAGAACAAAAAACAGGCAGCAAATAGCAAGAACAGGCATGCTAAAAACAAAACATAAAAGATGAGAATAAAACAAAATAAAAGTCAAACTTTAAAAAAAGGCAATGTTGAATAAATGCATTCTACAATTGTCGTTTAGAGATGTTCACAACTTAAATCCTTGGGTCGGTAATTCCATGGTAAAGAGTTAAAAAAGGCAGAGCTAGTGATTTTATTTGTGATAGTTTGTATTTTAAAAGATCTAAGAGGATGCAAATGATTATAAAACAAAGAATTAGTAATGTAGGCGCTTCCCAAACCACAGGGATCCTCGTAAACAAACATAAGAATGTTAAAATCAATCCAATAGGACACTGGGAGCCAGTGAAGGTTCAAACTGGTGCAATGCGCTCTTTCTTGTTCAAACCTGGCAGCTGAATTCAGAATTAATAGCTTTTCAATAGATTGTTTTTGAATATCTGTGAAGTGAGCATTACAGCAGTCTAATCTACTTGAAATATAAGCATGAAAAGGAATGGGAAGAATCTTGGGGTCCCTTTTTGCAATACCTGGACTCAATTTGACTGCTTTGGCAGTTTACTCCCATTTCTTTTGTGTCTTTGGCACGTGGTTAAGATTAACTTTTCTCAGTTACTTGAATTCCCCCCCGTTGTGTGTGTATGTTTAAGTTTGGTTGTGGGCATTGATTTTCATGGGATTCATTTATTTAAAAAAAATGTTAATACAAAAAAGACAAATAAACACATGAACAAGTTAGAAAGTAAAACTAGAAATACCTCAAAATAAAAACACTTAATTTCAAGGTAGAGTCCTGTATTAAAAATCCTACAGAAGCAAACCAGTTTACTTCAAGTACTAAAATTAAAAGTATTCATGCAGCAGAATAGCCTTCAACAGTGTTGTATTATTACATAATACAGATGCCTTAACATACAACCAGGAGATTAGTGTTGAAGATGGTCGAGGTGAAGATAATTCTAATCACAGCATAATATATAATACTGCATCTTATTTTACAAGATCACATTTTGTAAGTCAAATCTGAATCTAGAGGCAAACCAGTCACTGTTGCGCTCAAAAAATGTGATATTTTTCTGTGTCAACCTGGTGGAATGAGGTGCGTCACTTTCAAGTAAATATTGCCAAGAGATGGACAAGAACGTATTCAAACAGTTTTATTAACGTGCATTACGACGGAAGAAAATTCACGCGGGTGTGATTCTTTTCAAAGCAGCTTGCAGAGACTTTTTCAGGAAGGTCTCATTTACCATCAGGCAACCTTGCAGGGAGTGTTTGTGAGCAGCCGTCACCTGGAGAAACATTGATACACAGAAAGGTTACAAACACCATTTCATCCACTGCTCTGCCATTATGCATGACATCATGTACAAACTTACATGACGGTTATATTTGGTGAGGACCGTTAGCATCATTTTTGCAAACTTCACAGACTTGGTGAACTGAGGACCCTGGCTGAGGAGCTGTTCGCTGAACTGTGTGAACAGTTCTTCACTGAAGTCAGGCTGAAGAAACGAAAGAGAAAAACAGGCAACTCAATAACAATGAATATTAGGACTACATGGCCTTGCAGCACTTTCACCATTAATAAACAACCGTTCATCTTACCTTAGAGTCCAGCACGCTGTGGATAACGGAGAGCACAGCCTCACCCCAAGATATTTTGAATGTCATTCTGGGGGGGTAAAAAGACTGCATAAACACTCAATAACCATAAGTCTGTTCTTGTGTTGTGCTTCTTTGACTTGTTACTGCTGTAAAAACAGTTACATGTTTTATCTTACTGAAGCACCAGCAGTCTGTAATGGGAATCCAGACAGCCTTCTATCAGTCTGTTCAGCAGCTCAGCCTGCGAGTTCCCTGAAAACAAAGCAAAGTTCAAAACAGAGGATCAGTTGATGTTCGGGCCAAGAGGTGAGGAACAAGGTCATACCTTCAAAGCATCTGTTCTGTTTCTACTTCAACCAGGACACTGAATCCATGCCAGCTGCTCTGCAACTTACCGACTCTGAGCCCCCTGCAACAGGCAATGCTAACAACCCTTTCCTCACCCATGTTCTTTTCCTCTAGAACTGGTCCGATCAGAGCGTGGCACGCTGGTCTGGGATAGCGGCTACACAGCGACGTCACTGCAGTGACTAAACATCTGGAGGCCGGTTCCGACAGGGAGAGGACCTGCGGTAAAAATGACATCCCGTCAGTCTCAAAACGCAGCAGCACAGTTTCCATACTTTGCATATCCAGTGATGGACCTTCTGCAGCAGGAGGCTCCTGATGAGTGTTGCTGCCGTGCTGTAGCTGAAGTCAAGAGCAGGAGTCAAAATACTGCTGCACAGGTTAGGCAGAGTTTGCTCCGGCAAGTCAGGAAAACTCAGCATGCTGCAGAACACCTCCACCTAAACAGGAGAGGGTGAGATGTGAAATTAGACCTTTCACCGCTTATCAGCAAGCAAAAGATCGTGTTGAGTGTCGCTGTAAAGCACAACAAGCTAAAGTCACCAGTGGAACAAACGCTGTTAGTTTATAGTCCATTTCTTATATTCCAGATGCTACACATTCAGAGACGTCTGTACAATGTAATACCAACTACCGTTGTGAAACTTATGTTCAATTATTAGTCGACTCAATCACAATTTCTGAGCCTTTATTGGTGTTGTGTGTCAGTGCATTAAAAGATGTACCCAATAATTTGTCTCATCACCTTTATAGTTCAGTTTACAATACAGACGCATTAATGCAGGAGTTAAACATTGACAAAAAGTCTGCTAAAGAACTTTGAGGACATACTTGGCCGGGGTCACAGTCGTTTAATACTTTGAACACCTCCATTGAGATCTGGTCCCACTGCAAAACAGACAATTATTATAGGAAAAGTAAATGTCACTCTCAGGCTGTGATGGCTAGAAGAAAGATATTCTTACCTCTGTCTGATTTTCCAGTAATTCTTTTATTTGAAGAACAGAGACCTAAAAAAAAGAAAAAGGTTTTTGTACTTCTACTAAAACTGTGACCTGGGTGAGTACACTTGATTTGATCACTTGGAAAGGTGTTATCAGGAGGGCCTCCTATCATTTAATTGAATAAAGAATGTAAATGATGTACATTTCGGTGAAGACTGGACAGATGACGCCTGCTGATAGAAGTATGGTCTCTACCTTTATATGTTCAGGCAGAGCGTCACATGGACCGTCTGGTGCTGGCTGCAGTTCTTCACCAAGCGTTTCTGCTCGAGCAGCACTTTCCGACCTTCCCGATGTCTCCTCTTTTGTGCTCCATTCATCAACATCGCAACATTCACCACCAGAGACATCCATCTTCATCCTTTTACTCCGCTGTCCCGTTTCCTCACAATCTGAGTCCAGAGTGACAAAGCGGCCCTTTCTTTTCCATTGTGTCCTCAGCACTGATGAACCAGACGCATTTTGAGAATCAGATTCTACCGTTGGACCGCTGAGGCAGGCGGCCCATCCTCCGGTCTCACCAAAACCAACCAAACGCTGGGACAGCTCCTCGAGTCTCTGGCTGCACAGTGGAGTGTACAGAGGGGGGTCGTCGTGGGTCCCAGTGGCTCTCTCCAGCTGTCTAACCAGAGCGATGACCCAGGGGCTCGGACGAGGGTCCTGGGTGAGGCATTCAAGGAGACGACGCACAGCGGGCCGAGGAAGAACCGAGTGGACCAGATAGACGAAGGAGAGCAGGTTGTGTTTAAATAATGCTGGGAACAGGCATACCAGGGGTTCACTAGAACAGGTGAGGGGGAAAGAATTGGTGTGAGGCATAGGGATGTGACGTAATACGGTAGATGTGCACCATTTCTCTTAGGTTGCCACTTATGAGGATCCAAGCACGACTTCTCAAACTAATTTATTTACTTGTTCCCAGTGCATACAGGCTCACAGTGGTAGGACACAAGTACTAATTCTAATAATGTAGTGGAATTATATTTTGACATTTGCGTGCTATGACAAGTGAAAATGTCTGCAGAGAGAAACGCACTTGTTAGCAGTTTCTATCCCCTCTTTTACTTCCGAACAGACGTTACACGTATTTGACAGAAGCCTGGTGCGGTTACTCACACAGTTAGCGGCTGGTCTTCAGTCTGGGGACACGTTACTTCGTCTTGGCATAGCGTTTCCATGAAGGGACACAGGGACATGTCCGGGTTGACACGCTGCTGCCTGTGGAAGACGTCCAGAGCTCTGAGAGCACCGGAGGTTCCACACAGAAGCGACCGAACCAGCAGCTTAGACTGCCCGTCAAACCGACTCACAAACATACTGCCGGGTGAACTTTTACACAGCGCCCGCACTGCCAAGCAGCCACCCCGCCGGTTCTGTTGACATGTCTTCTTCGCGAGTGTCATGTCACGAAGTTTGTGCTCCGACTTCCACCTAGTGGTGAAACTCAGAAGCAACAGGTTCCAGCCTCTCAAACGCAAATCTCACCCATTTATACCTGCAAAACGTAAATTTAAAAAAAAAATAAAAAAAGCACGACAAACCTTTTCAGTGAGAAAACTTGTGAAGCAATTTTTTATTTTCTGTGTACAAGTACAGCTTGTTTAAAAATAAATAAAAACTTACATTTCATATTCTTGCCAAATCTAAGGGGAAAAAAAAAAGGGTCACATGACTCGAGTTATCAGTAGGGGACATTAGCAAGAAGGGGTACAGCATATATTTTTATCTAGACAATTAAAACTACAATCCACACTTTAAAAATATCAAAATGGTGCAAATTGCTAGGAGAGAAGTTAGAATAGAGCACTCCTATTAATTTGAGGTCATGGGAAAATTAACAATTTGCAACATGTTGGAAGCACTATGGCCACAGGACATAAATAAATCCAAACTAGCAGGCCACAATATCATTAGACGCATCACATCTGGGACGCTCACATCTATTACAGGGGCAAATAACCATGTGCCACAGAGAGCCAAGAGTACACCTACTCATTACCTAACAAACTGTAGCAGGTGATTTCACAAGTTAGTTCCTCTCTGGTTGTGCTTACTGCTAGTCAGTAAAATCACCTGCTGCAGTGCGACTGTAATTAAAAACTAACACAGGGCCCTCAATGGGGCAGGGTTGTCATCCTGAATCTTGATCAGTTCTCAAGAGAAGATTTCAATACTGACAGATGGGTCAAAACACAGCCATGTATTCTTCAGGGGGCAATTGAATAACTAAGACCCCATTCAGTGGTTTCAGGCACTGAAGAGATTGAAAAGGCTCAGAAACCATACTCTTCAGATAGGTAAAAAGGAAAGCCGTCGTCTTCATCATCATCACCACCAGCGTTGTGGTCCCTGAGAACGGTCATGGCTACGAAAAGATTAATTAAATCTACACCATCGTAGTCTTCATCTTCTGTGTAATACTGTTGAGCAAGAAATAAATGTAAAAGAGTAAACGCATAGCTCGCCCATACCAGTGGTGGTGAGAACTGGATAACAGAACAGGGATTATATTTACTGGAAATGACCCGTGAGGAGCATGTTTGTCATGCCGATAAAGGCACTCCGTCTTGAAGGGACAGCATCTGTAGCGGGTGTAGTAATTGCATCTTTTCTTACTAGAGTCATGAGACAAGACCAAACAGGAAGGAGTTTTAGTTGCATGTGGGCATTTCTCAAAACAACAAACTGCAAGATCAGCATTGGCTAGAACTTCAAATACTAAAAAGGCAAAACTGCATGGAAAAAGGCAAGTTGGCTTAACATATTTAATATTGCAGTCCCATTTTGTAATCATTACCAATGTAGGACCTTCAGTGCGCACACATGCATATATACATTAAATAGGCAGTTCTACCGTGACAATACATTTGAATCCAATCAGGGTGAGTCTTACAGGCCCCCGAGAAATGCGTCACATCTCTCTACTTTTGAAGCATTTCCTGTTAAAACATGTTAAGACAGATCATCACGTTGCTTTACACCTCAAGAAGGATCGCTTCCCGTTATGGATAGTGAGAAAGGTGTCTGGCTTCAGATGAGAAGTTCAGCTGGAGGGGCATGTCCAGTATGAAGAACAGGTTAGACCTTCGGCCCAGCTGTAGTGTTTAGTGCTGCTATCAAAATATTCACAACATACCTGAATTTCTCTTTGAAGGCAGCAATTAGGCTTTCCTTTGCTTGTCCTTCAACCCAGTGTTTGTTTGGCACATAAAAGGCAGATCTCACTCGACACTGTGGGCAGCTCCTTGGGAATCATCATTGAAACACTGATGTCAAGTCAAATCCTTTACACGCATTGTCAGATGCATTTAAATATTCAAATATTTGACTTGAACCTACTTTACCACATCCGGCCCGAGGTCTTTCGTTTTCCTCCAGGTCATGATGCATTGTAAACAGAAGGAGTGACTGCAGTTGGGCAAGATTCCAAAAACATGGTTTCTTGGATCCGTCTTTTCATACACCTTGTCCATGCAGATGCCACAGGTCACATTTTGACTCCGGAGGAAGGCGTCCATTTCCTCCATATTCCCTCGGGTACTAAAGGCCGCAGCAGCTGCACCGTCCTCTATTGTCTCATTGGAAGTCTCCTGGACACAGAAACTTTAAAGTCAGCAACAGCCTCCTGGGTTCAATTTTGGCTTGATTCACCAACATGCCCTGTATAACGAACACTTATAATCAAGCAAACCTGCTCATTTCTTCCTTCACGTGCACATGCTTGAGCAGCTTCTGAACTCTGGACCGATTCCCCAGAGGCAGTGAGAGGAGTGTTGGTATCTGTAAAGAAAAGCATAAGTATGGAGAAATGCTAACCAAAGGCAGCATCATCCATGAAGACATTCAATACCTTGTGATTGTTCCTCAGCAATATCTGCTGCCAGGAGCCCAGTGTTGTGCGGAGGATTTGAGATATTAACCACTAACTGTGGTCCGTTGTACGCCGGCCTGGACAGCACGTCCGCCTGCAGGAGAGCAGGCTCTGACCCTCTTCTGTCAGGTGGAGTGTAAGCCACACTAGAGGAAACCGTAGGCACTGAACCTCTTCTACCTGCAACAGTTGCTACAACTTCAGGTAGGACATGGAGATACCTAGCGGTGGGAAATATTCAAGAGCTAAGGTAATCCGTGTGCATGACATATACTCTCGTTTAACTACATACAACCGAGGGATGTGGGGATAAAAAGAGCGTACCTGCAGCGTTCACCATACCAGCATCCACCTTTCTGAAAGTACCTGCATATTTGTGGTATAGCTGGCCATTCATGTCGGTAACTACATCTTGGACCCAATCTGCAAGAGCCATTGATGAAACGCCTGTGATGAAAAGGGAAGAGAGTGAACTTCAGCCATGTAACGTTAGCGTCAAAAGCAGCATGTTTCTTACATGGCTGAGGCAATGGACATCATTCATTATTCAGAGTGTGAGGCTAGGACAGCCTCACCTGTGTCAACACCTGAGACCTCTGCTTTCTGGCCCCGAGTCGGTCAAGTCACAGAGCTGAGACGTTGACTTTAAAGTCTTCATTTTGTGTGAAATCCTCTTATTCTCCGGTCAGTAACACATATTTAGAAGCAGTTACATAAAGCATAACATTACATGAAAATAAGCATGTAACGTTAACTAATTAGGACTAGGAATTGGAAATAGAAATACAGAACCGTGAACGTTAACCCGACCGTTTGACTTAACGTTACATACACAAGTTACCGTTAATTTAGTAAGTTATGTCCAGAGTTTCATTTAATCACGATTTTAATGTTAAATGTGCGCGATAGATTAAGTTAAGCACGGGGTTGCAATAACTGATACGAACTTAGTGTTATTGTAAGTGTCAGCAACGCTCACCTGCTTTCTTTACACCTGTTCACCCATGTTTATTTTCAAATGACTCTCCACACCAACACTCTCAAAACAACCACTAAAAAGTACACTTTTCTTGTTTTATTAACAAAATTGAAATCGGGAAAAGTCACTTTTTCACCAGTCCTTCTACTGCAGCACAGCGCTTAAAAGTAGCTCAGCTTGTCGTTAGAACTCATGGACAATTATCTTAGTAACGTTTCTCAAGATCAGAGACGGAGCGACTACTACAGAGCAACCCGTTATTTGTGCACTTTCATTGACGATCATACAACCAGCCTCCGCTTACCTACAGATGCTTGCATTACGGACCAAGTCCATCCTCCGTGTGTTTCGATCACCCTCCATCTCTCTCTATCTAAATAGTCATCAGCCGGCTCCTCGTACCAATCAACGTAGCAACGAACCAATAGAAACGAGACGTTGACGTGACGTATCCCAAATTCCCATTTGCGTGTGAACGAGCCCAAAGTTTAATTAGTGATGTAATCATACCAGGCACGTGCATCCGACATAACTCTGTCTCTCTATAAAAAAAATAAGTAGAACATCAGCGTGATTTCTAATAAGTTTATAAGTGAGATGTAACTAAACTAGATCTGCAGATATTTTACATGCGACTATAAGGACGAAATTATTTCAAGTCTTATTTTGTGAACAAATATGTCAATCCCAATCACTCAGACAGGCATTGAGGTAGCTTACATCAACTTTTTTGGTGTACTTTCTCGCTTTATCCATCCACACCCTTTGCTATGTTGGATCACCAGCACATCAGCCAATAATATCAAATTTGTTTGCCACGTGTATCAATAGCAGGAATTAAGGCAACAATACAAAAAAAAAAAGAAAAAGTCAGCGATCAGATGAAACAGTGGAATGATGTCACAGATCACACATTAGAGGTAGATAGGGATCAAGACAGATTAAGAGCACAAGAGGAGATTTCTGAAGGAGGACCGTGTGCACCAGTGCTGACATGCTGAAGTCCATTCAGAGTCAAAACGGTGGGACGTCCTGCAGAATAGGAGGGGAAGAAAAACAGTTGGAAACGTGCGATTGTTGGCTCCAGTATTGTAAGGCTGTTACACTTTGTGGCTCTCCTAACAAGTCAGACTGCACACAAAAAGGAAGGTGATCTAGGACTGTGGTTATATCTTGTGTGAATACATGAGACGCTGGATGCTGATTTCTTATCATAGATTTTCCCAATAATGACAAGTGTGGTACAGTATGGTGGTTTTAGGTAAATCCCGCGCAAGTGTGAAATCCAAATTCCTTATCAAGGAAACGTTTGTTGGTATGCTCGACAATATATTTGGTGCAACCTAAACTAAACAGGCAAGCATGTAACATGAAAAAAACACATGTACTTATTAATACATAAAACAAGATGATTCATGTTTTGCCCTTACAAATATGATTCAACAATTACAAATAATTGGTAACAATTACACAGACTACCCTTAAAATGCTAAACCTTAAAATGGCAAATTCATGATCATTTGCATGTTAAAAAAACAGAAAGAAAAAACAGAACATGCGGTCCCTTGAACTTCAATGGGTTATGAGTTTATAGTGTCAGTTTAGAGACTAAATCTATGCAGCATAGTCCATTAGTTACCACTTGGGTAGATGGCTTTAGGACAAAACCTTTATGACTTGGATCTCTGCATTTATTGAAAAATGAAACGGTATTGCACAGTCAGCTGCTTTGAGAGAGCTCTACACTGCTGGAGCCAGCCCAGTTTGTGTTCTATCAACCAAATGGCAAAGTAGCGGTCATTGATGACAGTTATGATGATGATGATGATGATGATGATGATGATGTAAACAAAAAAACAAATTTGTGCACGTTCAGCTTTACCAAAAGTCTTGAGAACAATCACTCTATCAAAGACAGTGGCATCAAAATAAACTTTACGGCTCTTCTCTAGTTCTACTATGCCATTGGTGTCAGAACCCGAAAGTCTTTCCCTTCACAAACAGAGAGCCGAGGGGAGTGAGGCGGAACTCTCTAGAAACTGCTCTGGGGTCAGCTTTGCTATTAGAATGTAACAGGAGCAGCCTCGGTGAGAAAACAAAATCCCTCTCTCTCTGTTAAGTGACCGTTGTGGGAAACTTTCAGCAAATGATTCCAGATGCTCATCTTACACACACACACACACACACACACACACACACACACACACACACACA
>NW_022280035.1:11904355-11949086 GCF_004355925.1 Anarrhichthys ocellatus | reverse complement strand
CACACACACACACACACACACACACACACACACACACACACACACACCTGTGCTGAGGGTAATGCTGACATTGAGAAGACTTTCCTGATTGTGTTAGCCCTGCCACGTCACTTTGCCTCATCTGCATGTTAAAATCCATGCCCGTACGTGGAACAGTGCTTGTACTGAATGCAGTGTAGTATCATGAAGGTTAATTCAGTCTGTAACAGTATTGCTAAAAGCAAGTCTGTGCTGGGGAATACTAATACATGTCTTTGTAGATCTCCTGTAGTAGAGGGTGGAGCGAGGTCTCCGACTCAGTCTTTTTGATCTTTTGGACGAGCTGAACGTTCTCAGTAACTAGCTGACGAAGGTCGGCCATCTTCTGCAGCAGCTTGGGGAAGAGGTAGGCTGAGTCAGAATGGTTTGCTTGTAGGTGGAGGTCCAGGGCCTGGAGGATGTTGTCCTGACTCTGCTCCACCTGCTTCACGTTCATTAGCCCGGGACGATCTGAAGAAGAAGAAGAAGAAGAAGAAGAAGAAGGGACACCTTATGATGAGTCATACTTTACACGAAGCAAACATGCATGGTTTCTGCAGGGTTCACCAAGTTGAATTTAAGATATTTTTTTATTCCTTTCTAATGACACATAGAACACAATTTAACAACCGTTTCAAACCCCGACAGACCAAAGTATGAAGGTATGATGGAGAACCAGCAGGCACAAAATGGCAGATATTTAGTATATAGTATAATAGATATAGTATAATATAGTATATAGAACTCATTTCTAAAGATATAATTCATAGAATTAATGCAACCTGGACCCAGCATAAAAATGGATGGTTGGACGAACCAATTAAAAAAGATGAATTCATTTAAGTTGATGTCTTTGAGTGTAACAGCTTCCTGGCAGTGAGAGTGTTTGCTTCAGGCCTTATGGTGCTTTCTGACTACACATGTCATGACTGACATTACTGAGAATGTATTTAAGATGTTTGTAAATAAAGTGTACGCTGGTTTTAGACCCTCTTCAGAGGACACTATTAATGAAATACTTTTGAAGACTTCTCAAGACCTGCAGATACCTTGAACACAACAAAAAGCAAATATGACATTCTTCATACTTTACTAGAAAAGCCTTCGCTCTCACCTCCACAGAGAATAATGGCAGCAACAAACAGGGCCAGGTCACTGTCATCCAGCTCCAGAGCGTTAAACTTGACTGCAAACTCAAACTTGGGCTCCATGATCTCACTGAAGGGCTTTCTTAAGCTGCGCAGGAACTCCCTGGTCACAAAGCCTTTACCATTGGCCACCAACAGTCCATCTTTGTTCATGAGAGAGGGCAGCATGGCAAATATAGCCTCATGCACACCATACTTCAGCAAAGTCACCTGCAGACAGCAGGCAGACAATTGTACATTAGTGCCTAAAAAAAAAAAAAAAAACAGCCGTATATCCATCATCTTACCAGCAGAGTAGACAGTCACTCACCTGGTCATTAAGGTAGAGGTCCACAAAGCCCGGAATGCTCTTGGCAAACTCGGTGAGCTCTCGCACGGTCTCCACGGTGGTGCATTGGCAGCGGTAGAACACATGGACCCCGATCTCCTTGGTGAGGGGCGCACCTTGAATTAACTGGCTCCACACCAAACCCCCTTCTGCCTTCCAGAGCGTGTCCATGTCGTAGATCACGAACGGCTGAACGGGAGACAAGAACACATTTATCGGAAATTACCATCGGTTACTTTAAATTTTGTCGGATTGTCGGAATAGCATAAAACACAAGAATGGATTATGTAGCAACAGCTAAACCAGAAGAAGTTAGACTGATTAAAACAGTATAGTATGGCGTTAAGGGTCAGAGTCACAGTAAAACCGGTACTAAGCTGTTCTGAGGGTAGAACGTACCGAGGTGCTGCTGGTTTTGCCCGACAGGATGCTGCGGGCCCTCTTCTTGGTCATAATGAGGTTCTTCAGGTAGGCGGTGTTGACTTGTTTGGCCAATGTCTTCAGGTCTGAGCCACCTGGTTTGCTGAGGTTTACTTCTTCAGCAAGCAGGCCCGCCACCAGCTTCTTCCTCTCCGCCTCAGGCATACGTCCATATCGGATTGCTGAGCAAACGCACACACGCACACACACACAGGTCTTATTTTTGAGTGAATATTTCAGGAGAGAATCACTGAGCGTGGTTCTGATGTTTTTCTTTGTGGAACAGGTTCCTAGTTGGCAAGAAATCTTAATTCGCCATCACCTCAATAACAGCAGAGGAGCATGTTTTAAAAGAGCATGAGACTACAGAGACCTTGGTGATTGTTTTCTCTTGCTCACTAACAGGGTGCACAAACGCATTTCACTCTTCGAGCATTTATCAATGCAAATCAATAACAAGTTAACATCCACTGGAGCTAGAATGTGAAAAAATTCCAAAGGAGATTTGCAATGGATTTCTTACCCGCTATAGATTGAATCCTATTCTTTGAAACTTAACCATTCTCGGTAAGTTACATCGACATTCAGGTCATGGATTTGTAAAATGACTTTAAATAACATTTAAATTACGGACATGGTTCATTTGCTAAAATATTTTTCGCTCTCACCATCATGCGACATTCCCAAAGAAAGGCACTTCTGAAAGCGACAGTATTGGCACTTGTTACGATTCTTCTTCTGAATCTTGCAGGCGCGCTCGCAGCGATCGTATTCCAGTTTCATTCGCACGGTACGCCGGAAAAAGCCCTGAGTGAGAAACAAAGCAACTGGTTCAGCAACTCCTATTAGACGGCACCAAACTGCTGTTATCGATATTTTGTAATCTCACTTGGCTATTCTGCCGTGACGCGCGCACACACTGCATTACCTTGCAACCCTCGCAGGCATGCACCCCGTAGTGAAAGCCAGAGGCCTTGTCCCCGCAGACCTTACACTCCACGCTGATCCCAGACGCTGTGCTGTCGTTTTGGCCGAGACGCAGCTGTTCTGACAGCGAGGGTGACGAGGTGTGAGACAGGTCTGAAGAAAAAGGGAAAAAAGCATGAATATTGACGAGGCGATCTCGAAGATTTTCCGTGAAACAAATGACCGTCAAGTCATTATCTATCGCCGAACGAGGTAGAACAATGATTGAGCCTTTTGCCTACTGTTGAAAATATTGCAAGATGTATATAATAACAAATAACAGAATTACAAGCTGAGTGTCTGTGGTGACATTCCTGAAACCCCACTGCATTACAGTTTTTCTCCATTGTATACACACAGAAAAAAGAACTATGTATAGAATTTGAATTTGAACAGCCTGTTCACCCTGCTGCCATGTGGCAAGCGTTACTGAAGTATCTGCCCCTGTGCCACCAGACTCCAGAGCAGCTTCATCCTCCACCCTCCACATATAATATAGTTGGTCTTACATAGCAAAATGGAAAATAAATGAACCTATAAGCCCATTGTTTCCACACAAATAGAAATTCTCAATCAACCAGGAACTCTTTTAAGGATTGCCACTTGAATGTCATGCACCATTTCCAATGACTTTCCAGGAAGCAAGTCATGAGATCGTACCTGTGTAGGTGGAAGCTGCACTGCTGTTTTGCTTGCCGTGATTGTTTTCCTCCTGATCCAGAATCTCTTTCTCTTTTTTCTTCTGGTCCCCTTTCAGGCCTTTAGAGGGAGGAACTACCTCCTTCTCCTCTTCATCATCACTTTCCTTGGCCTTTAACTCTTGCAGGTCTGACACACTTGTCCTCCCACAGCTGTCTGAACCTCCAAACTCTCCCTCGGGTGGCGTCCACCTGACATCAGCCGAGTCCTGGGGGGATTTGGACTTGCTGTGGCCGTTCACCCTTTCGCGCTTCTTAGTACCTTCCATGGTTGCAGTTTAAGCTGTCTCAGCGGCTCCCCTCCTGTCACGTTGTCATCATAGTTCCACTATTGAAGAATAAAAGACTTGTTATATTAAATGTAATGTAATGTAAACATAACATGTGGACGTCATACAAAACAACTCTGACCACTTCATCACTGTCAACTGGCCTAAGCTAATGCTTCTTTGCTATTTCATCCAGCATGTGAGTGGTTAACAGTCCAAGACCAGTGACCGCTCACTAGCCCAACCGAGCTTTACGCTTGTCAATACATGTTGCAGAGCAAAAATACTCACCAAAATGATAAGTTTTTCATATAAGCACATTAGTAAAAATGAGTCTATAGTTTGGCTATTTAGCTTTAATGAATCACTTACAACTGAAATAAGTGTGACTCTTTGACAGTGTGTTTATTTAAGTTTACTTTCCCCGAGACAGTCCATTACTACTGGTTGTGTTTGAGCAGCCAGGTAGTGTCCTTGATAGTTACAGGGTTTTCACATGATACACACACACGCGCACACACACACACACACACACACACACACACACACACACACACACATATACACACACACACACATACATATACACACACACACACATATACACACACACACACACACACACACACACACACACACACACACACACACACACACACACACACACACACACACACACACACCGTAGGCATGCCTACGCTTGGCAATAGGAACAGCCAAGCAGGGGACTCAGACTATTAAGTGCCCTAAAAGTTCAAATTTTGATAGGGGTGGGTGATAACCAGTAAATCCTCTATCATGGTACATGTTATTGATACGGTATAGTACATTTTCTGTCAAAAATAATCATTATAGATAGTCAAGAATGTCTATTTATGGCTAATGCAGCAAATCTAAAAAAATAACAGATGAAGGCACATTAAAGATCACATTAAAATCGACACAAAGCAGTCCGGCTCATTGGTTAGAAACATGCCCACAATGGTTTTCCACAACCAGAGATGTTGAAGGCGGCACAGCCGCCACCCTTTCTTACTCATTTTTATCAGGATAAAATCTAAATTACAAAACGCAGGTCTGTACACAAATAAGGGCCCCATTCCCATGAAGACAGAGGGTCCACAGCTCAAGAGTCCTATGTTAACCACAGCGTTTGGCCTGACATTTACGTGTCCTAAACATTTCAGTCTGTTCCCCGCTATCTTAAAAAGTAAACTTTGTCTCTGCTGGAGCTGGGAGACATCTGTATTATTGTTTGCCTCATTTCCATGGTAGGGTGCACTGTGTACTTGGGTGCTTTAAGGGGACAGGGTGCATGCACTATGTACACATTGAGCAGGTCGAGGGCAGTAGGGGAGAGGGCTTTGATGGTGGGGTTAAATACTTAAATTTAAATATTTGCCCCGCGGCCCCCTAGTGGATTAATCCGTGCATGCTTGTAACATTAGCTGTGCCCGGGACACACATCCACAGTGTGTACTTATTACAGATGTATTAACGTTTTCCCGATAAACATCGTCATTACATGATCGCCCAAAGCGTCACGAAGTCTGAGCTTTGTTTTCATAACATGTAGGGATCAACACAGCTCAGGTTGTCTGCTGAGACCTGTCGGCCAGCAAACAACCTGTCACACTAGTTCTTGGAAATATCTGCCCACGTTACTGTGAATGACAGGACCGTAACTGGATACGGGCATTTGAGAAATGAAAAGTCAGCAAAGTTATAAACATGGTTACTGTCAAACTTTTTAACCCAAAGTGAAAACAGTACGATACGTATCGATAGGTATCGATAGGTAGCTTTAGCCTGTCAGTCGGCCGTCGAGGAGAGTCGGCACGGCTAGCTAACCTAGCTAGCGCTAGTTAGCTACTAACCTTGAATACTACTACTAGCTGTTAGCGTGGCTGACCCACATTCCCGTGTGTGCCTTTAAATAACGTTAGCAGACTTGCCAAGTTAGCTTACCTCTCCCAATACTGCTGCTGGTTCAGGGGATGTTTACGCTACGAGAAATGTGCCAGGGTAAAAAAAACATGGGGCGAAAAACAGTCGCTACTGTCCCGTCCAGGATCGATCGGCTGTTGACAAGTTGTGTGAAGTCACAGCAGCAGGAGTGAGCTAGCCGCAGGAGCTAACGTCAGACTGCTAACATAAACTTAGATTGACGCGGGCCTTCATGTAGCCGAAAACACCGCTGAGCTCAAAAGAAAAGAAAAAACACTTCTAACACTTTTGTTCGCTACCATATCACATGCAGATAAGCACAGTGAACTACTAATCCCTCCCCGACTCTCTCCTTGTTGTTCCGCTGTGCTTTGCTTCACCCCCCCCCCCCCACCGTCACACGCCAGAACAACCCCGCGCCCCCCCCCCCCCCCCTCCATACACACGCACGCGCACACCTTTCCCCCCCGCGCGCACGCACGCAAACCCACACACCAGGCTGGATCCAACAAACAGCTTTCTGGGGAGTTAAGGTCTCTCTTATAATAATTATGCGCTGTTGTTTCTGTAACATGGGCATTTATTTTGGATCCGCACTGATACTGAAAAACCTTCGTAATTGCTGCAAAAAATAAAACGTTCTAGTCCTTTAGGGCTAATTGTTGATTTGGTTTGAATACAATTGACTTCATTAGATAGGATTGGACTGCATGACAAAACACAAAATGAGAAACAAAATGTATTTATCTAATGATTTTTCCAGCCACATTTTACATTCCAACCAGGCAAAGCAAGAAGCACACTGTGCAGCTTAATATCAATATGTTTAATTATATTGACTGCTTGGCAGTCAACACAATTTATCAGTTGACGTAATAAGTGCCTTAAAGGAAAACTATGGTTTATTACAACTTGTGTTTTAGTTTTATTGCTCGGGCCAGTTTTATCAGTTATGATAACATTTTACTAAGGTAATTGCTGAGATCTGCGAACAATACATTGCCTGTAATGAAGAGAAACTCTATGCCTAAATCCAGTTTTCAGACTTTTATTATTTACTTGTGCATATTTCAATTTTTTTCCTAAATTAATATGTGGTTAATATATTCATTACACAGTAATCCTGGGGTCCATCATAGGAATAAATGGGGGGGCTTAGCAGCTGTTTTTTGCTCTTGGCCACACAGGTTAATGCATTTGAATTTGAATTTAGTTTTATTTTTTTCAAATCTGCATTCACAATTACATGGATTTAGAGGAGCGGATTTAAATCAAACATATACTTTCCCAAGAACAAGAAAGTTCAAAACAACTGAATTTAAACATATCAAAGGTTTATTTAAAAGCAGTTAAACTCCCCCATATCTATAGAAAATAAGTATAAGAGTCTATAATGTATTCTTTATGTATTGATTGATTGTATTTATGTTTTTTTTGTGGTTTTACTGTAACTCTCTGAAATCTGGATAATATTAATTATTTTATAGCAGAGTCAAAAATAGTCCCCAAAAAAAGGGGAGAAAAACTGTGAATGCTTGCCGGTAAAACTAGGATGTTGACAACACGACTTTAAAAAAACACTTTCGGATTCTAAAAATCAATCCAGAAGACATGTAGTTTGCTCTGTGTGTCAGCGGATGTCTCTGTTAACTCATATGTGCCGACTTCTGTTTGTGAGAGCTGTCAAATTAGTCATCGATGACACATTTTAACCCAGAACAAGTGACGTGCACTCAATTTCAAACTAAAGCGGATGTGCAGTTTGAAAATTCAGCAGTGTGGGTTTCAATTTGCTCCACTGTGAGGTATTTGTAATTAAAATGTCACCTTTCTTATAACTTAATACAGTTATAGTATTTATTTCAGCTACTCATTGTGTAAAATATAGATTGAGATTTTATTGACATGCAGCACATAATTTAACACAGGAAAGATACAGGCAGAAATCAGGTTAAGGCATCAATTCACTCTTTTATTTACAATTATGTTAACTGACAATAGAAACAGGAAGTTAAATGAGAGTTTCTCTCTCTTTCCTGTTCATCAGGAATGATACTCTTCTAAGGAAACAGCTGTAAACTCCAATACTGAACCAACTTTTTACGTTAAAAAAAATAGTCAAGCCACCCTCCGGCCAAAAAAATACATACATAAAAATGAAACATTGTTATATGTCTATATTACAGAGCTAAATAAATGAGCTTCCTTACATTGTATGTAAGTATTAGTCTTTAACACATCTCAACTTACTTTGCACTTCGGGGATCTTGCTTACAGCTCGTTTTCTTTGCACTGAGGTATCGTTTATGTTCAGAACAGGCCTCACAGGCTGCAGTCAAAGCATTAGTTGATTCTGTAAATGCATCTTATCATTAAAATGTTTTAAACTGTTTCCGTTTGTGACGTGAGGTCAGTAATTCAACATTTAATAAAAATGGTAGTACTGTTGGTAGTAAATTCAGTTTAAGTGTAGATGTTCAACTGTTGCACCATCTCTTGCCCTGCCTGTCAGAAAGTGACAGACGTGACAAGTATGCAGCCTCTCTGACTCGTGTTTTTAGGGGATGTCCATGTCTCCGTTAGAGGCATGGGAGTGGCGCTTTTCTAAATCACATCCAGCTCGGTTGTCAACATTTTCTTTGCTCTCCTCGTCCTGATCCTCTGATCCAGATCTCCTTCTGAGACGCAGCCCCGGATCTCTCTGTGTCGGGATCTGGAAGCTTGAGAAGGAGCTTCCTAACGATGGTCTCTTCTCTAAAAACAGCACAAAGAAAACACTTCAGAGTAAAATCAGACCAAGTGGTTTGGAGATGAGGATGCTGAAATAGAGAAGGGATTCACTGGTTAAACCCCCCCCCTGAAATTTCAGTAAATATATTTACAGAACAGGCTGAAATATAACAAACATTTATTTATTCACATACAATCTCTGATCTAAGAAAACGGTGTTACACCAGTCTTTACATGAAGCAAAGTTAAATGTCAACCCAACCGCAGTGCTGGCATTTAGTAACCTACAGTACACTCTGTGGAAATAATTCAAATGCTGCTGTAACATAAGACATAAATGCTTATTTCAAACACACACTTGTCACCACATAATATGAGGTTCCTTCTGTCAGTGAAACAGTAGAAAGTTGTATTATCAGAAATCAGACCCTTTTCACACTAGACACATTTGAAATGTGCCAGTCACTTTTTCAATCTGCACATGAAAACAGCTGGATGAAAACACTCAAAACATCGAATCTGTGTGGAGCGATGACAAGACTGTTGTATAATGGCACCCATCAGGAGAATCAGTTGTTTATCTGCTACACTTCTAATGTTGTGTTGGTCGATGAAAACAAGCATTTAATAGCATTTTATTTTGCAGATCTGTAAATTCAATTCACGTGTCCCAGTAAGTCATGAAAGTGTGACAATGACCGAGTATGTACAATACCGTGACCCTGAAACTGAGGCAGCAAAATAGAAGTCAGCCATTATTCATTGTTTGTATCATTTATAGCTCTGCTTTGCCTGTGTCAAAATGTTGTCTGTGAAATATGCCTGATGTCAAAGTTTTGCCTTTCCTCTGCTGGTGTGAAAGCTGAAAAATCAAGCTGTAAATGTCATGTCACACAAAGCACCATGTCGTCGTGCAGACAGGACACATACCGCCTGGTCCGATGGGTCGCATCAGTCTGTTCATCTGGACGTTCCAGTGTTTGACGTTGGTGCTCGCCTGGCGAAGTTTTCGCTGGGCAGCCTGTCAGAGAAAAAGAGCAGCTCGTTAAAACACCTGACACCTATAAGCAATTAAGAAATAAACTACTGTTAGCATTACAACCAACTGCAACTAATATAAATATCTGTAATAATTATCTTTTCACAGCAACGTTACAAAGTTCTGTCACTAAGGGGAAAAAAATGACAATTGCAACATTGAGGAATGTACAATGCTGGCTCTCTTGAGGGAGATTAGCAAAGCAGAAAGAACACCCCACTGTGCACTAGTGATGCCATCATCAGGTATACAATTCATAAAACGAGTCTTATAAAGTCTCCAAAGGATAGAGTAAGCTGCACCTTAAAACTCTAGTTCTGGTTGGACTATGAATTCATTAATTGAAGGAAAATCCATAACAGCTGTGTATTTTGTTTCATTAATGTCTGTGTTATACTGCACACTGTAATGTGCCGCCCTGTCTGTAACTGTAGATGCCGTCGTCTTGCCTCTGTCGTCCTAAAATCTCAACAGGCTCTTACCTGGTTAAATGATGGTTAACAAATAAATACATTGAATTAATAACAGTCATATAGGCTTGAAATTCAACTTAACAGGTGTGCAAGAGGAAACTTAAGCCAAAACATCAGCTGCTATTGGTTCAATGTTTTATTCTGGTATCACACCAGAACCCCAACAAACAACATTTCCTCGAAGAGATACAAGATCGATTTGACTCTTCTCTTATTTACATGTGAAGCTTTTATTTTTTACTTCTTACCACTACATCCTGGTCAACCCTGTGCCTGTTGGCGCGGACCTCCTCCAGCTGCCTCTGAGCCTCATCCAGGGATCGTGACTTGACCTCCATTTCCTGTTTGAGCTCCTGCTTCTCCCTCTGTGTCTTCAGGATGTACTCCTCCTGTTCCTCCTGCAGGGACATCAGGGCCTTCATTTTCTCCTCCTCCTCGGCCAGTAATCTGGACACA
This sequence comes from Anarrhichthys ocellatus, assembly GCF_004355925.1. Classification (NCBI taxonomy): domain Eukaryota; kingdom Metazoa; phylum Chordata; class Actinopteri; order Perciformes; family Anarhichadidae; genus Anarrhichthys; species Anarrhichthys ocellatus. The sequence goes on along the minus strand of NW_022280035.1, from coordinate 11,938,594 downwards.
ACAGAGAACACAAACAATAACATTTCATAAAAGAATGTATGATTGAATCCTCACTGTTTGAGAGGATGAACTATTGACATTCAGACATTGTAATGAGCAAAGATGTACAGAAACTAATGTGTGCTGTTAATGTGCTGCAGATTAATGTGATCAATTAATCAGAAACTTTTACTTGGAAAGGTTGAACGAGAAACAAAAACAGTGACACAATAGATCTAACTGATGGCAGCGTTTAACAACTTCCTCTGTTGGCGGCTCAACTTCCTCAGGAACATAACGCAACGTGAACTCCTTTCAGCAGCTAAACTTGATATCTGCTGTCTGCAGAGAGCACCTCCCTTCTTACAGCTCACAGATTATTGTTTGGTGGCTCTCAGACAAAACAAATGACTTCTTATTGCGCTATGAGGGTGTATAAATGTCTCTAATCATGTCTTAAGAGATGGTTGGGTACATATAACACTTTACCCTGCTTGAGCATAGCGGAAGGCCTCCTCATCCATTCTGGCTTTGATCTCCAACTGCAGCGCCTCTTCCAAACGCTTCTGCATCTCCTCCAGCTCCTTGATCCTCTTCCTCTGCCGCTCCGCCTCCTCCTCTTTCAGAACCATCTCTGCCTGCATACTGACCCGAGCCTTGAGAGGTACAGCAACAAGCAAAGGAATTAACACTCACATCTTTTTGCTACTGAATTCAAAACCTTTTTTCCCCTTCTTTGCCTCCACACTCACCTCCTCAGCATCTCGCAGCTGGACCTCCAGGGCCCGCTGGAGCTGTTCGTGCTGCTGGCGCCTCCTCTGCTCGTCCTGCGCCAGGAGGACCTGAGCCTGCTTTTGCGCCTCTTTCAGGAGATCCAGCTCCGCCAGCTTACGCTCCCGTTCCTCCTGCAGGGCCCGCAACCTCAGCAGCTCCTCCTCCTTGGACTGCCGTCTCTTCTCCCGCTGCTCCCGCTGTTCACGCCGCTTCAGCTTCAAATCCTTGTGGAGGGATGTTTTCCCCTCCACGTGTAGCCTGATAGCTGTTTGAATGGCTATAAAGAAGATCATATTTAATGTCTTGATATGAAAATGAAGCTTTCAAGATTGATCCATGACTTATTAGTGATCAGAACTCCTCTATAGGGCTGCCACCTAGAACTGGTCATTGGTCTTAGTTGACTGAGATTTCTATCATCGATTAGTCGTTTTTAAAGCTTTTTTCGTGCTGAATGAGTTATTTCCAAGAAATGAATCATCCCTGGCACATCCCTGGTAAACTTATGCATGATTTGTTTTGTCAACAAAACTGTATTGTTAGTCGACTAAGAATTTCTCTAATCAAGGACAGCCCTACTCCTCTGACCTGAAGTCCACTCCTGTCTCTGTTTGGTGTCTGAGGCGCTCATCTCATAAGTCTTGGAGAGCGTTTTCAGACAAAACATGCACCTTTTCCCATCCCGGTCTGGTAGCACCTGTTCAACAAGGAACACATCATTTTTAATGGATAACAATGCCTTCTTCACATGTCTTTTACGTTTGTTGTGAGTGTCTCGGAAATAAACAGTGTTAAGGAGAAAAAAAAAGGTGAACTCACAGGGTAAAAGAGGTTTTTGATCCATTTTGAATGACCAAACAATATTTGATCGTCTACTTCCTATAATAAAGCATGGTTTTAGAATGATTGCTTTGCTTACTTTGGAGTAACATGGTGCAGTGTGTAGTGGTGTTGCTGAGAAAATAACAGAGCTTGACCATACTTTGTCATTACTAAGTGCGGTACTGTGTGGCAGTGATCACCAGAACAGCCCAGGTAACAATCGCTCCTCTACTGCAGGCTTCATAGTCAGAATGGGTCATTCATTCGAGTGAGAGTCGAACACTAATCTTGAGTTCAGTTCATTTGAGATCTGTCAGATTTGTGAGGAATTTGGAAACAATCAGTTTCCACCCAAAGTTATCTTATAAACTTGAAAAAGTTGTCGGGGGTAGCGAGGTTCAGAAAAGATGGAGGGTTATGTAATTTTCTCCTTGCTGAAGGGAAGCTGCCATTTTTAGCAGGGAGGGGGAGGGCCTTAAGTGATTAGCAACTTAATGCTTCGCTCACACACTTTCGTCACAAGGTAGTAAACCACATTGCCATCACCAGATGAGTGACAACTTTGTTCAGCAAGCTAGCTAACTAGCTAGCTGTACGCTAGTTAGCTAGCTAGCTTGCCAATTACACCATGCTTTAATGCTACACCACCACTACAACTGACAACAATCTTCACTAGTCAATTTTTACCAGTCAAAGGACCACGGATAACAGTTTGCGTCTGTTCTACTCCTATTCTGTTTCTATGGTAAGATTGTATACATTTGATACGGTTCGTTTTTGTTTCACGTTGCAATTATGCGAGCGGACTAACAAACTCCACATGACATATGTCCTGACGTCATCATCTACATGAGCAGCGTCTCACTTTACTTGACATTGATTTGTAGACGGGCTCTCCAAAGGTTCAGCGGTTTCGATGGTTCGGATCAAAGTGCGGACCAAACAAGACAGGTGCGAAAGGGCCCTTAGTCAAGGAAATGGTCCAAATTATATTAACACTGGGGAGGGCCTTGCCTTGTTTTTTTTTGTTTTTAGAAAATTGAGACATAATTTTCTTCCTTCCTCACCCCTGATAATTTTCGCATAGTCCACTGCAACTCCTTGCATCTTGTTGCACATGTCTATTGGTTGAGAACAATTTAACAAGCGTTTTTTTTCTTATTTCTTTGTCCTGAAGTGGTATCATTTTATAGTAATTCCCAAGAAAAAACAAAGATGAGGGAAGTGAAATCAAATGTACAAAATAAAGCAAAAGAGAACTATGTATTTCTTTTGATCAGCTGATCAGCTCCAGCTGCTTACCTCCACACAGCATTTCCCATCCAGAACTATGTTGCCCTGACAGTCTTTGCGGTCCTCCCCGGTGTAATAGGACAAGTTGCTCGGCCTTAAGGTGAACCAGCGTTCCTTCCAGTTTCTCCTCAGCTGGCCTTTCTTCCACAAATAACCCTGCATGCAACCGACAGACACAGACGTATATTGTCACCAAAACAATGCAAAGCATGTCAGGAACCAAAGCACGGACTTCTGGTTGCAGATGGGTCTCCTACCTCTTTGAGGACATCACCAACTATCTCCCTGTATACTTCCTCTATAGCCATGCTGATTATGCTCTGATCAATTCCTCTGGTCATCTTTCCAGAGTTCATCATCTCCAGAAAAACCCAAACAGTAATGCCGCTCTGCTGCACTGAATCTTGGGAGAAGAAGTCCTCTAATTCAACACAGTTGAACTCAATACTCATAGCCATACATATCTTCTTGAGGAGGTATTCCACCTGAAGAGGAAAAGAAACCAAAGGTTTTGAGAGTGAAAATGATTGTGGTTCATTTGAATTATTCATCTTTGCTGCAATTATACTCACTGGAGGAAGTTACTATCTTCTTCTATTATAATGAAGTACTTTTTTGGTACGTTTTTTGGAGTTGTTTGTGCTTCATTTTGGTTGCATTTTAGTGACTTCACTCTGAAGGTTGTTTTGACCTCATTACAGTTGCGAAACTATTCACAACAAATGGTTGTTATCAGAGCACCCTTTTTTTTATTTGTGCACTTTATTTTGTAGTTTGCATTTTTCAACACCACGGTAAAGATCACATCCAACAATGTCCTTTCTCAAGAGTAACTTTTAGTTATGTTGATTATTAATTAAACATGCTTTAGTAATAGTATTTACTATGCTGTAGTACTCATATCACCACACATTTCTTTGCACAGCGGTTTTTGTGTGAAGCAAGTCCCAAAATAAAACTGGATAATGTTTACTTAAACTCAGCATGATAGAAACTGCTCTGCCCTTGAAATGTAAGGCTTTCTCTTGGCAGCAGCTGTGAAAAACACTTGACAGGAAACCAAAACGAGAGTCTGCAAGTGAGAACAAGCCCACACCGCTTTATGAAAAGTGCACAGCGTTCCATGATGGCAAGAAACAGAGTTTCGGGCAGCTTTTAGTGGTTTTAAAGATCCAGCACCACTTTTAGGTCACAAATTACTGACTACAGTCTCTAAATTGTACTCACCAACAGAGCACAACAACTTGAATTATCCATGTGGCTAGATTTAGAAATAATGGTCACTATCATTCTACGCTGCTACAACCAACTATGACTTCAAGTTGTGCATATTTGTTTGCTTAAATAATCAAACAACACAACATGCTCTTTGCAGTCAAATCATGTTTTGAATATCAAGTATATAGCACATTTTTAAAGTGTTTTGTGATAGAAATTGTAATGACTGAGTGTGAAGAAATTCACTTAAATCTAAATATACTCTAAGTGAACCTACCTCGTCAGGGACCATAACCAATGGGTACTTGTCTTCAGAGAGAAAATTAAAAAGGCACCAAAGCCGAAAAGCATCCTTCTCTGGCAGGACAGTGCTGCTGGTTTTGTCCGTCTGGTAGTTTTTCTTTGCCGTAAGTGTCCAACAAAGCTCATCTACGTTTTCCTTAATAAAAGAGCCCTCAATAACCTAAAATGACAAAATGCAGAGATTGATTAAAAAAACTGAAACAGCATCCTAGACTACACAGCATTACAATTTAACAAAACAAAAAGAGCATATAGTTGTGGTGTTATTACCTTGTCCAGGATGTATTTGTTGAGGTAAGGCATATAACCCTGACTGGAAACTGGACCATCATCGTCATCCCTGAAGTGCTCCTCCAAAGCAACTGGATCATGTGGGATAGACAAGACTGTGCACAGGTTGTGGGACAGCACCTGAAAAATCAATATACTGTATATCTAGTAGACACCCGCAGAAAATATGAGGCAACAAATTCAGAGAAAATGGTCATTTTGATCTTTAGGGAACTGAAATTTAGAATTTCCGCTGCATCGTATGTCTAAAATTAATCTGGTTTGCACGTACATCACTGTGAAAACTATAGAAAAAAAGTGTGCCTGGAGTGATTTTCAAGGACATACTTCATGCTAAACATTTTAAGACACTGTTTGAATTGCAAAAAATAAACTCTTTATCTGATTTAAAATAAATCAAATCAAATTCTATTTATGCAGCAGTCTTCATACATTTAGTGCAGCTCAAAGTGCTTTGCAGCTGACTGACAAACTACTAAAACAAACTACTATATGCAATCAGCGTACTACTACTACTCGTATTACTTTTGCTTTTACTGCAATACATTCCTCCAAATGAGAGCATGCAACTTCTTGAGATATCTTTTGCATGTTATCAGACAACCGTGTTGAGCCATAACCACATCCTGTCTCTCGACTGCAGCGCACTACAACATCTGTCGGTTTTGAGGCCGTGGCATGCAAACTGCTTGCCTCTGAGTGCGTCTAAAGAGCGTGGTGCCTGTACACAGGCTGCATGCACGACAAAAGGATAAGCCTAGTCATGAGGCTGACTCGCTGTGAGCCAGCAGCGGCAGGCAGCAAATCGCAGGAACGTGGAGGTGGCAGTGAATGGAGTCTGATCCAAAAGCGAGACCAAGAAGTGACATAACAATGAGATCAACAAAAATACAGTGGCTTCATTGATGCCCTGTGGCGAGAGACAACAATCACCAACATGTTTCCACTTTCTCCTCGCTCTCACTCTAACAATGTTCTTTTGACGTACACGGGCTCATGTCTATTCAACTTGCTGTTCTCTGGTCAGGTCCAGTGCCAGAGGACCCTTTGCACTATAAGCTGGTACATGGAGGCCCAGTGTGTAAGCACAGCTTGGAGATGAGGGCGCCCATTCATATACAGACTGAGAGCAAACTGTTACTCTCGTGCTGTTGCCAGACAGAGGTGCATATTGTGCCCTCTTTCAGGGGTGAAAACATTTTATGCGAAACGTAGAGAACTAATTTGTTCCTTGTTGGACAGCATGTGGTTTAAAAGCACAGGAAATATTCAAGATGATCAGATTGCATACACACTTAGTTCCTGAAGCACAATATAAAATGTAACAAAGACCGAATAACAAATGCATTTGTGACATTTAGTTTGCTGAGCACTTCAAATAGTTTTCACCTCATCCTTCTCAGAGCGAGCCCACGTGATGGAATATGAATTGTGGTCGGAAAAGAGGCAGCAGAATCAAAAAGTAAGTGAATTGTCAGACAAAAAAAAGTCTTATTTTCTTGGTAGAAGACCCCCCCCAACTCACCTTTAGCTGAGACTTGGACACCTTACCGCTCTTCTCCAGATCCAGGGCTGTGAAACCGTACCAGATGGACTTGAGCAGCTCAGACCGCAGGTCCATGTCTGCAGCACAGTTACTTTCTGGTTTCCTCCTCTATGTCTCTTCTTCTTCCCTCTGCTGTTGACACAGGGCCCCTGGGTGACAGGCAAACACCCACACTGTGTCACTCCTGTCAGGGCAGGCATGGGGCTTTACCGGGGTGCTGGCAGCGACACCTGCAGGCCGTCCACAGCCACTGACGGAGAGGGAGGGTCTTTATTGTTTGCAACATGATCTAATCCTGCAGTGGGGAAAGGAGTATTCAGATCCTTCAGTAGAAGAAGAAATACTGCAATATGAAAATATTTAATTACAAGTAAATGTCTTTGGTGAATAGTATGCTTTAGAAGGCTCCCTTTAAATGGTTGTGTTATATCTTAGCTTTATGTTATTATAGTATGACACAAATGTATTAACTAATTTTATTGATATGGTATTATTTGCGAACAAGCTATAGTTTCTCTTATACTTTTATTTGTACTTAGTTATCTAGCTATTTAACTGTCTTGTTTATTTGACTCTACATTGTTTTAACAACAAACCAACTCCAAGTTCGTAATGTTTACCGGCTAGCCGACGTTGGCCTGATCCCAGACGCCTGAATCCACAGCCACATCGCATTTTATTCAAATACACTTGAGGTTAATTAAAATAAGTGGTAACGTTAACTTGGACTAAAAGTCTATTGATATCAGGATGCTACTGCTTACTCCAAAACTGGGACGACAAACACTGCCCTCTAGAGGCTCTTTGGGGGTAACGTTAAATTAACTTAAATTAATTAGTAACGTAATTTAGAGGGCGATATGCAGCATTATTATCCACTAGTGTCTCACTATTTATCTATTTAGTGATAAAGTAGCTATGATCGTGATACTAAATAACGGAATCAATCAGGATTTAAACATTTTAGAATATGAGCCACAAACCTTCATAGTGTAAGCTATTATGTTGAGTTACGTTAAGAGCCCTCTAGAAAGCAGTGTTCCAGTGTATGTGTCTGGAGCTTTTATTGTGAAGGATGAAACGGAAATTGGAAAATAAGAAAGATGTTCTTGTGAAGTGTGTGAAGAGAGAATAAAGTGGCTGCCATCTTGGTGCAGACTACATAGCCCTGTGTTTATTATTTCATTACTATTATAAAGTGTAGGCACAACATAACCCTCAGCTACATTACCTTAATTCTCTCTTCACACACTTCAAACGAACCTTTTTCCTCTTTTCCTCTTTCTGTTTTACCCTTCACAATAAAAGCCCTAGACACATACACTGGAACACTGCTTCCTAGAGAGCTCTTAACGTATATATTTGTTTTTTCCCCCTAATGTATTGAAATGTACTTGTTACCACATTTCTTCTGTTACTTGTTTTATATGTTATATGTTCTTGTGCTGCTTTTATGTTTTGGTTTCCGCTCTCGTGGACAATAAACTTATATTCTACTCGCAGGCCGCGGCAAAAAACAATCACGTGGTAAAACAACTTCGGCGTCGTTACCATGGAGCTGTTTTTGAGAACACGCTGCTCATTGGTCGAGGTTAGTTGTCATAACCAAAGCACGTGCAGTCATTGGCTGGTACGGCTTCCTATTGCGACCAATGGTGAAGCGCGCTTTTTACAAACGGCAGCGAGTCCAGGAAGTTGACAGCCCAACTACGGTGTGAAAGGACGCAACAAGGGATCTTTAAACCAAAACATTTGGATCTAATTGTACCAGAAATACTTTATTGGAAGCACAGAAGGAAGTAACAGAGACCCCTTTTCTATTTTTCAAGTATGTAACGTATGTAATACACGGCTCTACGTGCGTATGTAGAATGTGTAACGATAAAAGAATATAACGTTTTAACAGCTAAATTAGTCTTATGCTCGCGTTAAAACTCATCTAACCTACTCCTCTTTTGCACCGAGCGCAGTATGTGATCTACTGGTCAGGCTAATAAATGCGATTATTAAATACCTGGTTTAATACCGAGTTTTGTTTTTTTACTGTGCCACTGATGGTGAGGCATGTGGCTGGATGGAGCTCTAGCTTCCTTAATTGCTTATTTTCTTGCCTCCCATCTTTGGTAACTTTAGTTAAGTTTGGCAAATAATTGTAGTCTATTGTTTATGTTTTTGCACGATTTATGTATTTTGTTGCTCCTCTAGTTGCTCTTCACACCTTGCTCTCATTATGGACTCCTCTCCAGTCCTTCGTCAGCAAAGTCAGAACAAAATCCGCCATGACATCATGAGGTAAACCAGTTTATAAAGTACTAGAGACTGTTTCACTGTATGTTCTCCTGCCTTTAGGGCAGGGTGCAAAAACCTCTGGCATCATACGTGTAATCCTGTTCTGTTATTGTTTGGTCAATACGTTCCTATTTAAATCTCAATTGTGGATGCTTTAGAATGTATTTTAAAAGGCAAAGTTCTTGTTCTTGTCTTGTGTTTAGACATTTAACATTTGCAAACTTTGGCTTCTTTTGTTTAATAAAAAACAAGAGAAATACGTTTATATTTCTCAAAGTAAGGCAGCAAAAATGTGTGTTTGTATTGGTAGCACTGATCAAAAATAAATTCAAACAATGTTTTACTCTAATTGCATTTATTCCTTTGACTGGATTTCTCCACACAGAACGAAGAATGGACATAACAAAGTGCCGGCGCACCCAAAGCCTTCCAAACCACTCTCCGCACCTCACCTTTCCAACAAGAATATTGAGAACCAGGATCCAGGAATCTCAGAAATAGGTAGGAAGGCACCGGTGCGACTGGGTGTTAGTCGGCTTCCAGTGCTTGCGAAGTCCCTTCGTCTCCAAACTCCGTCCGACTTCATTCAAACTCACTGTAGGTGGGAGGAGAAACCTCTGGCTGTAAGTGCCTCTTTCTTGTCCTGCAGATTTAAATGTATCCTATTTAATCAGATTAATCGTATGTTCTTGATACTTTAAATGTTTCTACAGGGGAAAACTAGGAAGAAAAAGCCATGCACCAGGCCTGTACCTTTCAACCTGTCTCAGCCCAAGGTATCAAGAGGGGCCACTGAAAACCATCAACCCCTCACTGTTTCTCAATCAAGGACCGGCACTCATGCTGTCCAACCTGATAACAATGTATGCAATGCTCGCCTAAAAACCCAAAACATTCATGCAAAACCTACGAAACAGCCAGCTACGTTAAACCGCAATGTGGACTCAACTAAAGGTACGGGGACATCTACCGGAGAGGCTGAAGACAATACATACAGACAGATTTCAGGACAATCTGGGCCTTCAAACACGTTTAAGACGTCAGCCGTTTCTGCCAATCCTGTATCATCCGTTCCCAATAATGCCATGCATCAGACAAGCGCTGCTTCTTCTGCACAGCCTGCTTTTAGTGCAGAGGCCGGTTTGGATAACATGAGCCTGCTTAGTCTCAAAGATCCAGAAAAGACATCCCATGCTAGCCAGAACACGCAGCTGACCACAGAGGGCAGTTCCTCCGGTGAGTTAAATGTGTCGTTGCCTTGTTATTGCTTTTTGCCCAGTACGCTTCCATTTGTATTTTGCCCAATATTCCAGAATATATTTGCGTTTTATGTTTGCATCTATGTAGATTCATTTGTTTATGTATCTGGCTGCCAGTGTACATTTAGCTCAAACTGCAGTCCAATAGATCAACCCTTTAATAAATCCTACCTTTATGAAGGTTATAATGTTCATCTTTTGAATCAACTTTTTGGTAATATTGAAGGATGAAGTTTGTGGTGCTGTTTTATATTTGTGTTATACTGACAAGTGTTTCTATTATATTGTCCCACCTCATGTAATGTCAATCAGGGTAGGCTAATAAATGGAGCAACATAATACTTTTGCTTAAATTCTTTAGTTTTATTCTCCTACACTAATTCAACATTTTTAATACTGGTACAACAACTGCATTCCTCTATGGAGATGAATGTATCTCACCTGCACAACAATACAATTGTAGCTTATAATTAATTAGATAGCTAGAATCATGAGGATTTCATGATTATATCTTCTCTTTTTTTTGTTGTGCTTTTAATAACTACATTGCTCATTTATTTTGCCATCTGAATTGCAGTAAATGGTGTTTCTAATGTATTTCAGATAAAGGGGTGAACTTCCAGTCTGATCATGCAGCTTTGCTCAGTATCCTCCGGAACAAAGGAGTAAGAGCCACAGATGTGGGATCTGCAACTCCACAGTCCAACCGCTACAACTGCCTGGTGAGTTTTCAAATTTCATTTACTTCCTTTCTTTCACTGTCTTTTGTTCCCTACTCTTTTACTTACTGGTCATTATTGAGGTTTTAAATGTTTATTTTTTCGTCTGAATAGTGAGTTCAGCTATTATAAATCTTTTAAATGTGTTCTAATGGTCTCATTTGGTGATTCTCTTGTTTGCAGCCCCAGCGAGTGTCTGTCATGAAGAGTCGACAGAAAGCTGGACCCACTACTGGTGAGCACAAGCGTTACACATACTGTGTGTACCTGAATATACAGCATGTAATCACAGTAGACATAAACCTTGTTGTTAACCCCATTGACAATGACAGATATGACTCAAACATTAGAAATGTCATGTCAAATTGTGTCTTTATATATGTGTTTGTATTACTTTGTAATATTAATAAATTATTTATTTGATGAAAGAAATAGTTTGACATTTTGGGTAAAACTCTTATTCACTTTCTCGCACATGTTCCTGCTCGGCCCGAAGACTTCACATCGGGATGAACACACAAATCTTTTCTTTATTGACTTGGAAAGTTTTGCAAATATATAACCTCCATGTTTAAACATTCTTTGGGTGCCAAATCCGCCTCTCTTTATTCATCAGTGGCCCACCCATGAAACACAAAACATGTACGAATGAACCAAACTAAATAGAAGTGAGCTTTAGAGGTGCTAGTAGGCAGGTTTTGTTACCTTTGCACAGAGCCAGGCTAGCTATTTCTGTCCGTTTCCAGTCTTTGTGCTAAGCTAAGCTACCTGGCAGCTGGCTCCCACTTCATATTGACGATGGCTGAGCTGGTGGCTCGCAGTTAACGTCAAAGTGATGTCTTGTGTCGACGGGAAATGGACAGAAGCGAGCCAATTTGAGTTCTTGTAAAACTGAACGGTACATAACAAACAATGCAATGTAAATAAAACAGCCTATGCATGTCAATCATATCTGTGCCATTTGTGCTCTTCTTACAGGATTAATAAAGCCGCTGCACTTCTCCCCGGACCGTGCTGCACTGCAAAGTATCCTGCAGAACGAGGGCGTGAAGGCTGGAGGGCCTGTTGGTGCCACACCCCGAAACTCCACCTGTCCTTCAGGCAGAGGCACTTCAATCTACACAGTATGGATACATACAATTAGTTTTTTTTTTTAACCTATTACATTGCTTTTGAAACACAAACACAGTTACATTTAGTGCGCTGCATCCTTTCTCAGGCTCAGAGAGTGCCGCTCAGAAAGAATCGTGCAGAGGCGACCGGAGGAGCAGTAGGTAAGATGCAGAACCGTTGTTTTATCAGAACCATGTATTATCTCATGAAACCTAACGCATCCTTATCCTCTCTGTCGGTTTACCCTGATGTGACGCTGCTTTTTTTTTTTTTTTTAATCCTCAGCAATAGCAGTCAAAGAGACTCCACTGAATAAATGGACTCCACAGAGGGTCCGCGACACCAGGCATCAGCCCATGTCTGCTATGGTCAGTATACATGTTTAGTATGTTCATGCTCTGTCTGTTTAGGTACGTAGTGTTTCTCACAGATGCTCCTTTCTCTCACCATGCTGCTGTTTGCAGAAATGGCATCTGTCAACACAACAGTCACCGTACGCCGGCACTCCTGGGCTGCGGAGCAATAAAGCCAACCTTCAGCCGCCCCAGGAGGTGAGAGCAGGAAGTCATGTCAATGTTATAATGTGTCTCCAGAGCTTTTATACAAATCTGTTCGAAAGTCCAACACAAAACAAAAAGAGAACCTAATCTGTTTGTGCAGATACGATTTCAGGCACAGTCAAAGACTGTTACAAGGCTGCTACAACAAAAACTTTCAGATTTTCAATTTAGATGCACTTAATGGATGCAACATTTCAGAAATGTAAAGATGTTTTAAAAGCAGCATATTTTTTTTGGAATTAAGAAATACCAGCTGTTGGTACATTTATGTAATGGGAGGAAATTATATACATCTTTGTAGGTCTGACAATATTTAAAGAAGGGTTTCTGTACATTTTGTCTCAGTTGATCAAATTTGGGTTTCACTATCGAGATAATCTGCCGGTCAAAACTTAATGCCTTCATAGAAAATTTAAAATATGTTTGGTGTTGAGGTTGGATGACTAAGATATTGAATAGCTTTGGTGCAAATAGCCTTTTGTCACAAAAACATCCTCATGTAATCAGCGATCTCAAGATTTTAGATGCTGAAGATGTTAACAAATTATTTCATTATCAAGGTCAGGATTTGAAGAACGGAGTGCAAATTTTTAAAAGCTGGTGGCGATAATGCTACACCACTGTTGCATTAAAAGAGACCTCTTAATATGGAATAACTGGAACAAGAGCATGAATAACATTATGTAGTAGCTTTGATCCAGAGCCTGTTACTACTACTACCATCACAGCATATATCTTTAACCAGAAATAAACATGCGTGTCACAATTCATATGACTTTCTTGTTTGTTGGCAGGAGATCGTCCAGAGATTATTTGATGATCAAGAGGACGAGTCGAGCCCAAATATGACAGACAAAGATCCTGAGACACGAGCAGAGCGACTCCCAGTTCAAGTCACAACTGTAAGAAGTGAACTTAAGTTCTTAAGAATTAAGTGCTTGTCAGGTTCTTATTTGAAATGTATTGTAAAATCCCTGTATGCCGTTTGGTGTCGTCCCTCACTCCTCCAGACTGCATCCCACTGTGGAGAACAGGTAGAGGTGAGCAGGGTCGGTAGCAACGAGGTCGTGGAGGATCAGCAGGAGATTGTGGGAGGACAGCCGTTCTTCCAGGCACCGCAAAGAGAGTCCGTCATTTTTTTCTCAACGGGCAAAACGCTGTTAAGAGCTCGGCGCTTTGAGAAGCAGGAAGGCTCCGCCCGTCACCAGCAGCATGGCCCGGTGCTGCCGGTACACGAAGAGATGTCGTCTGTGTCAGTGCCAACCTGTGAGATCAGCCCTCCTGTTAAAAGTCTGCACAGAGGTAACACTGACATCTCATAATAGTTATTATACAATATTAATATGTAACTTTTAGTGTGACACATACAATGAGCGTTTTCCATGTGACTAGATATCTTCTTGAAGTGTGACCTTTTTTTACGATTACAGGCCTCATTGTTCAGAAGACGTGTGCTCCGAGTCCTGTTGTGGCGATGCTGCGTAAACGTTTCCCTCCTCTGGAGGAGCTTCGCTTGGACGAGGAGGTGGCCTCCTACACCTCAGGGTCCGTCCCGGCTGCTCCCGGTTTTCTCCCCCCTCGGCCCCGCTGTGGAAACCCGCTGGCCTCCATCTTGCGATCCGAAGAGGCCTTTGTGAGTACACGGCTGACAGTGTGCATATTTATTCATTTATTTGTTTATTTGATAGGGACGTCAGTGTAAAATACCAGATGTAAACATGCCAGAGTTATCAAGAATGATAATCTACCTCTGTAGTCCCTAAGCAGGTAACAAAAACAGGAACATCACAAGTGACAATAATACACATGCTCAGAGAAGAAGTATTAACGGTGCTATGGGAAGCATTTTTTACATTAAATCATTTGTTTTTTAAATGATGAAATGATCATATTTTGATCAAGCGTTGAGTTAATTAAGTGTATGAAAGAACAAATAACCAGCATAAGTCACCAGAAGCCCATGAAGTGTTCCAATGGCTAATTTAACTGACTAAATAATCTATAGCTATGCAATATGGAAAGTGTTATAAAACAGTATTATATTACAAAAAGCAATAAGACACAACAAAAAGAGTCTACTGCCATGTTTACAGCGGAGGCTGTACTAAGGCACAGCAGAGCTTTGAGCTGAATGCTGACATGCTGATGTTTACAAGATATAAATATTTACCATTTTCACCATCTTAGTTTAGCGTGTTGGCGCGCTAACGTTTGCTCATTAACACGAAACACAAAGCAACGCCGAGGCCGATGGGAAGTAGTGACCTGATTGTGTGACTCGATGAAACGTTGAGGGAACATCAAAGTTATAACAATTTGTTCTGAGGGAAAGTTGAATGTCTGCACCAAATTTCAAGACCATCTAATAGTTCTTGAGACGTTAAACAGAAAACCGCAAATGTGAACCTCATGGTGGCGCCGGAGGAAATGTCATGTGATCTTTAAAGGACCGACATTTTGATGTTTGTTGTCTTTAACCTGATCAGAGAAGATCTATCAGTTTCATCAGTTAGTTCAGAACCGAGATGCTGTCAGTCCAGATTAATGTTGTGCCCCTAATCCACGCTACATACTAAATCTAAACCGGTTGTGAGTGTTTTGAGTATTCACACATACACCGCCTCTAAAACGTATATTCACCCTCTTGGAAAGCAAATTAGCTTTGTTCTCAAAATATTAAACTATTCCTGTTATATGTATGTTTGTATGATACAACACAGTGCATCACACACAAGTTAATATGGATATTTATTTATTGTTTTGTTTTCCAGACATTTGTTCCGATTGGTTTCAATCCCTCGTCCGGCTGTTTTTCTCCACCAAGCTCTCTGCTGCAGGGGAGATGACTTTGCACTAATAAGTACAGTATTTGTGTTACTGTTAATATCTGGAGTGGATAAGTTCACTCTGATACACTAAAGAGACTCTTTAATGGAACTTAATTAGTTTGTCCAACACTGTTGATGCCAACGAACGCTGCTTGTATAGTTTCATTTAGAAACCTTGTTGTCTCTCATTGATGCTTTTTAAAACAATTTAGAAATATGTATTTCTGTTGAATAATGCATCTTTTACACCCATGTTAACAAAGTCGATGCACACTTATTAGAAACAATGTTTATTAAATAAAATAAAAATGAAATAAAACAACAAATGTTGGAAAAACAAACGTCTTAAAAGGTCGATAAAGACTTTGGACTTAAACAGTGTTATAGCTTTAGTATACATCTAGATTAGGATCGCGTGGAGTGAAAATGATTCATGTTCTCAATGTACAATGTTTATAATAAATATATATATGACACTGTCTGTTTCTTATTAATTGTCAACCATTTTGATAATCAAATAATAATCAAATATTTGTTGGTTCAAGGAGCTCAAGTATTAGGATTTACTGATCTTCTCTCTTTTAAATCATAATACATTTTGGACTGTTGAAACATGTAACTTGATGTTACCTTGAGCTCTTGCAACATGTAATTGGCATTGATTACGATAATGAAATCGTTAGTTGCATTCCTACTCAGGATATATCGGCTTCTGCTACTTTGATTTCAATCATTCTGTTTTTTATTCTGTCTCTTGTAAATCCACACGTTCTTTGCCTGATAATGTTATTTTCCCTGAAGTCTTATGTAATGCTCAGCATTAAAGATGTGGAAAAAAAATCATCTTTATTGCATGAAACAAGATCTGAAAGGTTGCCTTGCATTCCCCAGAGTGCCTAGGTGCCAGATGTAGAGTTCAAGCCTTTTACTGGAAATGTTACACGGTGCACATATTGGCGTCATGCGACACGATATCCTATTTTAGAGAGAAGGCAGTATTGGTACTACATTCAGTACAGTACATGTGCTGCTTACGGCTAACTTCATGTGTAGAAGTGACAAAATAAACCAAAACATTTCAAAATCCGTTTCATATTTTGTGACTTTGTTCGTATTATTTGGAAATAATTCATCTGAAATGCATTCAAACTGTTTTCCGTCACATGAGGGCCATGTGCCATTGTGTTTCCCTGTGTCCCCTGCAGGTGGTATACAGTGGGTACGGAAAGTATTCACAAATTTCTACATTTCTGTTTTTTTTCTGTCAAGATGGGGTGCTGAGTGTACATTAATGAGAAATAAAATAAACTTTTTTGATTTTAGCAAATGGCTGCAATGAAACAAAGAGTGAAAAATTTAAAGGGGTAGAGTTGTGAGTGAGTGGTGGAGGGAAGTCAGTGGGAGGGAGCTCTGGGAACAGTAGTCTATAAAGCCTGAGCCGTCACCGGTGCCTCCCTGAGGAGCAGAGAGTGAAGGAAGAGCAGCTCTGGTCTCTCTCCTCTTCTTTCCCTTCGTGGTGTCCAGCTGTCTGACCCCGATCCTCTGGAATCATGGCCAACGATCTCCATCCAACCACCGACCCCACAAAGATGGGGCTTGGCCGCTCCATCGCCGTGCTGACGTCAGGAGGAGACGCCCAAGGTAAGCAGAGTCTCTAGTGCTCTTATCACAGCTTTATTTTGAACTGTCAAAACACAAAATGAATCAGTGTGAAAGCATCTTCCCTGCTGATGTGTCCGAGTACAACGCTGAATCCCAACCAGCTGAAAGAAGCCTCCAATCTTACTGGGGCCAATAAAGTATCATGTTAGTGCGCCGCGTGACATCTGAAGTACGTTCAGGAGTCAAAGAACAGAAAGGGTAAGCAACATTTTCCCGGCACGTCAGAGTGGCACAGTCGAAGGCCAGTTGTTGGAGGTTGATAAATGTTTGGCTGTCATGATAAGAAAGATTGCATCTCGGATTCACAACACCACCAGTGTTTGATGTATATCCAGCAAAACTTAAAATGTCCTTATAAGTGACGGACGATGCACAAAATACACTGTGTGGTACACATAAGAGTATACACTTTATAAGTCAAGTTTAAACTGAGAGTTCGTTACGATATTATCCATACAGGCTGCATTGTCCTTTGTCTTAAAAACTGGCATGAAGCTCCTGTAGGAAAGTGCTCCATCAACGATGTCTCACATTTATCTCGTGATCCTGTGTGATCTCTCTCTCGCCAAACCTGACTCCAACCCCTTTGTGTTATCTTCCCAAGCGCTCCCTTTTTTTCACATCTTTGGGGCTAATTTTAGTGGCGTTGACCTTTTTCTGGTATGGAGGAGAGAAACGCCCCCCCCCCCCCAATCCACAGCTGCTGTCTAGTGAAACAAGAGCTGCATCATGCCAAGATGCCACAACACAAGATCACACTGTGGCATTTAGTGTACTGGACATCCCGGGGCAGCATGGTTCACAAGACATACAGCCCCATAAATCCCCCTGCTGTCCTTTCCATTTGTCTATTTCTGTCTCATCTGTTGCCGATGTACAGGTCACTTAAAGGTTAATACTTAAACTGATATTTGACAGGAAGTGTTAAACCGAGTAAAACATTCTCCTATGATGTGACCTCAGCCATCACGTTGGTTCATTTGTGTCTCAGGTATGAACGCTGCTGTGAGAGCCACAGTCAGAGTTGGTCTCTACACCGGAGCCAAAGTCTACTTTGTTCATGAGGTACGGACTGAGCATAAAGGCTACAGTACATTCAGCGGAGACACCCCAGGATAAAACACTGTTTTTAATGCATCAATCAATTTTGAGATTTTGGGCTATTTTGTGCTAACAAAATGAAACAAGAATTTTGAACCTGGTTTTATCAAATGTTCAGATTCCTGTTGTAAATGTATGCATATTAGCACATATTTGGTAAGATAAAGCCTAATTTACATATTTAAACATAGCATTTCAGAAAACTTGTTATACAGAAAACATTTGCCTTAATGTAAGTAATCAACTGGGGAAGTTTTCATGGTGGTATTTTTATTTTATTTGTTTATCCTATTCACCTGGGTCGTCTCCCCTAAAGAAAGAAAAGGGTTTTGTAGCAGTGAGGGTTAACCGGTGCATCAGGAATAATAACTATCTTTAACGTCTGCTGCAGGGCTACCAGGGTCTGGTGGACGGAGGAGACAACATTCGCCTCGCCACATGGGAGAGTGTGTCCATGATGCTTCAGCTGGTGAGCGAATACATCGTGTAGTGTTCGTAGTGTTCTAAAGGGTCAGTTCACTTACACAGCACACAAACTACCCCTGTCGATGCGGGAACAATAATAAGACAAGACAAAACAGAAACAAAGACACAGAGAGAGAAAAATGTAAAAAAGAGAGAATGAAGAGGGGTTTTGTTTCATGGCAAGACCTTTAGTGAGATTAATTAAGTTATAGAAAGATTATAAAGGTTTCTCAGACTGTCACATCTTAGTCTTGGTTAAGTTTGTTCAGGGGTTGAGGTATCCATCTTGAGATTTCTTCTGCCACAGCAATATTTAAGGTGAATGGGATTTTGTTTGTGCTCCTCACGGCACTGAAAAATTACAGTTAAAACTGTTGCAGCAGCTGTGTTTGCATAAGAAGTCATCAATATGTACTGAACCGCGTGTTTCTTTATCGTACAACATTTTATTCACCTCCGTTGTATCCGGGTGGCTGCAGAAGGCGGGTGCATCAAAAACTAGATAAAAGTGAATGTATCAGCCTGGCTGGACATTACAACTGGTAAGAGAGAAGATGTATTTTCCTTTTGTAATTTGGGTGAACTGATCCTTTAATCTTTTGACTCCACTTGGACTCAAGACCATCCTCCACATTTCCCCCTGTGAAGCGCTGGTAACACGAGAAATATGATGTTTGAGTGATGATATTAAATGGCTTCCTGATCCCTGTAACTGAGAGATGATAGAGATGATGGAGATGCAATGCTACTGTGAAGCCTGTGATTCACATTTCTTTCAGTCATCTGTGTTGTATAAATAAAGAGGCCTGGCAAGTGGAGAGGGAATGACATGCTAAGATTCATGAAGTGTGTGACTTTACGGCATCTTAATGAGTCTAATTCCACAGTTATAAACCCACCCTGATGAGCATCAGCTCATATTTATTTAAGGGGTAACATTGGGTAAGTGTTGGTGGAAAATATTGTGTCAGCAATCATGATTACATTCTTCTTCCTTCAAAGCCAGAAAGTGTTTGTGTGTCAGTACCTTCTCCTCTTCACTTGTCAGGGAGGTACCGTCATCGGCAGCGCCCGCTGCATGGACTTCCGCTCCAGAGAGGGTCGTACGAAGGCAGCTTGCAACCTAGTGAAGCTGGGCATCACCAACCTGTGTGTGATCGGAGGCGACGGCAGTCTGACTGGAGCCAACGATTTCAGGACTGAGTGGAGCGGGCTGCTAAGTGACCTCGTCCAAGATGGTAAAGAGACAAACGTAGTGTGGCTGCGAGAATAATAATGGCTCCTTCAGCCTCATCCCATCAGCTGTGCAACAATCTCAGCCAGTACTCTCCTAATACATCATATTAAAGATGGGACAAATTGTTTTAGAAGGTATCTAAACAAATAAACCATGCACACATATACAATCATTTTCCAAAAATGCCAAAATCAGATACGTCTTCTTTGACAGCGAGGTAAATGAAACGACTTCAGTAATAACGCTATTCCTCTAAAAACAGCGATAGCACCTGTGAGTAAAGGAAGAAATACTTTTTACGGGCATTTTATGTTTTTTTTCTTAATTTTTTGTTATTTATGCAGGTAAGATTACAGACACAGAAGCCAAGAAATCTTCCCACCTGAACATCGTGGGCATGGTGGGCTCCATCGACAACGACTTCTGTGGCACCGACATGACCATTGGCACTGACTCCGCCCTTCACCGCATCATCGAGGTGCTGGACGCCATCACCACTACCGCACAGAGGTCAGACATCACTGTGACCCTCCCTCCATGCACACAGTGATTCACTTTGATATTCAACAAGGATGCAATTAGATTATTGCAGCAGCAAAGAACAGCACACATGAAGTATGCAGGACAGAATACAGTGCTGCACCAGCTCAAGTAAATAACTGCCTTTGAGTGCGTAGAGAAAGGTGAATGTGTTTTGTTTTACAGACTATTATTGACAATTCCTCTTCTCATTTGTACAAAATGCATCTCATCCACAGCCACCAGAGGACGTTCATCCTGGAAGTGATGGGCAGACACTGTGGGTCGGTACCTTGTGTGCTTGGTTCATTAAGTGTGTGTGGGTGTGTGTTGTGCATGTATGTAGTAAACAGCGGTCCAGAGTAGAATATATTTTTGCTCTCAATCTACTTTAGTATGTTCACCTACTGATATTTAGTCACAATACAAATACAATATTTGTCACTTTGTTCGCTGTTAACCATATTATAATAAACACATTTATCAATACACAAGAAAAAAAAGTATTTTAGGTTTATATCAACATCTGATTGATTTTATCGTGTGTGTGTGTGCACGTCCGGCTGCAGGTACCTGGCCCTGGTGACGGCTCTGTCCTGCGGTGCAGACTGGGTGTTCATTCCAGAGATGCCACCAGATGACGACTGGGAGAACCACCTGTGTAGGAGGCTGGCAGACGTATGTGTGTCTTTATTTGCAGATGGAGATGTCTGCTCTAAACACCACAAAAATATCATTCAGAATGTACGAGTGTATCTTTTCCTCTGTTTTTTTTCTAGCAAAGGGCCAGAGGTTCTCGTCTGAATGTGATCATTGTGGCTGAAGGTGCGATGTGCAGAGATGGCAAGCCGATTACATCCGACCAGATCAAGGAGGCAAGCCCTTTTTCCCCAATGTCAGTAAAGTATCAATCCAAGTTGCTCAGACAACGGGCCATACTAACAATGGACTCATTTTTCTCCAGCTGGTGACTGACAGGCTCGGCTTTGATACCCGCATCACTGTTCTTGGACACGTGCAGAGAGGAGGAACACCCTCCGCCTTTGACAGAATCCTGGTAAGTGTCTCATTAAAACACCAAATACAAAGAACAGTGTACACCCCCCACACACACCTGATGATGATGATGATGATGATGATGATGTGTGTCGTCCAGGGCAGCAGGATGGGTGTGGAGGCGGTGATGGCGCTGCTGGAGGCCACCCCAGACACTCCTGCCTGTGTCGTCAGCCTGTCGGGGAACCAGGCAGTCAGACTGCCGCTCATGGAGTGTGTGCAAGTGGTAAGTGAAAATATTTAGTTCCTGTGTTTTAGGGTGTTTTTCTACTTGTTTTGGAGGATGTGCATGTGCACTGACGTTACAGTAAGGGATTTCTCACTGGCTCTCTGTCGCTCACGTTGCTACAGACCAAAGATGTGACGAACGCCATGGCTGAGGGCAGATTTGAGGATGCCATCAAGCTCAGAGGAAAGTAAGTATTTCGCTCTTAAATTGATTGCAATCATAATAAACAATTCAATTGATTCATCATAAAATGTTATTTTTAATTCATAATCCATAGACAGACATAGGAAACAGAATTATTACCACATTTTACGCATAATTTATATTTAATATATTTATAATATATATATTTTTTTATTTGGTCGATTTTATTAATTCATTTTAATTAGATACTGTAAAAATCTATGATAAGTATGTGGTGCACTCTGGGCTTCATATAAGCAGTATCAATGCATTGAACAGAGAAAATAAAGAGGATAAAGTACAAGCATAAAACAAAGTAAAACAATTATTTAAAAACTTCAATTTTATAACCGATTGATACCGCTAGTCAAATTCTCATAAAAGAAAAGAGTATTTCTCTGAGTTATCAACACTCAACCTTATTTATGTCGTGCAGGAGTTTTGAGAACAACTGGAACATATACAAGCTGCTGGCTCACATCAACCCCCCAGATGTTAAGGTAAGGACCGGCCATTTTCTAAGCCAGACTCTTACCACCGTTAATAAAGATTATTGTTTATAAAATGAACTATTTGAATGTTTACACCAGCATATTTTGTCATCTTCTTCTCCCTCTTACTGACCAGAGCAACATCAACGTGGCCATCATGAACATCGGCGCTCCCTGCGCTGGTATGAATGCTGCCGTCCGTTCAGCAGTGAGGATTGGCCTCATCGAGGGCCACACCATGTTGGCTGTCCATGACGGCTTTGACGGTCTGGCTCACGGACAGGTCAGTGTACATTTCCCTCTTTGCTCCAGACCTCCTTGTGGTATGATTTGGTGAAATCTTTACACAGAGTTAAGTAAAACAAATGCTCTACCAGTAGTGTTATGTATGTATGTATGTATGTATGTTTTTAGATTTGTTATGTAAAGTACAGTACTCAGTATTTTTTTCTCACTACAGATTGAACCCATCACCTGGACTTCAGTGACTGGCTGGACTGGAAAAGGAGGCTCAATGTTGGGCACCAAGAGGTAAAACATAAGTTGTTACTCTTTTTTTTAAGTGGTACAGCTTTTGACATAACAGAGCAGAGGCAGCAGTAGTTCAGTCGGTGGAGACTTGGCTTGGGAAGGTTGCCGGTCCAAGTCCCTACACTGACCAAGTGCAGAGTGTGGACTTTAGCAGGAGAGAGGCCAGTTTGTCTCCTGAGCACTGCCGAGGTGCTCCTGGCACCAAACTGCCCACTGCTTAATACTAGGATGGTTAAATGTTGAGTGCTGTCCACAATGTGTGACAATAGAAGTCCATTTACCATTTACAGTTTTCAATAACACTACAACACTTTTCACTGAGTAATTTATCTCTGTTTCCCAAAGAACTCTGCCAGGTAAAGTATTGGAGGAAATCAGCCTGAATATTGCCAAGTTCAACATCCACGCTTTAGTGATCATCGGTGGATTTGAGGTAAAAAGTCGTGACAGCTATTTTTCTCTTTTAAAACCAGTAGTTATGTCAGCGTTGTTTGATCAACAACAAAAATACACTGAATTATCTAACATCTTTATCTTCTCCCTCACTGCAGGCCTATGTGGGAGGCCTGGAGCTGGTTCAGGCCAGAGAGAAATACGAGGAGTTGTGCATTCCCATGGTGGTTATCCCCGCCACCGTCTCCAACAACGTCCCCGGCTCTGACTTCAGCATCGGCGCCGACACCGCCCTCAACACCATCACCGCTGTCAGTGCCTCAACAACAGATATGCACACATATGTACAAAAAGAATCCAGCTAAATTAATTTCTCCTTTGTTTTTTTTCTGCAGACTTGCGACAGAATCAAGCAGTCTGCAGCCGGGACTAAGCGCCGCGTGTTCATCGTTGAGACTATGGGCGGATACTGTGGCTACCTGGCCACCATGGCCGGTCTGGCTGCTGGGGCTGATGCCGCCTACATCTATGAGGAGAAATTCAGCATTAAAGACCTGGAGGTGAGTTGATGTTAGGACCTGTTTATCCAGTTTTCAGTTGCAAGACTCTCTGCACCTTTAAACAGTGATGTGTTCTGATTGTGATCTGTGGACTGTAGGTGAACGTAGAGCACCTTTTGAACAAGATGAAGACAACAGTGAAGAGAGGTTTGATTCTCAGGTTGGTTTTCAGTCGGGTGTGAACTAAATGTGCAGCAGATATGAATGCTTAATTCTGAGTTAACAATATGGGCATTTAAAACACATTTTGGCTCCAGTTTACTCACTCTGGACGTATTTAACAGGCAACAGAATGGTTAACATTTGCTTTATAACATTTTAATCATGAATTCAAAATATGAGTTCCTCCACGTTCCCCTTTTGACCAAATTACAGACATAGTTAAACCCCTCTAAGGTGTTTTCTTTCCTAAAAGGATTTAAAAACATTTAGCACCTTCAAGACACAACTCCTCATGACTTATGTCATATTCTGGAAACAGAATATGACAGTCTATATCCTTCTAGATAACAGTACAACAATCTGTCACTTTTCATTCTACAATAGGAACGAGAACTCAAATGCCAACTACACCACCGACTTCATCTTCAACCTGTACTCGGAGGAGGGCAAAGGCGTCTTTGACTGCCGTAAGAATGTCCTCGGACACATGCAGCAGGTCTGTTCATGCAGCAAAGCATCCCATCCACTTGAAATGGATTGCTAAATTGCAACATGGTCGACGATGCACCTTTCTGTCCTTTATTTACAGGGGGGCACTCCAACACCCTTTGACAGAACCTTTGGCACAAAGATGGGTGCCAAGTCTGTTCTGTGGCTCAGTGAGAAACTCAAGGACTGTTACAGGCACGGTACGTGGGCCTAAAATCGAATGTATCTGTTGCACGTTTTGAGAATATATAATACCAACAGGCAGTGGTGAAATGTCACCCAGTACATTCGCTGCAAGTATAATTTTAACATACTTTACCTACTTGAACGGAAGATGTTGTTGTTTTACTCTACTACATTTATGTGACAGCTTTACTTACTGGTTAATTTGCAGATGAAGATTTTATACACAAAACACATAATCAGGTTATAACATATGATGCGTACAGTATATGAAGTAGTTAAAATTTAGAAGTAAAATGCCACTTACACAATAATGCATCAATAATTGAAATCCAATTTTTTTTTTTTTTACTTAAGTAAAGGATCTGAATACCGTCTCCACCATTAACACGATTTAAATGAACTATTTCACTTCCTGTGTCCTTTAGGTCGCATCTTCGCCAACACGCCAGACTCTGCCTGTGTGCTGGGCATGAGGAAGAGGGCGCTCACCTTCCAGCCTCTTTCTGAACTGAAGGAAGACACAGATCTTGAGTAAGATGCATGTTTTATATATATTTTACTGTACTGTAACATGTTTAATGGTTATTATATGATGATGAATCCTCTGTCTGCTGCAGGCACCGCATCCCCAAGACACAGTGGTGGCTGAAGATTAGGCCCATCATGAAGATCCTGGCCAAGTACGACATCAAACTAGACACATCCGAACACGCCGACATGGAGCATGTGATCAAGAGTCCTCTCGGGAAATAGACTCAGTCTGCGCCCAAGAACAGAGCGAGGCAATTTCTATGTTCCAGTGCACAGCATTTTTCTTGTCCCACTACCTGTCCACATGCCTTAGGACAAGACAGCAGCTCCTTTACCTTCTCATCATTGCAGCCCAGTTAAAAGGCTCAATCTGCAGTGATGTTCTGTAGCTCTCCCATCCCTCAAAACCTTCAATGAATCAGATACCAGATATCAAGCAACCAATTAAAGATATATTTACAAAAATGTAATTGTGTGTCCTTTTTGTTAAATGGAGCACAATGTGAATTGTTCTGAGAAATAAGAATCGTATTAATTTTCAAACAGCATCCTAGTACATGTACAGTAAGAATGCTGATAGACTACTCACAAATAAAGGTTTGTAACATGCTGCAGTGTTTAAGAGACACATACAGATGTGTGTGACAAACAACCAGACAAAATGCAGTGAGGGCAGATGTTTTTCTGCAAAAGCTGAAAACATTCTGGGAATATCGATGCAAAAAAACATCTTTTGTGTCCACTTACACTTCATTGCAGCAAATATGAATTGTGTTGCAAGTAGTCTGCGTGAATGCTAACTTCTGCGTTAACAGTCTGCATTTAAATCGGGTAACACGAACATGTTCTGGCTCAAGTTTACTCACTCTGGATGTGGCAGATTCTAGTTAACAAGCAACAGAATGGCAAATGAAACGCATTCTTAGCCATAAAATGTGCAACACTTCTCCGACGCTGTCAGCCAGAAATACCGATGCTCGAGCATCAATTCACCAGCATGCACAACATGGTCTGGAGGTACCATCTCAGCTCCAAGTAAGTTAATGTTAAGATTTAATTTATTGCATTTTCATTGATGCGTGTCGAAGAGAACACTATGTTTCTTACTTTAGCTGAATGTGTTTGTGCATACACTTGGTAAAGGAAGTTCATTCATGTAATGCCTAATTTTTTTGCAGTGTAGGTCCTGTTTTGAGTTAATGAACCCGACTACTGACAGTACGAAAGCCGTGTGTGAGTCTCTGCAGCAGCCATCCTCTGGGACCGCCCATCCCGTCCAGCAGAACCTTCCTGCTTCTGCTGAGAGGAGCCAGTATTCTGGCAATCGCATGCAGACAGGGAAATATTACCCCCCCACCCTATTTTTTTGAATTCAGTAAAAGCTAAGGTCTCAAACATATACTATTTCTTTGTCACTTACCTGTATTATTCTGTCATTAGGTCTTTTACTGGGCTGTGGTTATTTTATTTCTGCTAAACCCAACACTGTCAGCAGAGGGCGCTCTAGGGACCTTGTGACGATAAAAGAAAGAGGACCTGGAGACGCCATGCAGCTCCGTCCACCTCAAGCAGCAGCAGTTGATGATGGAAGTTGTGCTGCATAGAAAAAGAAGCTTTAACCTTTATTTGCTTCTGATTTATGATGATGTGGTTCTTTATTAAGTTGTTTATTTTTGTTTTGTAAGGATAATGCTTTAAGAATTAGGGTTTGGCACAATACACTCAGCCTACACCTTTTTTTCAGAATATTACCGTTGATTTTATAGAACTTTATGTTGAAATTGTTGTAATGCGAAAAAAAATGACAACGCTCAGTTTTTACTGGCTCAGTTTATAATAAATAATTGAATTGAACCTTTCTGATCCTAACCTGCATGATTATCAAAAAAAGTGTTTTTTCAAAAGATACTAAATATTTGCTTCACTTATTTTACCAATATACAATATTTGGGTTTCATGTGTATGTACTCATGTATACGTTATAAGACAGTGGATATTTTAAGGTATTTAAGACAAAAAGAAGCCTACATTTTACGGAAACAATGTCTGACAGTCAGAAATAATAATTGAATACACCTGATCTAAATGATCAAAATTGACTTGGAAGGATGTTCAGGCCTACAAGGGGAAAAAATTAGAGTTTTGTTTTTCACAAATGTAGTTTGAAATTAGGAAATTAAATAAAGGTTGGCTTTCGCGGTCTTCTCTCAGGCTGGCTTGAATTTTGCTTTTAATAATTACATTTTAGAATAAAGTAGGTGGAATTGACCCTTCATCATTATAAATACAACAACAAAAAAGCTAAACTCTTCGTATATGTACTCTTGAATGGGGTGGTACTGAGGAAATACATATTATAATAGGGTCTCTGTTACGCCAACATACTGTAAAAATAAAATAATACAAAAAAACTACAGCGAGGATCCGGAAAAGGAAATGTTTTCCGCAGAGGTCACCAACAACTCGCGGTGGCCGCCGGGACGTCGGCGGACTGTGTGCCTGAGCTGAGGAAGGGTGCGTGTCCCCAGTGTCCGCTCCGGTCGCCCGGTTAGGAATGCGCCTCACAAAGCCGGTGTGTGGTGAAATATCTGTTGAAACGCCAGCGGGGACTGTGGTCTGAGAAGAGGCATGGTTTTGCATCGCTTATTCCATTACAATCTTAGCGTGCAAGTTTGATTCATTGAGCTAGCTGGCGTTAGCTCGCTTCGTTGATTCATATCAAGCTAGGTCGCTAGCTTTAGCCTGTAGCACACCTGCTAGCTGGCTAGCTAGCTGGTAAGCTAGTTTCAGAGTGCTGCTGCCAAGCCAGTCGAAGAGAACCAGACTGACTGCTGAATCAAGGCGAGATTTCGGAAGGAGGAGGTGGTGGCAGGCGGGAAGCCGGGAGAACGCGACGGAGTGGAAGTGAGTCAGGAGCAGCTGATGAGTTCAGATCAGAGCGGAGAGCCGCCGCAGCTGCTGGAGGAGGCTGATCCCGGACCAACGACTGGTGGGAAGGACGAGGCTCCGCTGGGGAGCGAGGGAGGGTCAGGCGGCATGGTGAGTGAGGCCTTCTCTAGCTAGTGAGCTAGCACGTTAGCTAAGCGACTGCTGCTCTTTGGGGACCTGTTAGCCCAGTACGCCCCCTCTGTGCGACGAGCGACATTCATTAAGACACGGCTAAAATTAACGCAACCAAGACGCATTTTAAGATTCTCGTTCTCAGTTTAACTTTCTCACTATTTGCGTGATCACTGTCTTAGTGTTTAATCGCAGGGTTATAATAATTGTCAAACGACAATAATCTCGGGCACAACACATACGGCAGCACTTTGCACGGTTAATTAACGTGACTAGCTTGAAGCTGGTGCAGGCGGGTCATTTCATTCACTCATCGTTCTCCTGCTCTCCACTGCAGCCACTACTGATAGCTAGCTAACGCTAGCTTAGCCACTGTGACGAGCAAGCTCATTAAGTAGTTTGCTGAGTAATCATAAGCCTATAAGTTAAAGTTAACGACACCGCTGTAAGATGGCGGTATTGGGAGCGGAGGGTACCGATTGAGTTGTTTTCGTCATGTATGTGATCGATGCCTCGATTATTGAACAACGGGTAAACGATCCTTCACTAATGTTACCTGTTGGCTAATCATGCTTCTAGCTAACTGGGCTAGCGCGCTGACATGCGCTGCAAATACCTGGCCTGTGCTGCGCAGCTCAGTCAGCTGACATTGCTTTGGCTTGCCACGGCCTGTAACACACAAGCATTCATTGTAACCATGTGTCAAGTTGCACGCCTCATAAATGTTCGCGTTCTTGTAAATGACACGGAGGCCTAAACCGTGTGACACGTCCATTCTCGTCTAAACTGGAGAGAAGCGTCTTGATGTATAATGGAACCGGCAGCTGTACTTGTCAGGCAGAGTGCTTTTGCTGCAAGGGGAGGGGGGGTCTGTTTGCAAGTGACAATGTTAAAAAGAAGTTGGTAAATTTGACAGCCACTGGTGGTTCAAAGGCAGTGTACATGTGTCATAAACCCCTTTTTACAGGAGTAAAGCATAATTCACAGTTGGCTCACATCAATATCTGTGTGCCTTAATATGTACAGAATGCGATCTATTCTTGGCCACAGCTTTTTGCAGGCTCAGGGTTTCTCCTGCCAGTCCAGAGCCCTTTTGATATGGAGAGTCAGATCTTATCCTTAATGTGCATCAGAAATATAATTATATTTGTGAAAGTAACACAATGTACTCTCACCATTATGTTGATTAATCAACATTTATTACTACATATTCTTTGTGGTTACTCAAAGCTTTTGTAATCATCATGAGGTCAACAGGGTAATAGCCTCTTTTGTCTACAGGGCATCATGAGGCCCTCTGTGGCATATTTCATTGCACTTCTCTGGTTCCCAATTAGTTGCCACGGAGGCCCAATGGTATGCAGGTGTTCCCGCCATCCTAAGATTGCACCAGGTGATTTCCGTTAGTGGCACTGCCCTCCCCAATATAAGGTTAAATTAATTAGTGAACTCAACTGCAGGTGTGGTGATGGTTGGCTGTGGCCTGCATGCTCTCAGTCTTCCAGTATGGAGACCAGTTTGATTCTCTGTTGAATCTGCACCTGGTTTTTGAGTGTTGATCATTTTTTGACACTGGATCTGCCTTTGCACATCAGTACAGATGTAATGATTATCCAAACAACAAAAGGTACATTTTACTTTCAGTTTCTTGCAAACATGTTTTAGTCAATTGTTTTAATGTATTCTTCAGGCGGTGTTTTAAGTGTTTTGTTTGCCTGTTAAAACATAATGGTGGCATAAGGCAACTAGTGTTTTATTGTTCGTTACGTTTATATTTTCCAAGTCCATTTTCATGATGACATCATCGCACCAGATTTCCACCTTGATGGTCGTAGATAAGGACATTGGATCTTACACGATTAGGTTTATTTAATGCATTGAAGATGCTCAATATCGGATATAAAAATAACTCGATGTGTTTGTATTGACAACCAAATAAGTTTTACTGGCTCGACTGAATAGTTAGAAACCATACTAGGTGCTGTAGTGTGCTGAAAATGTGATGAGTTAGTTTGAACAGCTAAGATTTGGTCTGGGTAAAAGTATCTTAGATCAGACTCATTGTAGTCTCAGTCACATTCAAATCTGTTCAAATGTAAACAAACTGTCAAATTGCAGCAGTCTTATATACATAATTGCCAGCTTTGCATGCACACTATTGTCTACATTGGGTTTTTGTGACTGTGTAATATGTCTTGCGCTTTATTCTGCTTTAATGTTTATGAATGTGGAACTTGCCTGATCCTGCTATTCCTGCTTTGAAGGTCACCTCTAAGGGTGCCGGTTTGAACCCAAATGCCAAGGTGTGGCAGGAGATGCCTGTGGCCCCCAGCGAAGCTGTTACCAACAGCCCTCATTGGCCCCCCTCAGACATCAGTGAGGGTGAGCTACACGTCAATCAGCCTAATTAAGTATCAGAGAACTGGGAGACGTATATACGGGGGAAGTAGCCCTGAACAATAGCGCTCTGTTTGTTGATAAACTCTTTTACCTCGTTCGCAGGTTATTCTGAGCCCTCGTCTGCTGGGGGTAAGCAGTACACGGTGGGATTCACGGCCCTGGATGACAGCAGCTCCACAGCAACAGCTGAGATAGCAGTAAATGGAATGGACCCTCCAGAGTTGGGCTTTTCCCCCGCTGAGTCCACCACAGGGACCTCAGGTCAGTCAGTCACGTCACTTGCAGTCGTCTCCACACTCCAATGGTGACCGCAAGCAAGTGTTATTCTTTTTCATTACATTACATTTATTCTCTTTTTAGTTTGGATGTGATGGGGTCTAAGTCACAAGGTCACTGAGTGCTAACCAGTGGGTATAGTCTTTGGGGAAGATGAATGAAAACCTGCAGACTGCTGGTTCTTCATTGTCCCCAAAGGTACATTTGTCTTGCAGCCAGGTGAAACTTGGAACACAGAGGCTGTTTGGCCACACCTGACCCATGCAGTTATTTGTTTTTCATTCACCATGTTCACGTATAAATCATGTGTTTGACTCTGGGGATGTTTAACATACATTCAACCCTTCAGACTGGTTGTCACCGCTCGCATGAGACGAGTAAAGGGATACTTCAGCAGTTTTTGTTCTTAGGAAAGGTCAAACTCTATAAACACTGGATCCTACACTACCCACAATACAACAAAACATCTTTTATTAGACATTCCTTGTATGGGAAAGTGTCTTGAGTTCGAAGTTGCATATCTACAGCCATTAACACATCGTATACCTGTTTTCACAGGCTCGGCAGTCCTCATTATTTAATAGTACTCGCATGACTTGCATGTCACTACTTATTAAAGGTAATGAAGTAGCTCAACATGTCTTTTGAGATGGTTTGACGTCACCACCATTAATACATACACGTTTGAAGTGCTGACTTGGCATCGACTCAGGACATGACAGCCCCAATGACAGCCTCAATTATAAAACCGTCGTATTGTATTACCGCTGACATTTTGTTTTTGGTTCTCAGTGGATTCCAAAACTGCAGAGCGATCTAAAATCTCCTCCGAGAATCTCCGAGAGTCTCTGAAGAAGGAGCTCGAGTTTTATTTCTCCAGGTAAGAGACGACCACTGAAACCACCTTTTATCCTTTTCTATATTGTAGAATTTGAAAAGTGGACGTGTTATTTCCAAGTCAAGAGAAGGCTAATCTACATGGATCTGTTTTGTGTTTCAGAGAGAACCTCTCAAAGGATTTGTACCTGATGTCCCAGATGGACAGTGACCAGTTTGTCCCCATTTGGACTATAGCCAGCATGGAGGGCATCAAGGTCCTCACCACTGACATGGACCTCATCTTGGATGTGTTGAGATGTAAGCGGAGATTTTAGGATGACGTATGCTCAAACGATCTGCATATTAATATGTGAAGTGTCTAGATTTATAAACCTTGATTTTTCCCTCAGCCTCTCCTATGGTACAAGTGGACGAGAAAGGAGAGAAAGTGCGTCCTAATCACAAGCGGTGCATTATCATCCTGAGGGAGGTCCCTGAAACCACACCCGTTGAGGTAAACTTGTGCATACACAGCTCGTTCTTCGAAGTTATTTTTAAGTGAGGATGACGATGTTTTACCTGAAGTGTGAAACCATTCTTTATTTGTAATTCACAGGAAGTAGAGGCACTGTTCAAAAACGACAACTGTCCAAAGGTGATAAGTGTCGAGTTCGCACACAACAACAACTGGTACATCACATTCCAATCAGACACTGATGCTCAACAGGTAACGCAGCTCAAATTGCTCTTTTCTCTTCGGTCTCTGGAGTATTCTGGTGAACTGTCTCATGATTCTCCCTCATGCTCCCCCAGGCATACAAGTATTTGAGAGAGGAAGTGAAAACATTTCAGGGAAAACCCATCATGGTGAGCTAAATTAAATCTCCCTGTCATTTCGGAAAGACCCTTTCTGTGAAGTTGTTTTTAGGTATTTCACTCATTGCTCTTTTCCTGGTTTTCCGTGCTGACAGGCTAGGATAAAGGCCATCAACACATTC
Source organism: Anarrhichthys ocellatus (assembly GCF_004355925.1). Classification (NCBI taxonomy): domain Eukaryota; kingdom Metazoa; phylum Chordata; class Actinopteri; order Perciformes; family Anarhichadidae; genus Anarrhichthys; species Anarrhichthys ocellatus. The sequence goes on along the minus strand of NW_022280035.1, from coordinate 11,906,252 downwards.
TTTGCAAAGAATGGCTACCGTAGCGTGGACAACAGTCTGTACGCTCCGCAGTCCCAGAGCCAGTCCCAGTACAGCTCCCCGCTCTACATGCAGCACGTCTACCCCCAGCAGCAGTACCCAGTCTACGGCATCGTACCGCCCACCTGGACGCCTTCGCCCACACCGTATTTTGAAACTCCTCTGGTGAGACATGCCAACTACTCTGGAGTTCACCCGCCATGCACCTCGGTAGAAAACATTCAGTCCCCGTGTTCACTTTGTTTTTGTGTGTCATCAGCATTAATCACTTAAAATGTGATTCAAATAATAAACCTTGAAAGCCACAAGTTGTGCGCTGGCAGTAATTGTTTGCCACCTTTGTTGCAGTGTCAAATAAGAGTTTCCCCTCTTGCAATTTTTCATGTCAGTAGACATGAACAAAGTATTTTGCGTAATAAAGAGTTAAAATATTCAGTTTTAAAAACTTACAGAAAATGCATTTTCAGCTCCTTGTGGCAGCAACTGAATAACTAACTGGACAAATTCTCTGTTTTTAAGTACTGTGTTTTTCCCCCTTGTGCAGGCTCCGTTTCCCAACAGTAGCTTTGTGAATGGATTCGGCTCTGCTGGACACTACAAAACTGCCTCCAGTTCTCTAAATATGACCCGCCCGTTCAACAGAAACCGGTAAGGACTTCTTTGCCGAATGCCATTTGTGATTTTCTTCTTTTAGTTTTGGCTTAAACCGAAGTCTGTTTTTACCATAAGCATAATCTATTTGGAATATTTTACCACTTGTGTCATTATGTGTTAAACCGTGAACGTCGGATCACCTGCAGTTACATTTTGTCTAAAGATGGCGTGTCCTCACCAGGGAACTGTTCTTCACTCCCTGTCTTCTTACTGTCCCCACAGTGTCCCCCTCTATTCAAGAAAGAATGTAATAAATGCCTTCAGGTACCACTGTTATACTGTACAATAAGCTTCATCGCTGCTGTCATCTCTTGCCATACTGCAACAGCCAAAGGACTAAATCCATAATGGGGCCAATGCCTTCTGCCAGTCACATTTGTACGGCCGCGATCCTTTTCATCAGTGTGTAGATGTTGCCAGTTAACGGACGTCCTAGAATTTGTTGTATCATTTCGTAAATGTAGGCTTGCCTACTGAATGGCAGCGGCTATCTGATTCTGAAACTGGCTTTTTCCAGTTATGGCCGCCATGGCTCCAACATTTCCTCTTTGCATTACATGTAACAGTTTCCCTCCATCACAGCTACCTACCCGTGTTATTTTCTCATTGTTTTTTCTTAGCTTTACTGCTTTCTCCGTCACTGATTGCATCACCACATGCAACGAGTTATGTGCTAAAACACAATGAGAGGAGTTGAGTCTAGGTCAGGCAGCTGTTGAGCTTTAACGGCGCACACTTTAAATCTCTCACAAAGATGTGACAAATTTGTTTATGTAGTGAAAAAGCAGCTTCGCCAAGAAACAACCTTCTCAAGTCGGACCCGATGATGAGATCAATATGCGCATAGAGGGAAACCAGAGAGTGGAGTGACCGGCTTTGGTTCACTCTTTCTCCGCTTCATCTGTTCTCTTTCTGTTCTCTTGTCTCTTCGCCCTTCCCCTCCAAAGTCGGGAGCTTCACTCCTGTCCCGATGAGCGTTCAGATTATGAGATCTGAGGGTCAAAGACTCATGAGAAGTACAATCCATGTGACTCACGCTGCGAGGTCTTCTTCAAGCCGTATCCGTCTCAGAGCATTAGTGCTGCATTAAGATATTAGCAGCCCGTCTAGGTGGGTTAGGGTTACACGGGCGTTGCCAGCTCTTCGCAATAGGGTTATGATTTGTTGCAGATTTCCACACGTTCAGTATGTTGCCATCAAAGTCTCCACAGCTTCAATCCCCCCC
>NW_022280035.1:11873633-11904255 GCF_004355925.1 Anarrhichthys ocellatus | reverse complement strand
AGATGTTTCAGCGGCCGTCTAAAAAGTTTTTGATGGACGCAAAACACATAGCACTTATTACGGTCCGTTCCCATTCCCAACTCTTAACCACTGTGATTAGTTTTCTATGTGATAGAATTAATGTCTTAACACGAGCTCCAATTGTAGTGCCATACAGTGGTTTAACTTTAAATTAGATCTGCTGAGCTGTAAGAGCTGCTGAACATTTTTCATTAAGGCGTTAAGATATTAATAACAGTCACACATATTTAAGTATTCCTGGACATTAATAAATGTACTTTAAGGACAATGTCACAATGTCCTGTTAGGTTTTGAACACTCTGGTTGCAAACTGGAAAGGAAACACTGGTCACCAGTATGCCTTACGTGTGTTTTTAGCTTGATGTTGACCGTGATCTCAATCACCTTTTCCCCTCTGCGACAGAAACCACGTGAAGCCCCAGGTGAGGACGGGTGAGGTGACCTCAGCGACTATAACTCCCGTCCCCTTGGAGAGTTTGACTGGACTGCGCAGTCCGCAGCCCCCACCTCCTGTCGCCACCACCCCAGTCCAAACAGCCTCCGACCTGAGCTCAGCATTTTCACATCTCTCCTCCTCTACGGATCCCAGTGACGACAGCGGCATGGCTGGACGTGGAAGGTAAAGCTGTTTTAGCTGACTGTAATGGCTGCTGTTGATTGGCTATGACTTGATCAGTGACACTTAGCGGTTGAGTCGCTGTTGAAAGATCACTTGTTTGCATTTCAGACGGAGCACAACCTACAGAGGAACACGGAGGAGGCGAGAAGACGACCGGATTGCTGTAAATACCAATTTTCATGTTGTCTTTAAACTCTTGTGTTGTATTTAAGGAATGAACCAGCTCGTGATCTTTCCGTTTCGTTGGCTCCATTTCAATTTCCTTTCTCAGAGGCCTGTTCCGCTGGCAGAGGTCAAGGTTTCTCCGCCCAAGTTTGACTTGGCTGCTACCAATTTCCCACCTCTTCCTGGCTGCGTGGTCAGTACACAGGGAGAGCCAGTGCTGGAAAACCGAATGTCAGATGTTGTACGCGGTTTGTACAGGGACAAGGTAAGATGAGTTTCGAACAGTTTCTAAATCTCTTTGATAAACTGCACTGAGAGCATTGAGGGGGAACTTTGTAGGTGTGATGTTCATGCCTCCTTTCTTTTTTATAGACTGAACAAGCCAATAAAGAAGCCACTGTGAGTCCAGCTTCAGGACAACCACCAGTCGCAGAGGAGGCTGTGGCTGTATCGAGCCCAGCCCTGACAGCAGCGAAACCTGCTACACTACCAGTTGGACCTTCAGCTCCTGGGTACGACTGTCTCGACAATTACAATTTAATCAGGATGTTTGGTGCTTGAACTCTAACACCTGTATTAAAACCTAAAACGGTAACTTGAATGTCTGAAACTCTTGTTCTGACAGTGTCACTCGTCAGGAGAGGAGAGTTGAACGGGCAGAGCCTCCAGCTCCAAAAGCGGCTCCGCGCACACCTGTTCAGACTACCGTGAACCCGCCGCCCACCACCACACAACCTGTGCCTAGCTCCAGGCCTCAGCCCTCTGCTGCTGCTGCTGCTGCTGCTGCCGCCGCTGTCGCCTCCACGCCAGCGACTCCCAGCCTGCCGGCCCCTGCTACAGCCACTACTCCCACCCCCGCACAGGTGAGAATCTGGTTCTTTGTAATGACGGCCTGCACTTGAGCATAGTTGTCTTCCTGATGATGAGATCTTTTTGCGCATAGAGGGAAGTGAGGTAGTGGACTGACTGGCTTTGGTTCTTTCCCTCCTCTCTACCTGTCGCTCTTCTTCAGTGTCTGTCTTTGCTCTCTTTCTGACCTTTCCCACCAAACGTCCAGGATGTCTACTCCTACCCCAATGAGCGTTGAGATTATGAGATCTGAGGGTTTGACGAGGAAAATCATAAAATCAATGTATAAATGCGAGTCTGTGTTACATCCTTTTTTAAATTATTTTCATATTGTGCCTTCTCCCTGCCTTGGTTCAGGAGCCACGTAAGCTCAGCTATGCCGAGGTGTGCCAACGGCCACCCAAGGACCCTCCGCCTGCGGCCCCGGCCCCGGCTTCCACGGGCACCGCGTCAGGCCAGCCGTTACGTGAGTTGCGTGTGAACAAGGCCGAGGAGCCGGGCTCCAGCGCTGGTTCTGGAGACAAGCAAGAGAGAGGCCACGACAGGGAGGGGGGATGGGAGTGCAAGGAGAGCCGACCGACACGTGAGCGTGACTCTCAAGGCTACTACCGCAGCAACGGCCCCAGAGGCGCCGGGGGCCTCAAGTTCCGGGACCAGAGGCGCCCGCCACCGGCCCGACGCAGCTCCCCGCAGGGAGGCTACAGGCACACTGGCAAAGAGCAGAACATCCCACCAGTGTCGCCAAAGTAAAAACTTGATATGAATGGAAAAAAAAAAAATATATATATATATATAATTATATAAAAATTAATAACATAAAAGCAACAACATTATGGTAGCCGCCTTCCTCCTCCTCCCCCCCCCCCCCCCTCCCCGGGACTTGTCCAAAGAAAACCTTTTAAAAATGACAATGAGACCGGGACGTCCTGGACCAATGGGCAAATTGACACATGAAGAACTTTGATGAGTGATTTGAAAAGGAAACAAAAATCTTGCTTTGGCCTCCAGCATTATGCTTAAAAATAATTTAAGTGCGGTTTATCTGGAGGCAGTCTCATTTTGGCTCTGCTAGGGAGAGGTAGGATGCTGGGCCGTGTAATCGGCCCGCTACCTTTTTTCTTTTTTTCATTTCAAAGAATAGATGTCTGCAAGAACAATATGCACTAAGAAGAAAATAACATGCATATATGTCATGTACATATACAAAGATATCACTAACACGCAATGAGACATCCGTTTGTTTTTTTCTTGTGTGCTTAGGTTTGCAAGTATGACTGAAGGGTTGACTGATGTCTGTGTATGCATTGATTGTTTAGCAACTTGATTGAAGTGCTACAGTGTGCTGTTGCATTGATGTAATGAAATGGATAATTTTTACAGCAGAGACTCTGAACCATTGTCCTGAAACCGGACGGTGTGGTCCTCTGATGTATATTAATGAAATGTGTTCTCTGGTGGTATTTTGATCCTGGTTCTTAATTGGCTTAAAATTCATCAATCGAATATCACTGTTGATGTACGCCGCAGTCAGACGCGTGGTTTAGTTTGAACCTGAAATCCACTTCGGGTCGCCCACTGGCCCCGTTGGCCACGGTCAACCTGCTAGCCTGGTCCAAAGTTTTTCACGTTAAGTTTTATCTCCATTTATCTGAACTGTGTCGGGTCTAACCACTCTGATGGCTTCAGAACACTGTCATGTTTATCAGTCAGGTTCTCTGTTTACATGTTTGATTTGGTTGTAGAGTGATGTTTTCCAAGAGGGAGAGAAAAAAGAAAAAGGGTTAATAATAACATTAGACTGTTCAGTGCACCTGGTAGCTTAGGTGAGGTTTGGCTTTTCTACATCACAGGATATCCAGGTTAAGCTTATATCTGTGAATCGTTCTTAACAATGGCTTAGTGTCAAACATAGACTGAGTGCGGTTAGCTGAGGATGATAGCGACGTGATATTTGGCAGCCAAGTCGTTGGTATAAAGAAAATTGGAACATTTTCCCGTGCTATGTGCCAGCTGTCTACGAACATAGTGTGCTAGAATAAAGTTTTGATTTTTATTCACAAGGTCTGCTAAATGATGTAGTCTTGGGGAAACTTTTGGCCCAGTGAAACTGGATTTTGAAGAAGCTGTAGAGGTGTAGTTGCCTATGCTATGTTGTGATAACCCTTCACTAGGAAATGTGTGTGGGAGAATGTAATTGTTCTAGTGCTCAATTGACGGAGGGAGGCTTTTGACAGCAGGTATCCACCAGATTGTTTTGTGCTTTTAGGTTGAGTTTTCTGCTTTGTTTTTTTCTTTCCTTTTTTTAATTTTTGAAAAAACAGATTGACTTAGAATTTGAAGTTTGACTCACTATGTATTGCTTTTTAATTTTTATTTATTTAAATTCTGATGCACAACGCTTTTCTCCCAATCTTGGTAGGCTGGTTTCCCCAAAGTTGTGTGAAATCGCATTGGCAAAATAAAATCATGCACATGACATTTATAAACCGTCTGTCAGCTGAGCGAGAATACTTGATGCATTGACTTTGGGTTTAGTGATGCAGGAAGACGAGTAACCAATCACTGGGGCTGTTTCTTTTTCATTAATGAGTACGAGCAGCTAGTGATTTAGTATAATTAAATAAATGCACTAACTTGTTTTTAAAGAGAATCTTACTCATGATTAAAGTGAAATAATTTTAGAATATGGTTGATGTTAACAGGCTTGCAAATACCTTCAGAACCCCCCCTCCCCTTCCCTCCATATGTTTGGGTTATTTTCTATTAATTCGAGTTGGGGTGGCAAAAGAAAATATAGTAATGGATCAACCAAGTGTTTGAGACACAATCCTAGAACTGTATGAATAGTCACCAAAAATAAATTATTTTGATTTGGCTTTCCAGTGTCGCACTTCTTTCTGCTGTCTTGTGTTTAGTACGTGCACATCAATGGTTGAGTTTCATACCAATTAATCAGCAGTGGAGTCTGTTACAAGTATTTGAAGACATTTGTTCTACAGATCCAGGCCTTCTGGATTCAAAGATGTCTTCAGTGCACTACTACTCCCCCTTTAAAGTGTTGCTATCCCTTATGTGGATAATGGATTAAATAAAGCAAAATGTAGCTTTGCATCTAAAATTAAAAAGAACCAGTTGGGGTTGGGCCTCAGTTTTATACCTGACCCCAACACATCAATAATTTGGTCTATAAGATGTAAGGCAATACTGAAAGTCCACAGTAGTGATATCAAACTGCTTGTTCTGTCCAACCAACTGTCCCAGGCCATAAGATATCGAGTTTATTCTCACATGAGACGATTAATAGCAGCAGAGGCTGGGAGTACAAAATGTTTTGTTTTGCTTAAACAGTTTATCAAAAGTGCTAACAATCAAGACTCACAAATTGATTAATCAACTAATAATTGAGCTCCAATTTGATCAGCTTTAATTCTTCAAACCCTCTGACTCATACCTACAGTGTCAAATGCAGAGGCACAATGAAGGTCTGGATCTTGAATGGATTAATCAATTGACAGAAAATTGATTAATCATTCAGTTGTCAAAATAATTTTGTAAAAAAAACGTTCAACTGCCAAAAAAAGCTAATTAAAAGTGAGGATTTTCTGCTGTAATGTGTACATTTACTATCTCTGAATTTAATTTCTGACGTGTTGTGTCCATATAGTCTTAACCGAAATTTAAAACTAGACTTTAAGTAAAAATATGAACGTGTACAGTGTGTTTGTGGCTTGTTGCTGTGGTGGTTCACCAGAGACTGCCTGGACCTTAACATGGTCATGAACTGGAGACATTCAAGGCATGTCTGTGGACGTCTGCTGCGGTGCAGCCACACAAGCCTATTTTGGGAAAGGCAGTGCTCTTGGTAGACGTGCCTTCCTGTCAGACATCGTAAAATCTGGTATTCAAAGAAAATGTCAAGTTCAGAATCAGCTTTATTGGCCATGTAGGTATAAACATTTAACAGCTATATACAATATAAGTATAAATATATCCCAAAAAAGTGTATATATATATAATAAAGTTATGTGAAGTTATCGCAGAGTAAACCCACTATCGGCTCAGTCCGGTGTTAATATAATGTGTGTAACTGTTCCGATGCGAGGGTCCTGGGGCAGAGGACGTCGGATGTAGATTGTAAACTTGTGATTTTGGTCTATACAAAATGACTAGAATATGATTTAATTGAATACAAAGGACACGCTCGAGGCAGAGGGCGTGGCCGCGAGCGCTGACGCTTTGTGTTTAGGTCGAACAGCGCAGCAAACAGTCTGTACGGTAATCTGTGAGACCTTCACACTGAGGACCAGGAACGGTACGTTTAGTAAACCTCATCGGTCATTCGTCGACGGTTGATACGATGATTATTTAAAAGCTCGTTCACAAGCATTTGCAGTGAATGTCACGCGATTTTTTTCTCTCCCCAAGTGTCGGTCGTTCTTCGCATCTCGACGCTAACGTTAGCTCGTTAGCTAAGCTAACTCGATGCTAGCTGCCGGGTGAAAATGTAGCTCTTTTTGTAGGTTTTTTAATTTACTCTAAACCAGCCCGTTAGCGTCAAGCAGCTCTGGTGATTTACAAAATACAAGTACTCTGTTATTTTTTTAGATGCACCACTTGGTGTAAAACGTGCATAACTGTTGTTTTGTTGTTGCATTTAGTTGTGGAGTGCTTGTGAAGTGAGCTAACGTTAGCTGACAGTGACAGTCATATGTTTACGTGTAATGCTAGGTACTTACGGGAAGCCCAAAGGGCCATTAAACGCCTCTAATTTCACCCAAAGAACGGTCAAAATGTGCCAATTTATCAAACGTTTGTGTTAATTTTTTTTTTTTTAAAGTAATCATTCGTGACTGTCATCATGCATGACATTTTTATCTTAAAATCAACAAGCAAGTAACTCGAAATCACGATCAGTAGCATTGACTTTATGACTTTTTAAAAGGTTGTATTAATAACAAACTCCCAAATATAACAAAAATGTCGCTGGACCCACCAGTATAACGTATAACTCGTCATAGCAGACCTAATCATGTACTGTCAGTCATTTTACATGACATTAACTAGCTACAGTATGTACATATTTTTGTTCACAATAAAACACTTTGCCACAGATATCTCTATAAGGGAAAGTCATAAGTCAAAAGAAATAAATAGATAAAAGTGAATTTTATTTTTAAATTGTTAGTTTGCTCTGTTATGGCCCAGGGATCTCCATTGTGTCTTACAACTTGTTTAAAAATGTGTTTCAGTGTGCCCGAGTGTCACCCCGGCCTGGGTGCCATGGTCCTCCGTTACACATGAGCTCTACTATGTGGTACATCATGCAAAGCATTCAAAGTAAATACTCCTTGTCTGAGCGGCTCATCCGCACCATCGCAGCCATTCGCTCATTCCCACACGATAACGTGGAGGATCTCATTCGTAAGGTAGGCCTCCTCTTCTCGTCCAACTTTAAACACATAGTATCTTGTAGTGTCATCAGTTATATTGACATTGTTTACCTCCCGTGTGCCCTAAGGGAGCTGATGTGAACCGGATGCATGGCACACTGAAGCCCCTGCACTGTGCCTGTATGGTCGCTGATGCTGACTGTGTAGAGCTGCTGTTGGAGAAGGGCGCAGAGGTATGACATGGATGACTCCTACACACTCAACCATTCCCCACAGCACACTACTGATTTTTGGATTTAATTCTTCCTTCCAGACAGCTACTGTATGAGTAATGAGTAATCCATCACATTGAATACAGATGCAGGTCTGAGCATGAGCGCATTTTATAACTCTTCCCCGTTGGTGTGTTCAAGAACGCTTCGACATTTGAAATTGAATAGCGAGTTGCTAAAAACGCATTAATGCACAAATAAAAAAACAGAAGACAAACAGTAAACAAACATGGAACTAATGTAATGAGATAATTACAATTTAATTGTCATGAACAATAAAAGGTTACTCATGCTCATTGCATTTCTGTCCGTGTTTCCTGGCTGCCTCTTCTCTCCTGGCTCTGTTTGTGTTGGTGTTTTAAGCAGCGCTACAACACTTTGGAATTGTTTTTGCCCGTCTGTGTGTTATTTTGGTGCCCAACTACCACACCCTCTGATCTATATTCCACTTCAGCTGCCCTTTGCACTGTGTGCCGCGGCACATACTTGGACCAAAATGTCAAGTGCACAGTTCATGCGCCTGGGACATAACACTTTGTGCTGCTCACAGTGCTTGCACCATTTGAAATATGGCCCAACGTTTTGTTAACTCCTTATCAGAACATTTCTCTTTTCATGACGTTTCCTCATCAGGTGAATGCTTTGGATGGCTATAACCGAACAGCACTGCACTATGCAGCAGAGAAGGACGAGGGCTGCGTGGAGCTGCTGTTGGAGTACGGGGCCCTGCCAAACGCCCTGGACGGCAACAAGGACACTCCACTTCACTGGGCCGCCTTCAAAGATAACCCAGAGTGTGTGAGGGCCCTGCTGGAGAGTGGGGCCTGTCCCAATGCCAGGGACTACAACAATGACACGCCTTTGAGCTGGGCAGCAATGAAGGGCAACCTGGAGAGCGTCAAAGTGCTATTAGACTACGGAGCCCAGGTCCACGTGACCAACCTGAAGGGCCAGACACCTATCTCCCGACTGGTGGCCCTGTTGGCCCGGGGCCTGGGCACTGAGCAGGAGGAGGAGTGCTTGGACCTGCTGTGCCGGGCGGCGGGGCGGTTTGAGATCCGACGGGCCGATGGCACCCTTCCCAGGGAGCTGAGTAAGGATCCCCAGCTGCTGGCGAGGCTGACCAACATGGTGGCTCAGGCTCCCACGCTTCGCTCTCTGGCACGCTGTGCTGTTCGTCAGAGTCTCGGAGTCCAGTTCCTCCCCACTGCTGTAAAAGAACTTCCTTTACCAGAGACGATCAAAGACTATTTACTGCTGAGAGACTGAGGTGATGTAACCATCAGGGAGCTCTCAGGCCTCACTGGCTGATAATTGGACAGCTCATCACGCAGCATTTATTTGGCAAAGAAGTGTCTCCATTGAATTATAGGATAGTGTCTGACAGTGGCCCTCATTTATCAAACCCTGCAAATTTATGCCCCATGAGAGATGTACAGACCAGTCCAAGTCTTTTTTATTTTGTATTATCTAGTCCTTGAACAACATCTAAATAAGCAGTCTGAAGTCTGATCAGTTTCCAGCTGTTCACAAAGAGCCAGTCCGTCTTTGACATTTTAAGTAGGCTTATTATATTATTTTTTTTGTATGCAAAATGTACAATAAGTATAAAGTAAGCTACATTTTAATGCTTAAAAGTAATGTCATGGTTTGTCACAGAGCATGAGGAAACTCTTAAATGTTGAGTTTGGTGGTAAAATTAGTCTATCCTCATTGTAAGATTAGATTTAAATGTGTAATAGATTTATGAATAGCGGCTAATGTCTAATGATGCAGGCTGTCCGGTGCTTCTGTCAGAGGATGCAGTTCCTGAAGTAGAGCTCGGGAACAGATTTTCACGTATATGGTAGTTGGAGTGGCCATCGTTCTCTCAATGACGTCCCAGTGAACTTGCAATGCAATACTCTTTGCAGTACCAAGGAAAAATGAAAAGTAAAACAAAAAAAACACTTTAATCAGGACAGAAAAGGTTGTGCCAGAAGGGAACAGTTGTATTTGTTATGTAGACGCAACACAATGTTGCAGAATATTATCATTGGTTTCACAAAATGTGCCGGGCACACTAATCTTGCCTTCGTCTAGCCCTCTGAACATGCCTGCTTACACATGTGATTTACCATTTATTTGGGCTTTATTTTAATGAAGGATGCCGTTGCCAAGAAGAAATCAAATGTTTTTTTACAATGGATCTTTTCAGTCTTAACTTTCTACGGTTTTGGTTTTCACAGGAGCTCGCTGGTCTAACATTTTGCTGCATATGTTTGAAAAGTACTTTTTTTTTTTTTTTAGTTTAAATTCAATGTTTAAATGTAGAAACATGAAATGGAATGATTACTAAGTTTTTGTCCTTTAAAGATTCACTAAATGAGCTTGGAAGATGCGTTTACGTTTGTTATGCCATCTGTCTGAAATCTAACAATTTCTGTGCTTGGTTTTGTTTTCTTCTTCTGCCGCTGTAAGAGTTAACGCCTAAAGTAACGTCTCGTGTACTCCTGCAAAGGTGCTTTTTTTTCTTTGTCAATGAAAGTAAATGCCTTTTATATTCTATTTTCTCCTCTCTATTGTTCTTCACAGAATATTTAAACTCATGGAGTTGTTTAAACGGACAGCTGTAACACATTTACCAAATCATGATTAAACACGGCTCCGAAAGCTCAGCTGCAGTGTGCTATGAAACCCTACTGGAACACTCTGCCGTGTCATGTTCATATTTTTTTTTTTTGTCTCTAATCAGATGGAGGTTTAATTTGCATAGTCCTTTTTCACAGCAGACATTTTGACTGCAGCAGGACATAGCGGGAAAAGCCCAGGTGTTACTGAAAACATGAACAATGGCTCCATTATATTCAAGTGTCCCAATAAGTAACCGTCATTGTGACAGTGAACCAGTACATGCACAAACGGCAGGACGCTGAAACCAAACCTAAATGGAGTTCAGCAGCCATCGTGAATTTAGCTATTTACCTCTGTGGTTCTCCGGCACCTTTAATAAACTGAAGTTAACACTCTCTCTTCAATACCAAACCAATGATCAACGCTGCAAACATATTTAAAATGCACAAGTAAAATACAACATTATCCGCTAGGTCAAAAACACGTACAAAAGCATAAATATTAATAGAGTGAAGAAAAGGCTAGGTTATGTGTCAAATTGCGACTTAGTGATTAGGATTGAATGCAGCTGTAATGACTTTGTAGGAGCTGTTTCTACGATATTTTAACTCAAGAGTTTATGTATCAACAAAGGTCAATGAATGACTGCTTAACAGGACTCTACAGTCATCTTGACACTGTTACAAATGTATTTGCTTTGTAAAAACTGGTGATTTTGCAAAACATTTAGATGGATGAGAAGCAGCTTTACATTAATACAGAAGTTAACCTCAGCATATCCAGTTCTCAAATCATCCACTGGGGGTCTCTCTAGCCTTGTCTCTGAATTCACATCTATTGTCTTCTAAAACCGTCTCTGAATGAGTTGTATAGTGTGATTTGCAAATTAGAGCAAAATTGTGATGTTATGTAACACTCGCTGTGGATTACATCAGATGCCTCGTCTTTAATTCATTATGCATTTCTTCAAGAGCTGATTTGGAACAATCTCAAGTTCAACCATTAATAATATCTTGTTAATATTTTGGCCTATTGTTTTAGGCTTGTACACCATGCTGCCTTTTACTGCCACAGTCAGGACGTCCACTTCCATGAGAGAGAATATGTTGAGAATATCAGGAAGGAAACCACAGTAAGAGGGGAAAAGACCCCCCTCATTGCAAATGTTCATAGGTACAATAGTTTCAACTATTTGCTTTTATCATGTAAGGTATGACACATTATGGCAGTCAACAAAACAAAGATTCGGAAAGAATTGAAATAAATATCACAAGTTAGCCTTAAGAGGCTTTACAATCCGTACAGCATATGACACACTTTATTTGGATAAGGACAAACTCCCTCAATGACAAGCTAAACTTCTAATGAGCGTCATAAGAAAAAGTTCCATATCAATATAAAGTATCTTAATCATGGGCCACATGTTCTTAAATGCACAGTCACACAAAAACACCACACACCCATCCAATACATAAAGTTAATTTTGTAATTGTGATTAACTATTAGGGGGGATTCTTTAATCATAAAAACAAATATACTGAATAATTACCCTTTTTTCAGTCTTGAGTTAAATGATTCTACTTTATTAAAACGAATGAAAGGGCCTTATGCTAGGCAGCGACTACCGCTATTTAATTAAGATGAGCTTCCAATTCAGTATTTTGTGTGTATGTAAAGTGTCTGTTTGGTTTGTTAATCTTATGTATATTTGACGTTTTTTGACTGCTTAAATTCTGTGACTTGATTAGGAATCTCAATGTTTACATAACATAATATGCATTAATGGCTGCTACCAAATATGGCGCCCTGATTGGTGGGTTACAAGTTTTAATAGGGTAGTTTAAGACAGGTCTACCACATGCTGAGGGCACAACTTGCTTATTTATATCCAGCATCTACACTGACAGACGTATTATGTTCCCGTGTATCCATGTGACTTAAGTCCAACCTCAGGGACACTCGTCTGCAGACCAGAAGCTTCTCCTCTCAACGTCTGGATCCATTTCTTAACATATGGCGACTAGATCTGAGATGAACTCTCGCGATAACTTGACGTCGAGGGGAGTGTCAAATTCCAAGGGAGAGGAGAGGAGAGGGGAGCCACAGAGAGGGGCGCAAGGGTGAGTTTGTAAACACTTTATTACGCTTTATATTCACCATAGATAAGTCCACTATACTAAACTATGACAAAGTAGCGTTTGACGCGACAGTTTCGGTGTTTGTTGTCGCCAAAACTCTCCGCATATTGAATTGTCTAAACTGTTTCATTCGGACCCACTACTGTCTCGCTTTGCACTCAAGTGTCAGTCCGCTAACTTAACTTAAGTGCTAACGTTGTCTGTTTTTGTGAATTTGACTGTTAACGCCTTTATAATAACGTTCCACCGGTTCACTGCGGATATGACTATATTAATGTTGATGTATGTTCGTTGTCATCGTTGAAGCTGGTAGTAGCGCTGTTATTACACATCTTGAACGTGCCTTCGGCCTGTTGTTAATGCTAGCCACACCAGCTAGCCATTAGTTTTTCGTGGATCCTAAAAGTTGATTTCGGGGTTTTAACCAATCAGATTCATCTAACCAGTGTTATTGACAGGGTCCTAAGCGTCGCGTACGTTAGAGTCTGTTGATTGACGCGCTTCACAGCCAATGGCTGAAGAGGAAAGGCAGTCTTGTTACGGGAAAAGGCGGGGCTAATGTTACCAGACGGTAATGAAGGCTGAAAAAGACTCAACTTTTTTTTCAGATCAGTCGGCGTGGTATAGAAGAAGGAACTAAAGTTTTCAGAACTTTTGGATATGTGTTTGACATCGCTCTCTTTTTTAAATGGCCGAAACCACACGAAAAACATTTGCCTTGTCTGTTTTTTTGGCGGCACAATAAGCGGTGATGATAATCTGGGCCTGGGCAAGAAGAGCCACTAAAAGAGGCCAAAGTCTCTCGTAATAATGATATCCATAGTATTGCAATTTGAGCTGTTGAACGCCCCCAGGATCCGCATCCCCATGCATGTCAACACCTTCATTAGGAATGTAGGTCATGTTTTTGGCAGAGTTGTACCTCATTCCATCACATAGAGTTACACCAGAGAAAACTGCAGCCTGTTTAGTCCAACCAAGCATCTTGACCCACTCTTAGTAATTATGTAAGTTTTCATTTTTTATGCAACAGAAATGTTCTTTGCTGCAACTTAAACAGTATCACTTCATTACACATATGGTGAATATATTTAATGTTTAAAAATATATGTATAGCATGTATGTAATTTGTGCCTTTGGCTGAGATGCCAGTGATTTGAAGTGTGTCCATTTTATTGTTGGTTTGTTGATTCAGTGTTAGATGTACAGTGTTCTAGAGGATTGAGCATGAAGGGTTTAGTTAAATGAATGTCTGCACCAGAGGCTGAGCAGGCTCCAGACACCAAACATCAAGTGACACGGTCTTTTTCTTTTGAATTAGAGCCAAAACCTCTCGGCAAGTGTTTATAAAAGTTGCAGCACAGTGTTTTTGATTTAATTTTAGAAAACAGCTCTGGCTCGGTCCATCGTGTATTTTCCTGCATTGTCTGCTTGTTCCGCATGGATTTAGCTTCAAGGCCTTGTTAGTTACGCAGACAAAGATATAGAATTTCATTTGTTCCATTTACCAAATCTCAGGTTCACTCTGCTTACATAAATACATATCGGCTGTTGCACACGTCCAGCTACAGCTGAGATCTCTGGAGCTCACAGCCCACATTTACAGGACCAAACATGTGATCCAGCAAATATCCTAGATCCTTCAATTGATCGATCACTGACCGACTTTTTTGCGATTTCACCATTTCGCTCTCTACCTCCCCCTCCTTTTCTTTTTTTTTCTTTTTGTGGGGTCTCCCCTACCCTCTGGCAATTCAAGCCTCAGATTCCAGAGTTATGGCTGCAGTACGAGCTATTAATACGGTTTGTTTAGTCAGTTTCCTAGCAGGCTGCATCAAACACTAGATGGCTGTGGCTGATTATAGCTGCGACTCATTCCCCTACACCTGCTGAGTCGGAGAAATCCAAGTTAACGGTGGGACTTTGGCAGCAGCTCAATGAGAGGCACAGGAATTAGGACACTTTGACTGTCACCTTGGATGAAAGGAGGCAAAATAGGTGAACTTGATATCCATGTCTGGAATGCATATCAATGATGTGCATCACTAATGTTACTAGCAGACTGATTTATTGTGTCTCGCAGAGTTTAAGTCTGAGTGTAGTAAAACTTTATACTGTCAACTCATTAATTACCTTCAGAGTTTATTCTCAGTGAGACACTACTGACAGTCAAAGCCGTGAATTACCAGAGAAACTTCCTTCTATATTTACGTGAATTCAGCGCAGGATTACAGATAGCGCTGCAGTTTTTGAAGATTTCATTCAAGATAGACAGATTTACCACGAAGCCAAGCAATAGATGCTGAAGAAAAGATTCAACCCATCAGTTTTAATCAGGTGAAGAGATTGGTCGGGCCAGCTATAGGAAAACAAATGGTATTTTCCACAACCGTCGTCTGAAATATATGGTGGACTTCCCACAAAATTAAATCCCACTTCTTCGTGTTTGTGCCCGGCAGGCAGCCAAGTTAATGTCGAAGCATGTGGTTAGTAAGATGTAAACTCTGAAATCTGTTCCCACTCCTCACGCCAGATGTGTCCACTTCCCCACACGGTCCACACCCTCGGTATAACGAGCATCTCGTTTGCAGACACATCTCTGCCCAAATAGACTCTGCGGATTGGGAACACTCTGCGAGGGCCCTGTCACCAACCTGTTGCCTTTCTCCAGAGCATGGGAGGTCTGGAAGAAAATCAGACTGCTCCTCTTTATCGGCCGCCTGATCTGCACAGAGAAGGGACGAAGACTGAGAGACACAACGGTCGGGCCTGTTGCTGCTCTGGCGTCATGGGAGAGCGTTGCATTTCGGCGCACGGCTTCAGTAATCATGTGTTGGCTCAGGGGCAACTGTCCTCGGCGAAGGGAGAAATAGAGGGGAGGAAGGAGGAAAATATACTGACTTCAGCACTGGGAAAACTTTCAGACATTTATGCCTCGCCAACATAATGAATAATCTGTCCCACTCAATAATGTGAGGCTACACGCTCAATCCGTGTAGTAGGTACAGCAGAGGTTAATGTGGTCTGTGACTCAGCTACGACACTAAACACATTAAACCGACATCGCTTTCCAGTTCGCGGAATAGCAGTGCATATGAAATTTGATGTAATGAACGTGATTAAGCAAGCTTAAAAACAAGTCAGAACAACACAGAAGTTCAGCTGCTGTCGTATCGTCATCGGCAAAGTTAAAGTTTAGGAAGCTGATCACAAAAGACATCTAAGATGTGAATCTTGAAGGGGGTAGTCTTTAATTATTAAGGTAGAGCACCATCCTGCTCATCAACTCATGAATGTGTTTTAGAGAAACCTTTAGGAATATTTCAGTAGTCAGTGGCTTTTGTTTATTGAAAGGTGTCTACGTATAAAGGTGCAATGCATGCTGGTAGTTGTAGACAGTGTTGTGTAATAGCTGCCAGAAGTCACTCTGGGCAGGTTGAGAGTGCTAAAACATTAATGATCCACCTTCAATTCCCTGATTTAAATTCATTGACCAAAGTTCGTTGTCTATACTTCACATTTTGTCTTCACATGGAGTGCTGTTCAGGGTGGTTTGGTGAAGGGGGGGGGTGTGTGTGTGTGTGTGTGTGTGTGTGTGTGTGTGTGCGTGTGTGTGTGTGGAGACAGCTGATAGAAGCAGTGAGCCTCCCACAGCTTTAGTTTATGTCACTTCAGCTTCAGACACAATAGGAGGAGAAACCAAACATGAGCATGTGCATATTTAACTCTTAGCATTACTCGAGGAGAAGGTGGATGTGGTGGTTGCTTTGTAGTCCCGTGGAAAGCTTTGGAAGTGCATCTGTTATTACAGTGTTAACAAATAGCACACTAATGAAATAGTCCATGTTGTGTTTTTATACCATAGGGCTGGAAAATTGAGTTAATTTATTGAATTACTGATATATTGCATCTACCAAAATATACTGAAAATCAGAATAACGACCAGTCACATAGTGAGCCCTAAGTCCCAGATCTGAAAGTGAAAGTGATCAAACTGTGATGAATCAGGATAATCAGAAGACAGCATGACAAGGGAATCTAATGTAGGGGATGTATTTGAAAATGATTATCATTACATTGATCATTTTAGATATGACAATTTATTATGGTAAAGATTTGTGATCATACCGTTCAGCCCTATTATAGCAGCAGTGTTATTACGCACTATTAGACGTTGGATGTAATGTAATATTTTTTTAAATGATATAACTCATTATATTATTCAAAGTTCAGTAATAAATAAAATAATAGCAATAGTTTAGAGGTTGTCTCGACTGAACACAAATACCTCTCTCTATTAATAATTCTCCACTAATAATGTTTTGGTCGCCATCAGTAACTTGCATCTCAACACAGGAAACACTTGTATTTAATAAGAAAAACAAGTACCAGTGAGGTACACGGTCAGGTCATTTCAATATATCTGTGCTGTGGAGTCACGTGAGAGTTCACAGAAAGAGGCTGGAGATGACGAATGGTGAATGAGGGGTGCGAGAAGGTAACATGTTGGGATGTGCTAGAGAGGTGAGGAGAGGGAGTGGTGATGAGAGAAGGAGGGATTGGGAGTGAGGGAAAATGAGACAGAAGGAGAGGGGAGGGGTCTTTGTGTGAACGGTAGCCGTCGTTCTCTCTCGTGTGAGCGGCTTCTCATTCGCCAACCAGAAGCCCCCCCTGTGTGAAGGAAGTATCACCAGGGAAACTTGGTCTCGGTGCATGTTTTCCTCCTTTGCCAGGGTTATTTTTAAACAGCATTCAGCTTCCTGCTCAGACTAAAGACTACAAGCCACAGCATCCCCGTGTTGTTATTTTCAGGACTTGGCGAATCGAGAAAAGCAGCAGCAATGTTCTTCTCTTCTCCTCTCCCACAGTTACACTGCAAGCTCTTCGCAAAAATGGGGGACGACCGACCTTTTGTGTGCAGTGCTCCTGGCTGTGGACAGGTAAGTCTTACCCCTCCTTGTCCTGGCTTCCAGGTGTGTGCATGCGTGTGATGCTGTGTGATATTGTTGTCCACATCAGTACTCTCCAGCAGCTGACTGCAACTAATCATGATTGAATGTATTACACTTCTAAAATAATTTAAAGAGAAAAGATATAGTACCTCAAAAGGCACTTGATTTGCCTGGAATAAAACTTCAAGAGTCCCTGAAAAGACTTCAGATAGCGTTCTAGCTAGCGCGCTGTGTTGTGAGACAATGCTGTCTCCTTTCAACAGTGACTCAGTGGAAGCTCCAGTGAGTAATCAGTTATTCTTTCGACCTGTCGCTGTTGACTTCTAGCGCCTGCAGACACAGGTTTGAGCCGTGGCCGTGACTCAGCTGAGTGCCGATAGTGTTCTCACATGCCAGTAGCGTGGTGCATCGTCTGAGTGTGGCCTTATATCATAGCAAATAAAAAAATAAAAAAGTGTGTTCTAGGACTCATGATTATTCAACAAAGGAAACGTCATGTCTCATGTGCTGGATTATCTGTCTGGTCTTGTGTTCAGCTGGGTGTGATATCCTCTGAGTATCTCTCCTGGGCTCTGGAGGAAAAAAGTGTTTTATGTGGTTTAAGAAACATTTGGGATTCATAAGCCGTCTTCCATTCTCTGATCAGAAGCGATCTGTTGTACACGGGATTTGCGGTTTGAACAACAGGCATGTAAAGCAGCGAAACATGTGTGTCGGATGAATAAATGACGATTTGTTTGTCTATTTATTTTCATCTCGGAACATTATGGACACCGAGGGACTCATTCACTAAACATTTTAAATGTCCCTTGACATGTTTATGTCATGTATAAATGCTCTGCATATTTCATTGGTAGATATCATTATTAATTTAGTTGTCAGTTAAAACAACAGAATCACATCGGAGGTTCTCGCGGCAAAGGGACGTTGATGACAGTGCAGGTCTCTGGCTGTGGCATAGATGTCACGGCGGACTTGTTGGCAAACAGTTGCCTGTTTACATAGAGCAACATAATCATTCATTTGGAGTCAAAAAGCTGCAAACTGCAGCTGAAGTCAGGGTTGACGAGAGCAGTAGGGACTGAACCAACAAGCGACCCGCTTCACAATACACGCCAGAGCTCCAGACTAACTTTTGCACTGGTAGCACATGCTTTGGTTGCCTCTTTTTTTGGTACAACATGGTATTAATCAATGACCTTTGCCTACAATACACTGTGTAGCTTTCCCTTTGTACCACAGCCCCAGGTTCTGCGTTAGCCATTGTGGTGGAAAGTGCTACTTTTCTTTTTATTGTTTCAAAGAGTTCAACGCTTCTCTCTCTCTCTCTCTCTCTCTCTCTCTCTCTCTCTCTCGACTCAACCGGTCAAGGCAGATGGCCTTCAACATAACGCCCGGTTATGTTAAAGGGGAGTTTATCTTTATGCTTCCTCATGGTGGAATGTTGGGACTTTGTATATTAAAGAGTATGGTCGAGACCGGCTCTACATATAAAAGTGTCATTAGATAGCTTCTGTTGTGATTTTGCGCCCCATAAACGTTTAATTGACTTGACTTACGTACACACACTCTACGTAGCACCAACGATAATGATCATTATGCACTTACATAAACGCGACAACGTGACATTTGAACTTGCACAGGTCACAGTATCAAGCCCTGGTCAAACATACATTTTGATCCATGGGAAACGTAAATATATTGATTAGTGTAGCTTTAAATATTGTTGAGACACAAGCTATCAAACTAGAAACTGACCTGAATGGAAAACAATTAATTTACATCAGGAACTATCTGATCAGAGAAATAGCAAATGCATTTATTTGATTGAAAACGTTTCGTCCGTGACAGTTTTCAATACCCAGTCTTACATATTATACCAGCTTAAGTATCATTGTACAAATTGTTATGAAAGCTCAGACACATGCTGCTTTTATATTTATCATCTTTGATGATATTTATTTGTGTACATCATGTCCCAATGCTGTTTTGCTCCTGCCCTTTACAAGCAACAGTTGTCTACCAGGAAAGTCTGAATCATGCCCATAATAGAATGCGGATGACTGACTCCTGGCTTTGCTCCGGGTTTTCCTTTTACCAAGTTAACAACAAACAACAACAACAACAACAGCTCCCCCATTTTATAATATAACACCCAGCATCTACTTTGTTGGGAGGGGAAATCCCACCTGCCAGTATCTCCGACAGGGAGATCAGTTGGAGATAGTTTCCTCTGCAAGATCCAGCCGCCCTGTTCAGAGGAAAGAGACAAATTAGACATGTAGTTGTATTGGTGAAGCTAAAAATAAACCCCCTGACACTTGACTGTGTTTCCACTTCACTCTCTCACGTATGAACTCGCAACTGCAAACGCAACTCCCAAAATAGGCTGCGGCGAACGGTGAATAGGCCGGTACCAGAGCTAAGATTATTCCTCCTACGTCTGTGACTGATTCACCTCCGCCACTTCTCCAAAGAAGAAGCGCCGCATCTCAGCCGACGGCTGCCGGAGCTCTCTTCAGAAGGTCCGGCTTGCACCGAGTGCCAGAGCTCCTGCAGCTTCCACTGTGGATACATGACAGCACATAGAACGCAGGAAGGAACATAGTCGAGCTCCATTGGTTTTTTAACACACACTAGTTTGACAACAATGGTTTCTTACACTTGCATTTGATGCAATCTGATGCATCTGATGTGTCAACTTATTTGCTTTTGCTATTTTTGCCGTACCGCTGGTTTTCAGACCTCATCAGTTCGTCGACATTTTCAACCATTGGTCTCGCCGTTCATTCGTATGCTGTTAAAATTATATTTTATTCGCCATGCAAGCCCTTTGAATCATCTTTTCCAGATGATTTCTAGATGATTCTAGTTTGTGTAGAGATATTTGAGCCCATGTCCTGCAGCTATAATGGGCCCATTCAGGGATTTTAGACGTAAGGAACTGACCACCACCAAGACAGTGCTCTTTACAGGTAGACCATTACCCATCAGCCACTTCATATAATGTACTCTTTCCTCTCTTCTTCTTGTCCACTTGTTCCAGAGGTTTACCAACGTGGACCACTTGGCTGTACACAAACACAAGCATGAGATGACACTGAAATTTGGACCAGCCAGGACTGACTCTGTAATTATTGCAGGTACTGTTTCACCATCTAAACGAAACCACAGCATTACTCTACCTCTTTGTTAAATATCCCCCCCCCCTGACTGTGTATGCATAGCTCAACATCAGTGTCTATTAGCACCGCTCCAAAGACACATTTGATGACATGGGTTTCTATATTTAATGCCGAGTGTGAAAGCGATACTTTGAATAATTACCTATGTTCGTTCCCTTTTGCCAGACCAGACACCTACTCCCAC
Source organism: Anarrhichthys ocellatus (assembly GCF_004355925.1). NCBI lineage: Eukaryota > Metazoa > Chordata > Actinopteri > Perciformes > Anarhichadidae > Anarrhichthys > Anarrhichthys ocellatus. The sequence continues at coordinate 11,883,867 of NW_022280035.1, read as the reverse complement.
CCGCTTCCTAAAGAACTGCGAGGAGGTCGGTCTGTTCAACGAGCTGGCCAGCTCCTTCGAACAAGACGAGGAGGACAAGAGAGCAAAGAATTCTGTAAGAAAGCCAACGTTTGAATATGTGTTGATGCCTTTATGTTTTATTGTTATTATTAATAACAGAAACCAATGGAATCTCCTACAAGACTCCCACATTGTGAAAAAGGACGTTCTACTTCCTTCTTTCTTACCTCAAGTGTTGAAGTGAAAAATGATTGCTTTCAGAAATTCCTGCTTTGTGCTTTTATCAGTATAATCTAAACTGTTGCATTAACTTTCTTGAGATGATTTTTATTTAAATAGATCAGTGTGTTTTATTGCACAAAATAGTGTTAGCTGATTCTGTGGTTGTTTGCTTTATGTGCTAAATACCAGCCTACTTTCTCAATGTAATGTCGTCTGTTAACTTTGATAAGTCATGTGAACTAACACTCTCTCTCTCTCTCTCTCTCTCTCTCTCTCTCTCTCTCTCTCTCTCGCTCTCTCTCTCTCCCTTCCTCTGTCCTCCTCAGCTCCCTGCTTCCAACTCTGTGGCTGTGGACATGAGCATGCAGACGGCATCCGACGTGAAGGTGAAAGAAGAGGAACCTGTAGAGGTCGACTCCTCGCCTCCAAGCAGCCCTGACTCCTACTCTGGAGATTCGGACAGCTACTACGAGCCCCTGGTTAAAGGAAAGGTAGGACAGAACGGGCGGAGGGGGGGGGGAGATCACATGAGTGTGTAGCGAACAGGGCGGATCCTAAACGGTGTACTCACCTCACTGCTATCCTCCAAGGACACGCCACCCAGAAGTTCGGCCCCCACCCCGACTATTGTGCGTCCAGGTTCCCTCCCACTACACTTGGGCTTCGATGCCCTTCAGCCCACCATGCCGTCACCCACCTCTGTCATCACACAGACACCACCTTCCAATCGAACTCTGGGGTGAGTAAAGTCCTTCTACTGACTTCTGAGAACCACAGATATTTTCAGATTAGACACTGGGTCGGCAACAGCTATGCAGGCTTTCCATATACTCCACCAAAATCCCTCTTTGAAAAGCAATAGCTTCGTGAATACTTGTACAATACAAAAGGTCAGACGTCTTATATTTATGTTAATCTAAACAGCATCTTGTCGATTGATAAATCGGATCTTGAAAGCAAATTCACTGATGGTGTAATATGCTTGAAATGTCTCATGCTGTGCTAATCTCAGCTAAACACAGAGTATAAACAATTTCATATCTTTAATAAAACCTATCACACTCCACATAAACTGCGTAAAATGTCCCAGAAAGCCTCTACTGTAACCTCTGATGGAGATTTACCTCATATGCTTCGGAGTTGCTCTTATCTGGAACAATTTTGGAAATACGTCATTAGAATAACTAGATTTAGTCTGACCGTAGGCTCTGGATCTTAGGAGACAGACAAGGACTTAATGTGAACCATAATAACAAATACTTATTCCTATATTACTCCCGGGGACAGCTGGTAAAAATGTGTATTCTACAAAACTGGAAATCTGAACTTCCTCCTTCGTAGAAGCAGTGGTCAAAGGAACGTTTTGTCTTTCTTTCTAATCGTTTATTGAAATGACTATTTTGCTTCAGTAGAACATCTTAAAAACCCAAACACATACACATTTAGTGTAGTCCACATTTCCCATCTTCTCTATCTGCTGGTCCCAACAATGTGTTGAGCCTCCACTATGTTGTGAGTGAACCCTCCAAACCCAGAATGCCATCACACGTGTGGATTTTGTGGGGTTGAAGTGGATCATTTTTTCCCAAGAGGTGATAGTTGCTTTGTTACAAAAACTTTGTCGTATAAAATAGTTATTCATACAAACGTGACTGAACTTCCTGTTCCTGCCTGTCTGCCTGTCTAGCTCACCAACCAGCCACTACCCCATGATGATGCTTCCCTCTGGTCAGGCAGTGCCTGTGCTCCCTGGTCCAGTACAGATACCCTCCGTCATAAATGTAAGGCACACCCACAGTCTAAATATGTCGAGTGTCAATTTTATAACTAAGAAAGTTTGAGAAAACGTGTGTATTTGTGCATCTTATCTGGTCTCCAGCTGGCCCGAACCATGAGCATGGTACCCAACATTCCTGGAATGCCCGGTCCTCCTCTGGGAGGCAGCAGCAGCGGCTCAAACTCCCCTTCTGGCTACAGCATCCACTCAGAGGCCAAGATGGTCAGCACTAGATTAGCTCTCTATTTTTATCTCTTTATCTGTTCCGTTTGTCTCCACCTTCACCCTCCAGCCTTTCTCTGCACTGCCTTAGTTTGTTCATCATATGACTTTTTACTGCAGCTACTTGTTTATGGAACCCTTAAGGCATTAAGGCATACCAAGCCGACATCAAAAGAACTAGCGGCGACCGAGGCTGACTGATTGTTGGGTCGCCTCACGTGGCTGGTTTCTTGGCCAAATAGTAGCACTTGAACACACCACAGAGACCACAGCCAACAAGCACGTATGTTCTGCTCCATGGATGTAGAAAGAGAACCGGATACAGCGCTGGACTTTTAAGTATAACATAACATGGATCTTCCGTCCATCCTCGTCATCCATGAGCGCATAGAGTAAGCGCACTAGCGCCACCTTGCCTCCGAGCCTCGGCCTCACATGACTGAAGGAAAATAACTCTGGATTCGGCGTTAGGTGCTTTTTAGCTTTATGACATAATGATTTAAATAAGGGCTATTCAAGTGATCGCACTGAGAAGTTAATTCACCAAATACAAGTTAGGATTCACAGACTTTTTGGGCCCAATGGCATCATGTGACTGACCCTGAAATTGTAATTCCCTAGTTTGGCCTTCAAAGCTGGCGCTCTTCCTTGGGTCTTGTTCTGCGCCGGCGTCAGAGGAAATCTCTCCATACTAGCAGGAGGCGGTAGTCTGTATTTGTCATTCATGAAGGGCAAACGGAAGCCTTAGGACAGCAGATACACAAGCAGTTGTTGTGATACCTACAGTACATGAAACAAAGCAGAGTTTGCCTTCAATCTTAACGCTTTCTTTCCTCACTTCCGTTTCTCTACTTGTGCACTGATTGGCTTCAGCTGAACACCAAGAGTACAAGAGTCATTTTTTCTCACCGACGGGCTCCACCGCTAATTCAACGTGCTAAATCGTCCAATAAGCTGCAGAGTAGGGTCAACTAGTGCCAACACAGCGGGACATCCTGCAAAAACTATGGCTTACTACTTTTTGTATTCCATTGCAGAGTTTCTGAGGGCACTATATAGTGCATACATGTACACACTCTGAAACGTAAATAAAGTAGCATACAGTAGATTTAATGAACTATTCATGAGGGAGTGATTTCAGACAGCTATGGGACTCTTACTACCAAATAATGGTTGTCAAACTGTGCTGCTGTGTACTTAAAGATACTGCGAGGAACTTTAACTTTGGGTTGATTTTGGCAAGAAATAGACAATCTTCTTGCAGATGGTCACGTCTACTTATGTAGGTCATATGGTGTCAACAGTATTAATTTGACACTGTCTCATAACCAGTTAAAATGTCCTCACAGTAACTTTAAATACGCTGGTGACCAGTTGTACGCCTTCGCTGCCATTACTTCCAGCTGGGTAAACCACCATATCAGTAAGCAACATCATCTTTAGTCGGCTCACATCAGCTACAAATCCTCCAGAGTTGAACTTGAAAACTTAAAAAATAGGAACTGTGTGACATTGTCGGATCAGCATGGGAACACGACTCTGCAGAATTAACGCATCATGCCCCAAGAGAAGCTGGTATTTCTTGAGGCAAAGGGCAGTAAAACCTGGTGCTTATTTTAATATGTTATTAAAAACTGAGATCTTGCAGTAAAACAGTTAACACTGTTGGTTTGGGCTGTGTATTCTTGTTATTGATTTTGGTCATGTCATTGTTTTCCTGCAGCGTCTGAAGGCAGCACTGTCCCAGCAGAGCCCGTCAGGATACAGCATGGGCTTCATGGCCATGGGCGGCAGCCCCATGGTACCTCAGAGGGCAGAGCAGAGCCAGCTGCTGGTCCAACATCCAGATGCTCCGTCACCTGCACAACCTCAGGTATACCGGACTGTAATGTGACTGTCAGGTCCACGAACAATGTTACTTAAATCTGGAAACTCCACCCAAAGTAACTGAGCTGAACCTTGTTTGATGTTTGGCATATCAACTGTTTTAGTTCAAGAAAAAACGGGCTGTACTTCTTGTAGTGAGATGACTATAATGTGCTCTGACTAAAATAATGAAGCTATGACTCAAACTTCCCTTTTTCTTTCTCGTCTTTCTTCCGCTCCCCTCCCCCTGTCTCTCTGTTTCCTTCTCCCCCCCTGACCCTGCTCTCCCTCTAGGTATCTCCAGCACAGCCTACAGGTGGGCGGCGGCGGCGGACGGCAGAAGATGACCCAGATGAGCGAAGGCAGCGGTTCCTCGAGAGGAATCGGGCCGCCGCATCGCGCTGCAGACAGAAACGCAAATACTGGGTCAGCTCTCTGGAGAAGAAGGCCGAGGAGCTCTGCACCATGAACGTCTCGCTGTCGGTGAGTGGGCGTCGAGTGAGTGGGCGGGGATGAAATGTGGCCTGTGGGAGGCCTGTGTTGGTTTGTGCATAGTCACACTCACTGTGCACAGTTGACAGGCTTTCCTGTTGAAGTGTGTCAGGTGTTTTCCATCAGTTTCAGACAGAAAGGGGATATTTTACAAAGGAATTTACAGGATTTTAAACATTTTTTTTTGACCACTTCTCCACTGCCAGCTGTACTGTAGTGGAAACCAGACTCTACCCCTTCAGAGCTAAAAAACATTAATAATCCATTAGGGAAGTAAAGGTTTGCACGGTCTCTCTGTTTTGAATTATATGACACAGTGTTAGGGATGATTCTTTTTCTTTTGGGTGTACTGTAAGTCTACCTATGATACGAATTTTCTATGAACTATTGAAAAGTGTTGTAAGTCCTTATTTTCTGATCCTTTAGAATGAAGTGTCTCTGTTGCGGAACGAGGTGGCTCATTTAAAGCAGCTGCTGCTAGCCCACAAGGACTGTCCTGTGACCACCCTACAGAAGAGAACGGCCTACTTAGGTGAACCTTTTTAAAATGATGCCATGTTACTCCTGTGGCAGCCTCTTAAAAGTGAAATGCTTTCGCCAGTTGAAGTATAAATCTGTCCTCGTGTCGTCTTCTTTTCCGTGCAGCTGCAGAAGAGAGCATGAGGGACCCCTCCGAGCCTACGGGCTCCCCTGCCCCGGTGATCCAGCACAGCTCTTTGGCACACAGCCCCTCTGCAGGGCACAACGGCCTGAGCTCAAGGGCAGCAGCTGAGGCCATGGCTATGTCAGTGCTGGCAGGAATGGGCCAGCACCAGAGGGCTGAGAGTGGACCCTCTCACATTATCATGGCTGCACAGTCTCAATCTGCTGCCAGATGATGAGCGATGCCACCACCACCACCACCACCACCACCGCCCAGACTTGGCTCACAATCATCACCCAGGGATAAAAAAGAGCAGCGGAACCCCCCTCCTAACTTTCCCCTGATGTAGAAGTCCAAATCTTCCCCTTCGCCCTTTCGCTGTGCTCCTCTGCTCTCTCTGACCCTCTTGCGGAGCCATCGAGCTGTGGCCTGAAGCTCAGCAGCAGCCTTCTGAGAATGGACTGAGACTTTTGAGAGAGCTTCCTGTTCACTTTGCCATAGACTACAGGGGCTGGACTCCAACCTCCCATCCTCGTCTCCCCCACTCTGTGCATCCCCGCTCATCTCCCTTCACTCTCCACTGGACCGTAGGACCGCATCGCTCCGAGTGTATGCCGCCATGAACTTCCCACGTGGACACGTGCGCAGCTTCTAACACACTAGGTGTTGCATAAACATTCTCGATCAAATCAGATACCAAACAATGCACACGGGGCTTCACACTGTTTTCAGCAGGGAATTGTGCCTCATGCTCCTCGACCTGTTAGCCACGCACACACACCCACACATGCCGTCACAGCAGACGTCCCTTTACAGCCTCGGCTCCAAAATGCAGTAGTTGTCTCGACGTCGGGGACTCGGATCTCAAATACTCCCTCAAACCTTTTGTAAATGGTTCCACCAAAAGGTGATCTCAACATGGACCCGAAAAAACCTTACCTCAATTACTCCCCTTTATGACAAAAATGAATAAATTGTGTGTGTGATAAGCTCTCTGCGTATATATTTATGTACATCACAACATAGCGGTTTGCCTAGTGCTGAACAGATGCGTTAATAGCTGGGTTGTTAGCATGTGACTATTAGGGTGTTATGTTCTTGATACAGCTATGTGCAGCTCTATACTTTCTTGTTATTAATTGGCACATTGTCCCAGATTAGTCCACAGAACCAGAACCAAAAGGATTGACATTGTATTATCTTAAATTAGTTTGTGTGAGCAACAGTTTTTTTCAACCTCTCCCCTCCTCCTTACGTTCCCCTAAAGCAGACACTTGTGCTGTTTATTGGTTTGTGAGTGGATGCCTTTTCCATTTTCTATGAAACTATTCTCGTGACTGTGTTTCTCTGTGTGGGCCCTGGACTTACTGTAACTGTTATTTTCACACTTCTCAGGATGGTTTGCACATCCTTGCTGCTCGTTGGAAGTGCGATGAACCCAGTCACCCTGCTCTCTACCAAACCTAAACTAAAGCCATACTGACCACAAATCAGATATCTCAATCTCCAAAGACCACCTTGTACTTGTTCTAGGGGACAGGAAGTAAATCGCCTTACTGTTATTTTGTGACTCAGACGTCATAGTGACAAAATCGACAGTACATCCCTGCTTGTTACTTGCACTTACACTCAGTCTCACATACAATGTCTGACGGTTTTGCCTTAAGATCACGTTGGTGCCTCCGATAACACCGAAAGAACACGCAGATTTGCTCTATGTGAAAAACAATGGAGCTTTAAAACATGTATTTGTATCAATTTGTCAATTTTATCAAATAAAAATCTATCGACGAGGAACATGATTTACTCATTGGAGATTCCTCACAGCCTTTAAGATGAATGGTTCATTAAACCAGGAGTCTGTTCAGTGACGTTAAACGATGCGATGCTTGCCTGTCATCTGGTGGAGAGACGCAGCAAAGACATCTTCACTGAGGGAGAAACACGTTCAGATGTCTTCTGACTGTTAATGAATGGCTCCAGTTCTTTATAAATCCCACCAACATATTTTACCACAATATTTTTTCATAAACTCCTAAACAAGCAGTTTGCTTTCCTTGTGTTTCTTCCTGTACGTCTTTTTCTTTCCCTTTTTGTCTGATACGATTGGTATATTTGCAAGATGTGATATTTCAAAAAACAAGATACCTGTCCATTAACAGGAGGGCATGTCTTTATGCACTAAAATAATGCAAGTTTATTGTTGCTTTGTACTTTTGTTCTGTTCATTTACAGTTTTTTACAGTTCTCTTGGTCAGAGGTATCAGATCCTTTTAAAAAAAAAATCATATTTCTCCTTTCTGTACTGTACTCATTAATGGGACTGTGCCCAGCAACTTTAAAACCTTCCACTTCTGACTGAACCTTGAGTCCTGCAGTCCCATGGGAGACCCCGACATGTTGTTGTGCTTCACAGCTAGCCCTATATCTGGCTGGCAGTCCCTTATAGACGATTGTTCATATGAAATGAAAAGTCAAACCCTATTTAGCTTCCATGTAATTCATGTCTTTGGCACCTTTTCTGTCATTTCTTGTTTTCTTGTGTTGTGTGCTATTTTCAGCACGATACAACTCTTGTCATAACGCTTCTGATTGTACTGATGAATATAGAAACTCATTTCTTTAACACAGAGATTTATTTTTTGTTTTTTTGGTTTTCTACAGAAAAAAACATCATTAGTCCTCTTTCAAAAAGTGATTTTGTTATATCTTTAAAGATGAATTTGGTCGTGTCTTTTGACTGTCCTTCTAACTTATTTTTTAATTGGTCAACTAACAAAGTCTTTTGGCATATTGTTATGAAAAGAGCAATTTAAAGAAACATACAATGTGAAAGTTGCATAGTATATTAATGGTTTTTCACACTCCCATTGTTGGACTGATAATTTCAAAAATTGTCCTTGTACTGTACATATCTGTACTATATGAATATATTTACTTTTCCATGCATGTCCAAGTGGAATACTATGAACACTTACAGTGCTGCAGTTTTAATTAAAGAAACTACATACTTAATGAACATTTACAAAGTTTGGTTTGTTTGTTGTCAGTTTAGTTTCACAACAGCAAAAATATCTTTTCTCTAAATTTGCTGTAATCTCACATAAGAACTGGAGAAATGCAGTTTTTGGTTGAAGTGATATGAAAGACGATGAATATGCTGTATGTTGGGACACTGCACTGTCTGCTTTGTTCATAGTTGTCTGTACCCAGTGTTCATGGACTTTCATGATTATATTGTGACTAATGACTACATGGAGAGGAGCAAAATAACTCATAAGTACTATGGTTCTAATATTTGTTGTAGTTTTAAGGTACACTTTGAAGCAGGGCCGTAGCTAATACGAGGACACAGAGGTCATGTCTTCTGTATGTTTCTGGTACTTTGGGGTTTGTAGCAGCCTGAGGTTATATTCTACAATTAAAAACGTACACCTTATCATATAGACTCATTCTAGTTTTACACTCAAAGTGTTTAAATTGGACAACTTCTTGACCAATAGATTCAGTATCTACTTAAACGGTAAAATATTGTAAAAAGTGAGTTTTTGCTTCCTCAGGTCTCAGTGCTTTATAAATACTGTGAAAGTATTGAAACACTCAATCCATGAAACTCACACCGCCCGTATATAGAGATGGTGCCTTTAAACGAGTTGTTTAAAGGCATGGTCTTGTAGAAACACAAAATACGACAACCTGTAGAAAATATATAACGTTTTCTGAGTAGTGGTGGTGTGTATTTAGAGGCTGGACTCTTGACTCAGTATTTTTTTTATATCCCTGCTATGGCCCTGCTTTTAAATTGATGTTTTTATACTGCACTACAATTATGCTGTTACGTCAAGTTTGCTTTGAAGCTTGTTGTCCTTATAAGACAGTGCCCATGTTTCTTATGAGGACAACACAATCGTAACTTTTTGTAAGCAGCCCTTAATTGCAGAGGAAGTGGTTGGAAGGGTATGTTTATTTTTTATAATGGTTACACTCACGATGCCACACTGGCCTTTTGTAAGTATTTTTTCATGAATTTAGGTACAATTAAATGACTTCCTCTCAAGTAGGACCAGGGTCAGATTGATTCTTTAAGTGTCCATGACACTTAAAGAATCTAGCTCTACTAGCTCTACTAGACATACGTAAGTCTAGTAGAGCTGAAACAATTAGTTATTATTATTATTTGCCAACTACTGTTTTGTGCTATTAATCAAAGTACCACACAGGGAACCTGGTACTGTTTGGGGCCCCTGGGCAGTTTCCTAATTCCTAATCCAGGTGTAAGTAAAATATTCTGGTAGTTTTTCCATCCTTGCTAGTTGAAAAAGTGAAAAATCTTTACACAGACTTTTATTATCTTGCCAAAAAGTTAAGTTGAACTTTTTTCTGTGTGTGGCCCAAGATCCACTGGAAGTTTAATGAGAGTGAGGGTAACGTGATGAAATTGTGCAGCGCTATTTAAGTTAAAAGTGTGTGTGTGTGTGTGTGTGTGTGTGTGTGTGTCTGTGTCTGTGTGTCTGTGTCTGTGTGTCTGTGTCTGTGTGTGTGTGTGTATTGTGTGTGTTGTGTGTGTGTGTTGTGTGTGTGTTTCTGCCAGTGAGACGCCAGGGGGAGCAACAGTTTCGGTGTGTGTGTTTTTTCTCTGGGACGCAGTGAACTACCGTACAGGCGAGGTAAAGGCAGTCACGTGACCCCTCGTTTCCCATTATGGCGGAGGGGCAAGCCGTGCGGATGGACCGTCTCTCCCACTCTGATGCTTGTTTTGTGTCTTGAGGGAGGGCGTTGTATTTTTTATTTTTTCTACGGGCTGCTTCCTTTTCAACCAGACGGCACTCGTGTTTATCGGCAAAGGCATGGCAGACCGCGGCGTGGATCTGTCCGCCCTGCCCAAAGAGGTTAGAGACCAAGTGGCGGAGTTGGATCTGGAGCTGTCTGAAGGTAAAGGAGGGAAGAGGGGGGCTGTGTGTGTGGCGGTGTGTGTGTGTCGGTGTGTGTGTGTGTGTGTGTGTGTGTGTGTG
>NW_022280035.1:11859041-11873533 GCF_004355925.1 Anarrhichthys ocellatus | reverse complement strand
TGTGTGTGTGTGTGTGTGTGTGTGTGTGTGTGTGTGTTGGGGGGGGATGCTATAGCAGATTTTCAAGCTAGTTATGTGTCTCAGCTGCCTGGTGCTAACCAGCATCGATTAAAGCAGTACATTTCCTCCCTTTAGTCTACTTAAGAGTGTTTAATACTTGACTGAGAGCTCACGTCAGGCTCGAGTCTAAAGCTAGCTCATTCTGTGCTAACACGGGATGTGGGCACGCGAGCTAGCAGTGCATGACAAGCAGCAGAAGGAAGAGAAAGGCTCCCATCCATTTCCTCGTGTCTGTTTTATCTCAAACCATTCAAAGCAAAACGTCGATTTAAAGACTCGTTTCTGTACCACAACTCCACATTCGCTTACTTATTGAATGTCAAAAACCAAAGCTCAGTCTGTGTGTGTGTGTGTGTGTGTGTGTGTGTGTGTGTGTGTGTGTCTGGATGGCTAGAGGCAAGGTCTGGCCATCACTACTTGACCCTACTCCTGTCATCTTGGTTATGCTTCTTCATATGGTGGGGATTTTATTCATCTGTGAACACTTGATGGCTTCCAATCTGACATGATTTACTAGCTTTGTACTTGGCATCTGTGTTCAGGTTTCAGCAGAAAAAAAAAAACTGTTTTATTGCAGTAAAAGCTGTGAGTCACTGTGACCAGTGTTGAGGTGTAATGACGGGGCTCTCAGTCATCATCTGCTCTGTTGTCATAGAAAGATACAGACTGTTATGAATGACTGTCAGTAATTAACATAGCGCGTGACTTCAGTGATCAACGAGATGTACGCACAGACCCTTACACGCCTGCGTGAACCTGCTATAACTGGAATTATAGGTGTACCCACGTGCGCTGCTAGTCATGGGTTTCACTATCCTCAAACCTGTGTGAGACCTGTGTCAGGTGTACGCCGTGTCTGCTCTGCCCTTGTGGATTTAGGTGAGTGATGGATGTGTTTGTAGTTTGCAAATATCTCAACCATTCATTCATCCAAAGCATAGTGCAATCAAACCCCCCCCCCCGGGGGCCAGCTGTTAGCCCCTGTCCTGCTCTACACCCACTGTCACATCCCAATGACAGCATCCCCCTTGTCCCCCTGCACAGCACCTGGGCTACATTCTTCCTGCTCGGCGACCGCTATGTGTCGACTTATCCATGCTGATGGACGTCTGGTTATTTTAGGAGTGTGACGTGTTTTCTGAAACTGATACCCAGTATTTGATATTAATTTGTGCAACACTCTTAATACAATTGCAGATCAAACATTTCAATCATGCCTGTAATGAGACCGTAAGACATGGTTTGTTTGCAATTGAGGGTTTTGTTACATGTCGTACTTCCATAAAAAAATATGAATGCACATTTACAAGCTAATTACTGTTAATTGTAAGAATAATAGAGTGGGGCCATTGATGCCTTTTTTTACAGCTTATGTCAGCAAATATTGGAAGCTTATGTATTGCTTTTGGGATGTTTTATGCCATTTATACAAAGGGTTTAAACTTACAGGCTGACCATTTACCACACTTGCATCATAGGACATTATAAAGCTTATATGATGTGATGTGTGTGTGTGTGTGTGTGTGTGTGTGTAATTTAGATAGATAGATTATATATTGTCTGCTGTGATTTTTGTCATATTATTGCATTATTTATACTGTAGTAACTTTCCCTTTAGCATCGCTCATAGTATTGCGGCCAATGATGACTTTTGCCACACTGTGAAGAAGGTATTTAATTAGCTGGATTAGCCAGAAAAAGACATTTCTGTCAAGTTTTTTTTTTTAAATTTTTCTTTTTTTTTTTAACTTTTAAACATCAATACTTTGTCCATTTATTTTTCCAGGGAATGTATTACATCACAATCCGTAGGATTTTGTCCACCCCTTTGTTAATAAGCACATATTTTAGATTCCAACCAGGCACCAAGAGGCATATTTGCTGAATATGTATGAACTGAACTCAAAATGTGCTTGTAGTGATAGATTACAGTAAAAAACATCACTTTTATTTTTGGTAATGTAGTGTTGAACAGGAACTCTTCCTTGTTGAGAAACATATGAGACTTGAGGCGGCCATGTTTACTCACTGTATGTTTTCCACATATTGTCTGACGACATAGCCGCTGAATGCTTTCTGGATTGCAGCCCGCTAGTATTGAATGTAGTTGAGTACATCGTTGTCTCACCTAGCAATGGTAGCCAAACATTTTAAGGTTTGCAACATTTAAAATTCATGTGTATGTAAGCCAGCTCTCCCATTCAGGACTGCGGCATGCCATCACCTTTATGGGCAATTTTTCTGGCTCCATAACAAGCGCTCCTCTGAACCAAGTGGAAATGCCTGTTCCTGCGTTGCTCGAATAAGAACACAGGCCTGCCAAATGGTCTCTTAAAAAACAACCCAGTTCTGCTAGCCCCCTGTGACCATGGGGACACAATGAGGACCATTCAGCTGGTCTGAGCCGCCGTGGCCAGGAGCTCCGCTGCCATTTAGGCCATTCAGCTGAACCCGGTCTTTGTGTGCACGTTGGAATTAGCTGCCTTTTTTTATAGGACGAGTAGGGAGGGGCTGGTGACTGGTCATACTTGACAGGATGACGTGTAGTGTGTGTGTACTACTGAGGGAAGGGGCTTCGCCATTCTCACCGTGCAATCTCTCAGCTGAGCCAGCCAGCGGTAGAAGGTCATGTCTGGTTCTACCTGGTTAACATCCCGCACCATGTGTCAGGCATGTTGTACAGTAGTCTGATGTTGCTGACACAAGCAAAATTCAACACAGTTTAGTTTTTCATCGGTGAGTTAGTAGCTGGTGGTCATCGGCAAGTTTTGCCATTAAAATACAACTTGAAATGAAGTCTTCCCAGTCGAAACTTTTAAAACTCAGGGACACTGACTCTGGTGCACATGCTTATCTGTGTCTATGAACAGATACAGTTTTACTCTTTGTTTGCATCTGGGATCTGTATGTGCAGACAGAGAGACCAGATTGTTGCATGTTGCTTCCGTTCTAGGCCAGTTAACCAGCCAGCCAGCTTTCAGATGCAACAGAAGCAGGCGTGTCTCAGTTTTGTATGAAGCAAGACGGCCCTCAGCAGAGGATGACGGCACGGATATGGACCCAATCTGTATCAGCCATCTATCTTCCTGACTCGAGCCACCAGTGACGACGTGCAGGACAAGGCCTGATGGATCCTTGAGGAAGACTTTCCTCCCAACCAGGGAGGAAGACTGTGAAAGGGTATCTCGTATCTCTCTGTGTTAACAGGGTACGCAGCAAACTGTTGTTCTGGCCAATAGTCGGGCAAAGGGCTTATTTTGAGACCGATTTACAGATGTGTGATATACTTCCTCAAACTGGGGCTCATGTGGTGCAGAGCTCTTGTTTACAAGCTGGAGGTCTAAAAGAGGAATAAGGGGCTTTTACACTGATTGAAAAGCTGAAATCCCTCCTCAAATTCAAATCATTTGGCAGCATTTGGCTCTTGCTGACCTGAAACATGCTTTGTTTGTTACAATCTCTACCAAATGTTAGAACACTTCACCTGCAAATACAACTGGGCAATATGTTCAAAATTGACATTGTTAGAATGACAGCATTATCTCATCAATATGTTAACAATACGTTGTCTGACTAAAGACTGTTAATTTGCGTTTATTTCACTTTGTTGGAGAATTGACCATCTAGAAACAAGTGGAAAGGGGACGATGAGATGCAACAAATGTCCCCAGACAAAGCAAATGGGGAACATCACAGTTGCAGGCTACTTGACTACTTCCTGTGTTTTATAGTGTTTTTCTGGAAAACAATGCTGTAATAAAAAAATAAGGATGTTCTTATGCCTTTAGACATAGCAACAACTGTGAGCCACGACACCTCCTCATGAGCGTTTTGTAACATTATTTTACAGATTGATGATAGACAGTAAAATGAATTTGTTGCCCAGTCTTATTGCAAGACGACTTAAAACCTGCCACTATAAGTTCTCCCTGCATTTAAATGAGCTCTGAGCAGTGTGTTATTTCTCTGTTATAGAGAGATATAGATATTTGGGTGTTCTTCTGTTAGCGCCCAATAGGTCAGAATCCCAAAAAATGGACAAATCATCTTCCTTGTAGCTGCGGAGCCAGGGCCTCAGGTCCAAGCAGATGGTTGTGTACTCTTGGCAAAGGTCTTTCTTAATGCCCGTTAGTGTGTGTTTGTGTTTGCGCGTTCAAATGTGTGTTTCGCATGTGTTGTAATACTGTTATACTGTGAATAGTTAATGATGGCTGCATTCCCTCTTCCTCCTCCAGACCTGTTGTAGTCTGAATTATTCACATGCTCTCATTAAATATCAGGACGCCCTCACAGAGCGCTGTGGGTGTGTGTGGTTGGTAAGCGTGACTTCTTTACGCTGCCCTGGTAGAAGTTGAGGCATGCATAGGAAGAACAAAAAAAAAGCCAACTGGCCTCCTTTTAGAATTAGAGCCAAGAGATGCATTGACATCCCACTCATCCCCCCTCCAGACCTGCACATCTCTCTCTGCTGTAGAAGATGCTCAACTTGTTGAACTAGCTCACATGTGGTGTCAGGCAGGGCTTGGCAATATGGCAGCTAGCGTATGGTAACTGTACGCAGTACTACATATAAAACCTTCAGATCGACGCTCCATGAAATGAACTCTCCCACACTTATGTATTGAAGTTCATCTGGTAAAACCAAACTATTCTTATTTGTTTTTAATCACATTTACACACTTGGGTAGCCAAGTTAATGTAGTTACCTACAGTCTATTACACTCAATACTATCCATCTATTGGTGTGATATTGTGGCCTACCTATGGATCTCACAGTTCATTGTAAGAGTTTCCTTGCTTGTTGTAAATCTGTGAGTCACTGCGGTTAGGCGTGTCCTCTCTTCTCTCGGGGCACATCCATGCATCACAAAGTGAGAGAACCTGTTTTAGCCTCTTGTCTCACCGGGCTGTTTACTCAGTTTTGATGCAAACGGTGACTCATCGTAAGTCAAGAATGACTGGGGATTTTGTGGTATCAGACCCTTTCTCCCAGTGTGTGTACAAGAACCACCTTGATTCACCGCTTGACCGACCCGTAATCCCAGCTGGGCTGACGGTGACGCTTCCTCTCTGACGTTGTGTTGCACAACCGCTCTGAGCTTTTGTGGCCTGCAGTCATTCAGTCAGGGGCCCAGGCTGTGACACACCACACAATGTTGACTGATTTATAGCCTCATAGGCTAAAATGACGAACTCATTGATGGCAAAACAGAAATCTTGTTGTCTTTTTGTTGTTGTCAGACAGTGGGGAGCCGATGCAGAGTCCCTCCAATGTATTGCCAGGGCTATCCGCTGCCTGGCGGGCCATGTGACTGTGTTAATGCTGAAGAATGCTCTTGTGAATATAAATAGACCTGGCTGGCAAGACAAATTCGTTTTCATGCCTGAGGAGGAGAAAACAAGCGTCTCTTTGACACAAAAGCACCGCCATTATTTGCAGCGGAGGCCGCCCTCTCGAAGTCCCAAGGAGTCAGTCCTAATTGTGTGCATTTCTCTCTCGCCGAGGCTAACGTTCCTGGCTAGTAGACAGGCAGCCGGTAGCAAACACTTGCGCATCCAACCGCTAGATGCTGTGGCTGCTACATGTGGGTCACTGTTGCGTCCGTGGGTTGTGTGGGAAATACCGCGGTCGGATGAGAACGGCCCTTCTCCGGCCAATCAGCCGGCTGCCTGACCCAAAGGAGAAAGATGCTATAGGTCTGCTAATTGTTAAAGCATTATAGCGGTGCTTTTAGATGTTCTTAGAATGTGTCCTACAGATTGTGTATGCTTAACATTATTACTGGTGAAATGATGCTATGAGTTTAAGTACTTCATTTAAGTGAATATTTGGTCATGTTACTATTATGTGACTGTAAATGTCAACATGGTTTGTATTAGATTTAGAACAGAGGGGTCCTTTAAAGGAGGCTAAAGGGACGTTTCTGATATTTGGATCAATAAAGACTTTTTAGTAATAAAACATTAGTAACTATGATTGGGTATATGTACTCTAAAAATGACCAGAGCTCTGACCATAAACCTGCTGTCTGTTGTAAATCAGGTTGCTCAAAGTCCCTTTCTGTCTCTTACTTGGGCTCTCCAGCTGATCAGCTGATCATTGCAGCCTTTGTAGAACACAGGGTATTTTCTCAGCAGCTGGTCAGTTTCTATATATGAGAGCGCAGGCCTGCGTCACAGGAAGGGCTGATGGGAAACCAGAGCTCAGGGGTAAAGCAGTCCTGCTGTATTATGTACAATGAAAGTTTCCAAAAGGTCAACGGCTCTCTCCGTCGGTCACTTATTGGCTAGTTGTATTTATTTTCTTTTGGATTCGTGCCCTGCATTTGAATAGTTCTCTTCCTTATTCTTGTGCGGCGCCAAAGGGTTATCGAAAAAAATACCAGCGAGTAGAAGTCCTCAGGAAGCTGATGTGTAGCTCCACTCTTGACCCCTCAGAACACATTGTGTTGGAGCTCGGCTTGAAGTCATCGCCCCCTTTAATTCAACTCTCTGGAGAAATGGGTGGGGCTCTTAATCCTCAACTATCAATGTGTTGTATGTTCATAGCCTTTAGATTAACAGCTACCGGCCTGAGATTGAGATTGGTTATTTGCTGTTAAGTGTGATCTTTATAGTCATTACTGTTATGAGTATTGGGACTAAATTTAGTCATACTAGCATTGAATTAAACTCAGTTTAGGTGGTTTGTGGAGCCTAAGATGAGCCAGTAGTGACAGTGTATCGACGCACTCCTGTATCGGTGGGAGGCCTTCGATCTACAGCAGGTGTGTGTTGTGCTACATGCTCCCACAGACGCTGACGCCACACTGATGACTGTTATTTGGATGTTATTATAATCAGCTGGCTGTGGTTGTGATGAAACGGCCTTTAGAATTAAAGTTATATCCTAAGATTATCCATCAAAGCTTTCCCTTTTAAACTGTGTGTGAGAACGTCATGTCTGACTCTACACAACTATGTTCATACTACTGTATGTGTTGAAAGTTTACAATTCTGAACAGCATTTGTACATCATTTTCTAAAAAACACTCGGCCATTTTGGAATAACTGTGGTTACATTAGAAAGCGTAGCGCATTCCCTCCAAAAGAAAACATGGCGATCATTTATCAGTGTTTTTACGGTTCAAACTGTCAGACTTCCGTTTTTAAAGCATTCACTTTGCAGTGAGTTTCAAGATCTGTTTTTGGTGGCTAAGCTCTGACGGCGTGGTTTTCAAAAGCACCTGCGTTAGTGAAGATGCATTTCTTTAAGTTGTGTCCGGATCAAACCCACCGTTAAGTCTCTCGCCTTTCCTTCATTCAGTACTCCTCCATCTAATCTCCTTACCTGCCCGTGTTGAAGCGAGTAGCTTGTTGCTAACACCGCCTCACTAACATCCCCCTGTGACCTCGCACCTTCACTTCCACGTGAAGTGTTTTCACTGACGCAAACAGGTTTGTGTATTCTAGAGCTTTGACAGGACAATTTTACACCACATTTTCTTTTACACTTGCTGAACGTCCCCACACTTTCAGAGCGGCGATAGATGCCCATCATGATGACAGGCTGTTTAATGACTGTGAGCGGTGGGTGGCGGTGGGAGGTCAGGAACCATGAGCTGTCTGGAGAGTGCTTTTAGTGTCAGCTGCAGACTCAACACCTCAGGATGGGAATGTTTCTCACAGGCCACTCCCCTTTCTTGTTATGAGCTCATAATAGTGATTTAATGAGTCAGCTGCCTGGTTAAAATCCCTCTTATATTAATGTCCTATTTTAACCCATCACCCATGAGCAATTAAGCAGTCAAGGAGCATCACTGGTGCAGAGATGAGACATAGACAGGATGTTGCTCAGCCAAGCTCAGTTTGTATGCGAGGTGTTGGACAACATGTGGCCGACAGAATGTCAATTCAGCTGATGTGCAAGTCTCAGTGAACCAGGTCTGTGGCACACTTCTAACCCCCGTATGTCTCTGAACTACAACAACACCACCACCACACAACCCGATACCGCTGACTCACTTTCACTACTGAGCACACTCTGGAGACCAGCAATGCCCGAAAACACTGGTCCGTCATGCAGGTAACCAGCCAGGACGACCTCGGTGTCTCCTTTGTTCTTCCTGTTATTTACAGTGCGATGAATGAAGTCTGAGTCGACCTACTGACCTGGTTACACTTAAAATAAACGAGCTAGAAGAGGGAGTGACAAAGTGGTTTGCACAGGTCGAGTTATACAGCGGAATAGGCCTTTTTCCTCACACCAGACAGTTTAACTTGTCATAGTACAAAAAAAGCACAGGTGCTACTAATAATATGAATGCTGACTACTTAATCCTATTATTACAGCTGTGCTTTAACCACTAAGGTGGAGAGAGAGAACGGTATGGAATGCAACAAAGGACCCACAGCTGGAATCAAACCTGGACATTGCAGTTACATGACCTGCACTGTGACCACTCGGCCACTAATGCGCTCCAGTCGCTATTATTCTCGAGCTATTCTTTATGCACAGTGACTAGTGGTGTAGTGACTTTAGGTAGTCTCACTCACGTGTGCACCCACAGTAAGACATGCACTCTGCCAGCTAACAGCTCATTAAGGTTGTAGTGTGACTGAAGAACTAAATACTCTAACCTTCTACTGGTACTAACATACGACCCACTTGTGGCTGTCCGACCTCCGTCGTCTGACGTCGGCTGTGAACCGTCTGCGGTTGCTCACCTGTCTTATCGCTTTGATGAAGTCTTGTGCTCTGAGTTTCTATAAAACAGCGCATCACCGCCAAGACTGTACATCATGCCTGTTGTTGGGGAAATGCTGCGACCCAAATCAGTGTGTGACATTTTTTAGTTTGGCTTTCTCAATGCTGTTACTGAACCCCGGCTCACGACTCCACTTCACTCACACAGCTGGCTCAAGAGTGCCGTCTCTGCCAACATGAAATGCACAATGTGATAGAAGTAATGGAGGAAGTAGGGCAGTGCTCAGTCTGCACTCAAACAGAATATGAATGCTTTAAAAGCTTGGAAGGAGCATTAGTTTTATTTCTTTGGGAAAAACAACTTCAGGATGCTAACCGTCCAGTCTGATGGTGGATAGAGCCCGGTCTTTATTTTGATCCTAACACAATCGGGCTGAAGTGTTTTCATCCCGTACAGGAAGGTCTGATGTGATGAAACGATTAGCTGTTTGAGTTGGAGTTTGATTTTAAAATCGGCCAGCGTGCGTGTGTGCGTGCGTGCGTGTGTGTGCGTGTGTGTGTGCTTGTCTTACAGTGATGAAGGCGTTTGTGAGGCTTAGCTGAAGGAATATGTGATTGTGACTTTGATGTGTTATGTACTTGTTCTGAGTCTTTGTCTTTCGCTCTAGTTTCCTCTAAGCCCCACCTTGCTGCTTTCCTACCAGTGCCTCTGACATGGATTCACTTTCATTTTTTGGTACCACTACACACCTTTTGTTACATCCTCTGTGCTGCTCACTCCCTTAACTCGTTACCTTCTGCGAAGGCGAACACAGGTGTTACACATCTTTGATCGTCAGCTGTTGGAGTTTTTCCACTTGAGCCGATCTGTGCCAACATGCAGATCTCAGTCGGCTTCTTCTTCTCTTTTAAGGTTTTCACAAGAAACTGTCTGTACAGTAAGAGGGGCAGCAATGTGATCTGGCACAGCAACAGATAGACAATAGAAATGATCCAATAGGCCAGTTATTCATCCTCCTCCTCATACTTATCATACCACGAAAACAAAAGGCGTATGTCCCAGTGTCTGGTAAGATAGAGAAAACGAATGGTCTCGTTCATGTTTATGACAAACTGTATGATTGAATGTACATTTAGAATCAGCTGGGACAGTCACTGCCAGCTACTTCATCAGATATTTAGTAGTTGGACACAGTGATAGATGATAACTAACCACATGGTGCCCTCCTCAATCATGATTTGACAGTTCAGTAAACTTTAAACCTGATGAGTCCTCCCTTTACGCAACCAAATGCACACCACTTCCACTGGAGATTGTGTCGAGAGGAATTGCACGCCCTCGGCTTTTTTCTCAGCTGGACGGCAGATTTCTTCTTCCATCTAGAGATTACTTCATCCTGCATGTCTGCCAGGAAACCCCCGCATGGGCTAACTGGGTCCCAGAGGAATTGTAGGCCTGCCTTTGGAGTGGAAAACATTGGTCCTGGAGTGGAGAGGCCTTTGTATAAATGTTTCAATCTCTTTCCAGACACGAACAAACTATCCCCTCGACTGAGACCTGATTGTTGCTGATATTTGATAACTGTGATTCAGCTGCTGAGTCCCCACAGACACAGTCAAGGCTGTGGATGCCTGTTCAGTCTCTTCTGGTCAGTATTATACTAATTAAAGTTCCATAGAGCAAAGAAAAAATGCTGTATTTGTTACGATACTGTGAGGATGACAATTGACAAAGCAAGTCTTAAAATGCATACAACCTGATCAAACCAGATTTTTCATGGATCAATAAATTGGCTTATTATTATCTTTAATAATAGATTCATAAAAGGCGTTATTTTGCTTGCTTGACTAAGACTCCAAAACCTAAAGATAATCAATTTAGTATCACCCGAGACAAATATAAGCAGCGAATCCTCTCAATTCTGTCACTCGACTAATCGATTTATAGACTAATTGTTTCAGCGCGAGTTGAAAAATTGAAGAATAAATCCTATACGCGGATGCAAATCCGGGGGTTTGTGAATTTACTATTTACTATGTCTTGACTGCTTCCATTGAAGAGCCTGAGCTATGGAGATGAGCTTGTAACATCTACTTAAACTGATGTCCAGGTGTCATGAAATGGCCTTGGTGTCAGACTCATTCATTTGCATTTCCTGCCGAGTGCTATTTACCCGTGTTGTCAGCACAGCCTGCTCGTTGTTGTTGTGTTTCTGCTCTATAAATAAGATGCTGTGGGGGACGTTGGTTCCTCTCTCAGCCCCTGTGTTTGTGTGTTTCGGTATGTAAATGTACGAACTGTGACTGTGAGAATTTCTGTTTGTGGTTTTGCTTTGTGTCCTCTCGCTGTCATGTGCTCACCAAGACCCGACACGAGACCGGCTCTCTCTTGTTGGTACCTCGTGAGATTGAGTTGTAACAGCGTTGCAGTTTTGGCATCTCATTTATCACAAGACAATAAACCACTGATAAAACAAAGACGGCTTTGTGCAGATCAAACCAGTATCGCTGGCAAAAAACCCGACCATGACCTCACAGACATAGAAAATAGCTCTCTGTTACAGGCTCGGAGGAGAGCCTCACTTCAGACATTTTTGTCATCTATCCTTCTGAAGTCCACACTAATGTCCAGATGGAGCGATGTAATCCGTTAGGTTAGCTGTAATCTCAGATTACAGATAAGGATAAAACCCAAAAGTGTGAACGCTGGGAGATGCTCACATTTATTTATCTATCTGTTTTAATCTAGGTAGTTCTTCTCACTGACTTGCGTGTCTTTGTGTTCAGTCATGTGTGTTTCGGTAACCTGTGTGTGCCTGCAAGGAGAGGAAATGATACTATGAGGCAAGAGGAAATGGTGGGCGATAGAAACGGTCATGTTGCTTCCAACCGGAGCTGGATGCCACCCGACTAATCTGACCACAGTAATTACAGGGCTCCACCGGGGGGGGGGGGGGTGTGTGTGTGTGTGTGTGTGTGTGTGGGTGTGTGGGTGTGGGATGGTCACAGTGGTCTTAGCTTGCTAAATTTGCAGAAAGCGACAGAAACCATATTTAGTGAGATAAAAATATCCGTGTTGTTGCCACATCCTCACCAGAGAAGCGGGAACTGGCTCCGTGTCTTTGTCTTAGTATCCCCAACACAAGGACACACAACACACATGCTGTACTTCACTGGCTTTGATCTGTTCCTGTGTGTGTCGGGCAGGTTGGTGGATGGGCAGGTGTTAACTGGAGTCTACTCTCTCTCCTGTCTGATGGCATCAACTGATAGCTCATCATTCTGTCTAATGGAGGACACATTAGCCCAGCAGTGACCTCTGACTGTTATTGAAACCCCCCGGAAACCGTGCTGGCTCCTCGTTCGTATCGTTTAGGTTCACTGTTGGGAGTGTTTTCATCATCTGGTCCCCGGCGTTCGTATACTGCCATACTCCACTATAACTACTCCACTCCACTATAACCCAGCGCTATGCTTTAAAAACAACTAAAGGCTCTTTCACTCGTGCTTTTTCAAATTGCTGGTGGGCTTTTAATTCAAGAAAATGTCCTCTGACCACTAAACGGATGGAAAAGAAGCATTTTCCAAAATTGGAACAGTTTTTCACGAGTCGAGTCGTATCGGTTAAGAAGTAAAAGGGACGTTGCGTCGCAGTAAAGAAGTTGGCAGCAGGTGTTACTCTGATTTGAAGGAATAGCCGGGAAGCACACTGGCTTTGTTGTTGGAGTTTTGTGTAGACGTCTGAGACTTCTGCCAAAGTGCTGTTTGCTGATAGTGGCAGCTGGAATTAAAGTGTTTGTTCAGATTATTAACACCAACCAAAAACAATCCTTTCAAGTCCTCTTCTACTTCCAATATTCATTTCACACATTGCTGAATGACCTGGAGTCTTGCGTAATGTTTTAGGTGCCTCAGGTGAGGATTTGTCCCAGTTCATTTGAGTTTCATTGTGTGTACTCGCGCGCGCACACACACACACACACACACACATATACACACACTGTGTGTGTGTATATAACCATAACCTCAGTATTTCCTTCCCAGCCCTCTCCAACAGTGTGCTATTCATTACTCATCATTTATTCACCATTGATGTGGTTTTTTGTTTCTCTGTCGGTTTGTTTGAGAAGAACAAATAGTCAGTCCGTTGTTCATAGAGACCTAAGAAACAACATTTTAAGTGTGTCAGCGAAAGCCAGCCGGTCATATGATTCAACATGTCAGCTGCTTGGAGAAACCAATGGAAACAACTATCAAGACAATAACATTGGTACTTTTGAAGTACTGTGGCATCAGAGGGTCACTGTCATCTTGACTCGAACGAGCTCTGAAACGGCCCCGTTTACTCAAGCAGCTTGATGAAGACACACTTTAACGCCTCGGTGACAGGAGGAAGGATCGCGATGATTGCTTACAGAAAAGTAGATGACCGTCAAAGAGACATTTTTTACACGCTTCTCTAAACCTGCCTCTACTATTACTACCATGTTGAGCAGGTCCAGCATGTGACTGGACAACAAGAAACGCACATGATGCCGGTTTGACACACTGACACACATCTCACAGAGAAGGCTTGTAATGCAACCCTGCTCCGGGCTCAGTTAGCATTCACTCCTGTAGCGTACTGTAGCACCCCTTAACCTGCAGCAGCTGTGTATACACACACAAATATTGTGCTTCCTGCACCTCAGAGGAGTTTTTGGCCAATGGGCGAGCTGTCCTGTCCAGTTGGCCCCCTCTGTTAGCATGATGTTCTCCGATCAGCACATTCCTCCTTCTCCAGACAGACACAGGGAGACGATTTTGGCAGTGCATACCCAGGGTGGGGTAACGCTCATATCCTGTATCCCGACCTCAAATTATACACACACACACACACACACACACACAGAGTCACTGTACTGTTTTACTCATGCTCGCACTCAAAACACCACATTCTTGCTCTCAAAACATACAGCTTTGCCTCTGTTTTGAAGCAGCTGTCACAGTCACTCTTTCAAACCCAGAGCCCTCGGTGTCTCTGCCCACTGCCGGCTACAAAGCCAGTGTGGTCGTGCCAGTCCACGCCTGTTGTTATGCCCTCACACCAATACAGACTCTGCTCTGTCTGTGTTAATGACCCTCCCTCCCTCCATCTTTCCATCCCTCCCTTCCTCCCCTCCGGGCATCACTTGGGACACCAGGACTAGGCTTGACAGAACCCCGTCTCCAACAACAATGACGTTTGTCCAGCACAATCAATCTGCTGCTGATTACTGTATTTGCATGTCTGTCTGTGAGTGTTTTCCTAGCCGGTAGCCCGGGCCTAAGAGAAGGCCAAGCAAAGAAAAAGTGATTGGAACGGACATTTGCTGCTGTGTTTTTCATCCCAACTAAGTGTAAGGCCAGTGTGTGTACCCAGGCATGAAGGCAGAGCTGACTGCTGGTCACCCCATTTGAGCTTTCTTATGCAGAGAATGATGCAGGGCAACCACCGCTTCACCCGTCTTTGTTGTGAATAAGATGCTGGAAGTATCAAAAAGCACAAAGTGGTAGAAAACGCACACTTAAATCCATCCATCTGCATCTGCATAGATGTGTGCGGATATCTATGCAGAGAATGACAAAGCACTCAGCATTTATTCACACGTGTGCGCTCTCACAAACTGTCTAACTTCTGCTATTTTTCTTCTTCTCTGTAAACAATGTGTATTCCCTCCGCTCCCTCCCCCCCCCCCCCCCCCCCCACCCCCCCCCCCCCCCCCCC
>NW_022280035.1:11852070-11858941 GCF_004355925.1 Anarrhichthys ocellatus | reverse complement strand
CCCCCCCCCCCCCCCCCCCCCCCCCCCCCCCCCCATTTCCCATGATTTCACAGTGTTGTGAAACTTCAAGAATTTCCTGTATGGGAAGGATCTGAAATAAAAGTCTGCTAAACTCAAACACAGCCAATCTACATGCTCGATCCTAAAGGGAGCTGCTTCTTTTTTTTGGATTCAGTTGTTTTTCCAGGCAAACACCAGATAGTGACCAGAGTGTGAGAAAGCTCTAACACACACAGCATCTGACCCACACATGGGACTGCCCACCCCAGTGCCGGCTTATCCAGCCCACCACCCTCCAATCTGCTGTTGAACTTTGGCTCCCCCCCCGCCTCATTTTCTTTCCATTGTTGTTTCATACACTCACCAATCTGTGTTCGCTCTGGCTTCTGCCAGTGACTCTCACCGTGTGTTTATCACTTCATCGCCCACAGCCCTCTCCTCCCTGTTATCTTTGATTTCCTCGTCCTCCGTGTTGGCTGGTTTCCTTGTCGTCGCTGGTCAAAGTGTGGAGAAGGTGATTGAGGCTGAGCGGCCCTTTGGCACATTTGCACTTGACATAGTATATGGTCTTATCACTGGACACAGAGGAAGAAGAATAACTGAGAGAGTTTGCAGTAGTGGGGTTTGTTTGTGTATGTGGTATGTGTGTGTTAGTGACCTGGATAAGATATGTCTTGCGTGCATGTTTGACTGTGTTTTGGGGTCCCGGTTAAATAGACTTTGTCTTGCCTCTGTTGCTCTCCAACAAACTCTGGTAGCAGTGGGAGTCCTGCCGGTCCAAGGCCGAATGAGGAAGGGGTGGGGCTGAGTGTACAGTGGGGAAACAGAGGGGGGGAGGTGGAGGAGATAAATCGTGGAGTCCCATGTGAAACCGGCTCACATGGCTTCCCTTTTGCTCCGCTCGCTATCCCAAATGTTCCCGATAGCCCTCAGATTTGCCATTGTTCTCTGCCACGCTCGGTTATCTGCTAGTTGCCGTATCATATTTGGGTTTCGTTGCCTGGAGGAGGTTTTTGTGCACTCATCATGTTTATTCACTAAGGCTAAACAATGGCGTTATCTCCTTGCCTGGTTGTAAATGGACTGAGCCGTCAACATATGTAGTTTAGTAGATCTGGTTTAAAGGATTATTATTATGACTCAACCCCGGCTCATGTATTAGCTAAAGCAGAGTGTTTGTGTGTGTCAGAGGAGTGTTGTGTGTACTTCATCTGGTTTATGTTTGTGTGCGCAGTTGTGCTGTTTGTGTGGTAATTATGACTAACATAACGGTGTGGCGTCGCTGTTCTCTCTCCTAGGTGACATCACGCAGAAGGGCTATGAGAAGAAGAGAGCCAAATTGCTGGTCCCCTACGTCCCCCATTTGCCAAGTAAGGCCAACTCTTCTTCTGCTCTTTGCTTTTCCTTAATTCACTTCTTCGCCCTCTTTCTCTCTTCCCTGCGTGATCTTCATCTTCCTGTCAGCATTTTTTGGGTGCTGGTCATCCTGAGATGTGGAAACTTAAATTGCATCACAAGTACTCATCAAGGCATGAGCTCAGTAAGCTGGACATATCATTGGAGCTAATGCTTCTCTCCCCCCCCCCCCCCCCATCTGTATGGAGAATTACATAGAAAAAACAGTATGGTTTAAGTTTTCCAGCATCACTGAATATCCAGTGCGACTGTAATTCTCTTTGTCCAAATAGTCAGAGAATTTCTGGCTTTCTATGGCACTCTAGTGGCTAAAATTGGAATTGCGCAATTGATAACAAAGCATAGAGTAACATCTAACAACTTCTCTAAAAAACTGAGGCGCTGTAGAAAACTCACAGAATAACCCAAAACCACTGTGTGAGCCTCGGAGGTGAAACTTGAACACAATGTGCTCTGACATAAGTAGAGAAGTACCAGAGTTTCACAGTCCAACTATGAGCCAGTCACCTCATTGGTAAGATGATATGTTCAGCTGACTCACATGAGGGTGTGGAGCTTCCTCAAGAAGAATTGCAGCACATTAGCATTGGCACGAAAAGATCTTTCTTGATGTGTCGCTGTAAGCTCATTTTAAAAATAGGAATACTTTAACTTCCTTTCCTGCTAGTTTAACTGTGGCCTGTTTTGGCTTGAGCTATTACACGATACATGTGAAGCGAGTACGCACACAGGGAATTGAAAAGGACTGCAGGAATCTAAATCTCATATGGTTCATTTCTATATTTAGTATTTAATTTAATTAGCATGATTGTTAGCGGGTTCGCCCTGGATGTCAAGGCAGGTATTGGGAAGCTTTGGAGCTGCTGAGGTCGCCTCCTGTACCCGTCCCACCCGGCGTCCTTATCGCTCTGAACCATCCTCCACACAGGGACTGTGTTGCCCAGGCCCTCTGAGAGGAGTTGACTAAAAATATATTTGCCTGAATCTAGCCTAGTTTCATGTGCTGCGTTAACGTTATAAGTAACACCCGTCAAGTACGTGTCCTTATTTCACTTCCTGCTCAGAGGCTCTGTAGCGAGGCTAAATTTAGAGAGCTTCTCTGAGTTTAATATAATATTTATGCCTACATGAAGCTGTAATGGCGTTCTGTGAAGCAAGAGTGTGCAACGTTCCGAAAGATCGTGTTTCTTTCTTGTTTATTAATGTCGCCCTACGTGTGTGTTTTCGTTGACTTTGCACATACCTGCTTCTTTTCTGTAGACGTGGATCTGTCTCTGCCAGATGTGCAGCTTTCCCCCGGTCACAGTGCCGACCCCAGCCCAAGTCCCGAGGCCCCGGGGCCCTCCACGTCTTCAGCCTCCAGACACCACCGCACACACCGCAGTGGAGGGGCCAGGGACGACCGCTACAGATCAGGTAAACGGCGAACATAAAAAACACACACTTCAAATAAATATCAACTTACTCTTTTCAATATATTTTTGTCTTTCGTTCTGTTTGTCTACATCACTTATTTGTCCCTCTCTGTTTTTTTTCTTGCCGTTAATATAGACATCCATACAGAGGCTGTGCAGGCAGCACTGGCCAAACACAAAGAAGAGAAGATGGCTCTACCCATGCCAACCAAGAGACGCTCAGCCTTTGTCCAGTCTCCCATAGATAATTGCACACCTCCAGGTAAACAACATTTATCACACCCAGCGGGTAGCTGTCCCTCTGGACAATTACGTGTCCACATTACTGAAGTGTCTCTGGAGCAAGACACTGTATCCCTGCCAACTGTAGGGATGCTGCTCTGTAGCTGACTTCTACCTATTGATACTCCTTTTTCAAGGAGGGCTAGACAATTATAAATGTGTTATTTGGGGCTAAATAGTGTAAAAGACATCTAAATATTCAGGATTGTCTCTTCCCATCAGACACATCTTCTGCATCAGAGGATGATGGCTCACTGCGCAGGAAGGCAGCTCTCAGTGCAGTGCTAGCTCAGAGCCTGCAGAGCCCCGATTACTGGATCAACCGCTCAGTCCAAAGCTCCTCCACGTCCTCGTCTGCGTCCTCCACCCTCTCCCATGGAGAGCCCAAGGCCCAGCCCCTGCCACAGCCCCAACCTGCTGCTTCCTTGTTGGCCGATATACTGGCCATCACACGCGTTGGTAAACGTCACTGATAAATAGCTCCAATAATAACAGTGTTTTGTTGGCTGTTGTTCCCAGTCATGACTCTCACCTTCTCTTCTCCTCCAGAAAACAGCGTCCCACCAGATGTGACCTCCTCCACTCCCCAGGAGAGAGGGTCCAGGGTGGACCTGCCTCCAGCAGTCCGGGGCATGAGCCGTGGACAGAGCCGCTCCAGCATGATCGAGACTGCTGACGGTACACTCACTCAAGCCAAGATGTTTATAACAGTCTGGTGGTGGTATTGGTGTACATTTCCACTAAAAGAAAAGTAGAAACATCCCAGTAGTCTTCTACGTGTTGAACTTGGCTAGTGTCATCTGGCTATCGATCTTCTTCTTCAGATTGGAGGTCAAACCTATTTCATGTGCTAATTATGGTACTTGAGTGACGTTTTCTGTTTTTGCGTTGAGCGCGTGGCTCACAGCATTGCAGTGACGAAACCGATTGGAGGGTTCAAATCAATAAACCACCTGCCCATGTTCAACATTATCCTCATTTCACTGTGTTGTGAATGCTGCTAATCACAGATATGTTTTGTTCTTTCTTTTGGGTCCATTAATCCTGTCCCTGTCTTGACTTTCATTTAAAAAAGGAAAAAGAAAAGGTAATATAAATCGGGGGAGGGGAAGGGGAGGGATGCTGAAGAGCCCCAAATCAGCTTGCTTTCCAGCCTGGCGTCTGTCTCGCTGTCTCTATATTTGTCTTGGTGTCATAGGTTTAGACCTAGAGAACCTCCTATACTTGATTTCCCCTAAAGATGGTCCAATCCGTGTCTCCTACCAATTTCCCTTCTGACTCCTTCCTGCTGCTGACTCTGATCCCGACTGCGTGCTAGTGCCGAGGGTTCTGCCTGTGTGAGAGCGCGAGTGATAAAGTAGAATTGCATGTGTGGGTGTGTGTGTGTGCTTGTGTTTTTTGGGTTGTTTCTGACTGTGGCCGTTGCCTTGTTGTTTGTCCAGGCGTGCCTGTCAACAGCAGGGTGTCCACTAAGATCCAGCAGCTGTTGAACACACTCAAACGGCCGAAGAGACCACCACTCAGCGAATTCTTCCTCGATGACTCTGAGGAAATTGTAGAAGGTGAGACGACAAAGTGTGCTTATGCATTCATGTTTGTCTTTTTGTTGTAAAAAAATTAGTTGAACTGAAATAATCACAGGACTCACTTATTCACGTGAGCATGTTTATCAAGCTTGAGTTTCACCATCCTACGTAGTCTGTTCAACAATATCTCTATATTTTAACCTAACTACGCTATATTGCAACATATTGTTGCATGCTGCAGGCTTCTCCTAATCATCTACTGCCCCCCCTTCCCTCTTATCCGTACCTCTGCTGTTGTCCAGTGCCTCAGCCTGACCCCAACACCCCGAAGCCAGAGGGACGTCAAATCATCCCGGTGAAGGGGGAGCCCCTCGGAGTGGTCAGTAACTGGCCCCCTGCCCTTCAGGCTGCCCTAGCCCGCTGGGGGTCCACCCAGGCCAAGAGCCCCGCCCTGACTGCTCTGGACATCACCGGCAAACCCCTCTACACGCTCACATACGGTGAGCACCACCTCCACCCGTAGCAATGATAACGTAGACTGTAAACGGAAAAGTTGATGTTCACGATATTGTGTCCACGAGACAAGACATAACTCTCACATTCAAATGTGAGAGTTATTATATGAGCTGCTTTGAGTAAATGAATATGTGCTGGCTTTGAGCAGAATACCACCTACATGTGCAGTACATCTCCTACAGGAGCTACAGTGGGTTGTGGACTGGAACTATCCTGGTTCAGTTATACAACATGGTAAATAAAGGTTATTTTAAAATCATCATTGGCTTTTCTTTTCCTCAGGGAAACTATGGAGCCGCAGCCTGAAATTGGCCTACACACTGCTGAACAAACTGGGCACCAAGACGGAACCTGTCATACAACCTGGAGATCGGGTAAGAGTCTCTCAGTCGCCAATCGGTACGTAAAGTATTAAGGAGCGCGGAAAATAACTTTTGTTTGTTTCCCAGGTGGCACTGGTGTATCCCAACAGCGACCCTGCTATGTTCTGGGTGGCGTTCTATGGCTGCCTGTTAGCAGAGGTCATCCCTGTGCCCATTGAGGTACCATTGTCACGACAGGTAACGATGACGCTCTTGTCAAGTGAATTCCTCTGTGGCGATCACTGAGAAATACAAATCAGTCTTAGTTATTCTGAATTTTGTGGCACTTAAACTAGGTCAATTGTAAATGAGCAGCTATTTTATTTACTAACTCCTGTATAATGCCGTGTGTGCCTCTAATGGTCATGTTTTGTATGGTAAATACAATGCCTCATTGCTCATATAGTCATATTTAAATATGGATATCGTGACAGCTAGAGTGCATCTGTGGTTTTTAATTGCCACAGCATTTGTATACTAGCCCCTCCATGTGTGTCATACGTCTTTTGACCCTTGTCCCTCTCCATAGGATGCAGGCAGCCAACAGATTGGCTTCTTATTGGGCAGCTGTGGTGTTAGTCTGGCCCTGACCAGCGAGGTGTGTCTCAAAGGGCTGCCCAAGACACCTAACGGAGAGATCATCCAGTTCAAAGGTCAGCCAGCCCAAGAGCACCATTGTCATCTCTGTCTCTCATTAAAGGGAGTAACAGGGTGATGTTCACTGGCCAATTTAGGGCTTCAGTGTGTGAACGGGTGGATGTGTTGTCACTCTGCTTGTAGAGAATCGGCTCCAAATGAGTCTACCGAAACACACTTTCTTTTTGCGTTGTGTCAGCTCAAATATTTCTGTGTGTTTCTTTGTGATTATGTTTACCAGGATGGCCGAGGATGAAATGGGTAGTGACAGACACCAAGTATCTGACCAAACCGTCCAAAGACTGGCAGCCTCACATCCCCACCGCCAACACAGACACTGCCTACATAGAGGTACTCTTCAGAACACAGTCACAGTTTTCTACTTTGGTTAGCCCAAAAAATGTGATTGATTGTCCTGCATCCGTCCTGCATGAGAAACTTGGGAAAGTAAATAACAAGTTATCTTTTAAACGACTTTGAAAAACATATAACCCCCTTACAGTTCAATGTTGTCCTATGCGTTTTATTGTGCTTTTTATATCTCTACTATGATTTCTTGTATTAATGCCTTTCTCCTTCGTAAAGAAAGAAGTTATACATGCAATTCATACATGAAATGTATTTATGATTATTATTATTGGTTTGTTTCCAGGTATTATGCTCATCTAACTTGTGTGTGTGTGTGTGTGTGTGTGTGTGTGTGTGTGTGTGTGTGTGT
>NW_022280035.1:11846568-11852060 GCF_004355925.1 Anarrhichthys ocellatus | reverse complement strand
TGTGTGTGTGTGTGTGTGTGTGTGTGTGTGTGTGTGTGTGTGTGTGTCTTCCACCAGTACAAAGCAAGTAAGGAGGGAACGGTGATGGGAGTTGCTGTTTCCAAGATCTCCATGCTGACCCACTGTCAAGCCCTGACGCAGGCCTGTAACTACTGTGAAGGTCAGTGCTAGTAACTTCCACTGCTGCTTCTCTGCCTCCCCTACGCGAACCCTCTTTCTGTGTGTGAGGATGAGAAGGGACGAGTAAGGATGATAAGCTAAATGATTTTTACGAGGTTAACAGCGCTCAGCTCTTGAGCTCTTCAGCAGAGAGGCACTTCAAGGAAGATTAGCTGAGGATCACGATTAGGGAGAATATGCACTCTAATGGACCACAAATTTACATTTTTTGAGTTACCAAGATCATGCATCTTTCCCACAGTTAGCTGGCGATTGCACACGTCCTCGCTGACGTGTCTTTGTGTTTTCTGTCTTAGGGGAGACACTGGTCAACGTGTTGGACTGCAAGAAGGATATGGGCATGTGGCATGGCGTCTTAACGGTGAGCTGGATGCAACAATTTGTACTGTATACTCCGACTAGTTCACTTTTTTAACTGACATTGATAATATGTGTATTTTGTTCCAGAGTGTCATGAACAGAATCCACACCATCACAGTGCCATATGCTGTCATGAAGGCATGTCCCATGTCCTGGGTGCAGAGGGTCCACATTCACAAAGGTTTCAGCCAATGTCCAATCTTACTTTTATATTTCATATATATATAGTTTTATTATTTTATTGCCTACGTGATTTAGTAAATTTTCAAATGATAAAAGTAGCTGCCAGTGGTGGGCATTACCGCAGAATATGGCCAGATACTTTTTATAATTATAAGTGGCTTTTGTACTTACATGTTGCTTTCTATTGTCAATTACTTAATGACATGCATGTTAAAACACAGCACATTTTTCAAGGATAAATAACAAAAATGTTTTTCTTTTTTTATAATCAAAGTGCAAACATGTATTTGTTGAAAACAGTGAATATATTGACAGCTTTGCTTCTAGTGACGACTACCCTCCGCCATCATTCACAGCTGTGAAATAGCTCAAAACATGATCCTCTTTTGTTCAGCCACCATGTGTTGGCGGTGTGAAGCAAAGAGTGCAACCAAACGTTTAAACAGACAGTTCTACTCTGATGAAATGCAAATAAGAAGAGAGAAACTGATTCATCTTTTTTAATCGGTTCTATTGACGCTAGAATCTATCTTTAAAACGGCGACGTAGGTTTCTGTAGCATCAATATTTTCGGATCAATCCGCCCACCCTGGTAGACACTTAAACATGACGACTACGTTCAAGATCATTATGTTGAATATTATTGGAAAATAGCAGCAAAAGTCAAGCAGAAACGGTACACAAAATGTACACATAATTGATGAAACAAACTGTAAGTACACCACATATAACGTTCCTCTTCCCCTCTGACAGCACGTGTGGCCTTGGTGAAGTGCCGGGACCTCCACTGGGCCATGATGGCCCACAAGGACCAGAGGGACAGCAGCCTGTCCTCCATCCGTATGCTTATTGTGGCTGATGGAGCAAACCCATGTGAGTCGCATGGTCTCTTTGTAATAAAGAACTACTGTGGTATGAACTTAAATGTTTGACTATTTCAACCTGTCATGGTAATGTGTTTTATCCCATTTGTTTGTTATCAGGGTCCGTGTCGTCGTGTGATGCCTTCCTGAATGTGTTTCAGTCTCATGGTCTGAAGCCCGAGGTGATCTGTCCATGTGCCACCTCTCCCGAGGCTCTGACTGTGGCCATACGCAGGTACAACCTCTGCATACTCGCATGCTCCGGGATGAGGCGCTCTGATACTGTTTGCAGGCAAAACTAGTTTTGCTTTTCACACAATGCTCACCATTCAGTCACTTGTATTTAGTGGGTCTTAAAATTAAGGAGGGGGATTTCTTTTTGTATTGACATGGCATCATACCTTTCTTAGTTCATCTGTCCTTACTTGTCCTGTCTTGTTCAAGATGAAATCACTGCACTTTGAGACTTGTTTTGTTTATCAGCAGACTTCAACAGTGTCTTACTGTTCTGCTACCTCCCTGCTTGACCCATTATTATTGTTTCCCTCACACCATCACTTCTCTTTGTGCTTTCCCTGCAGGCCTGGTGCACGAGGAGCTCCACTACCAGCCAGAGCCATCCTGTCCATGGGCGGGCTGAGCCACGGGGTGATCAGGGTGAACACAGAGGACAAGAACTCTGCTCTCACTGTTCAGGATGTGGGCCACATCATGCCTGGAGGTTAGCCACCAGAGTTGACTTTAATTGGCATTGCGGCTGCCCCATTTACTGTACATTCTTTCGTTATCTTAACTTTAAAATAATTCAGATAGTTGCACATACATAATGCTGTGATCTGTTATTGTGTTTCAGCTCTGATGTGCATCGTGAAACCCGACGGGCCTCCTCAGCTGTGCAAGACGGATGAAATAGGAGAGATTGTTATCAGCTCTCGGGCTGGAGGCACCATGTACTATGGCCTGCCTGGTGTCACCAAAAACACATTTGAGGTATGTCGGTGTGTGCTGGGATCAGCTTCTGTCCCACTACACTCTGTGCAGTATAAGCTGGTTTAGAAAATGGATGGATGTGAAAGAACACATGCTTAAATGATCCACTAGATGGAGCCACAGTCTTCTGTTGCATTGTCTTTATTCCGTATCCTCCCAATTATTCTCACTAGCCCCTGGGTGTATTTTTGTGTATTACATTTTTTTTAAATATTTGTAGGCAATAAACCACTTCTAATCTAAACTCTTAAGTAGTATCACAATTTTTAATGTAATTAATATGATATATTATGATTAATATATGTCAGGGTGAGTTTTACTGTATGCGGTTGAGTCTAATCTTTGATTTAACTGCTAAATTGTAGGTGATCCCCGTCAACCAAGCCGGAGCACCCATAGGAGAAATTCCCTTCTCCCGGACTGGTCTGCTTGGATTTGTAGGACCGGTAAGACACACTCACACTCACACACACACTGAAATAAAGACTTCCCTTTTGGAAATTAAAAAAAAGAAATAAAGTGAGACTTTGGCTTTCCTCACTGAGTTGAACTGTTTGCTCCACAGGGCAGTCTGGTGTTTGTTGTGGGGAAGATCGAGGGGCTGCTGATGGTGAGCGGGCGACGCCACAACGCCGATGACCTGGTGGCCACGGCGCTGGCAGTGGAGCCTGTCAAAACAGTTTACAGGGGGAGGTGAGTCGCTGACTGCTCCTCGTGAGCCAGTGTGCTCTGTGTCTGTGTACAAGTTCACCACATAATGGTGCATGGATCAATAATAATGTTGTGATATTTAAAGATGGCTGCTGTGTTGTATATCCCTCCAAACTGAACAATCTCTTGAACACCCTGCGGCCTCTCGCTGTGTGTGTGTGTTTGTGTGTGTGTGTGAGTGCTCATTTCTCTGTTGTCATTCATGCAGGATCGCTGTGTTCTCAGTGACGGTGTTTTTTGATGAGAGGATAGTGATCGTGGCAGAGCAGAGGCCTGATGCCAGCGAGGAAGACAGCTTCCAGTGGATGAGTCGAGTACTGCAGGTAAAATCACATGCAAAGCAAAGTTCCTCCTATCAGGACAGAGGCTGGCAAAACAAGCTTGTTCCACTTCGGTCCTTGGTTCTGGAACGATCTGCACGCCAAGCTTACACTTGAGACCTTTGTCTCTTTCTTGATTTAAACTTGGAAGTGGTCACTGCTAGCTGCAGTTGCTACAATTATCTAGCAAGTGCATGACCACAATGCTGCCTTGTTAATGCACTGGATGATGTAATGCATTTTGTCGTATCGATTGTTGCTGCATTGATCTGATGTGCTTTTCAAAGCCACGATGGGTAAAATAAGAGTTTGTAATAACCGTGTTGACTTTGTAATCATTAAACAATAACAAACAATTTTTATTTCACAGGCCATCGACAGTATCCACCAGGTCGGCCTGTACTGCCTTGCGCTCGTCCCGGCCAACACCCTCCCAAAGACGCCCCTTGGAGGCATCCACATCTGTGAAACCAAGCAGAACTTCCTGGAGGGAAATCTGCACCCCTGTAACATCCTCTTGTGCCCGCACACCTGTGTTACCAACATGCCCAAGCCACGCCAGAAACAGACAGGTAGTCCACCCTAGACCACATCTACGTTTACAATGTAACATCACGGCAAAGACTAATTCAATGCTGAAAGTATGTCACTGAACTTGTCTTTGATCTGTTCAGTGGATGTCGGCCCTGCTTCTATGCTGGTCGGCAACTTGGTAGCAGGGAAGCGCGTCGCCCAGGCTACAGGCAGAGAGCTGGGTGTGGTGGAGGACCAGGATCTGATCCGAAAGGTACTGATTGTAACGCAAACCTGAGCCACACTTTGACCTCACTGACCCTAGAATAATATTCAGAAGTTTAATAATGGAATCATGAAAATGGACCACTCTTTTTCAACAGTTGAAAACCTGGACTTTGAGACAAAATGTATAAACTTGATACTGTTATTACTAGTCACTGTATATTACACACAATATTAAGCAAAAAGCCAAATTTGTGAAGTTGTTTAAACATTATTGTAAACTGAATATCTCCATGCTTTGATCTGTTGTTCGGACAAAACAAGACATTAGTAATCTTGGGCTCTATGAATTAATTTTTTTTTGGTTATTTCATGATGTTTAAGATTAATCAATTAAGAAAATAATCGGCAAATTGATTGATTTTTGAAAATAATCTTAAATTTCACTATAGGTCACACTTGTATACACCGTATACGTTACTCTGTATGAAACACAAATCTATTTAAATGAAACTGTAAATGCTCTGAATGTGTTTACCAACTCAAAGATGACCCTCGGAGGAAATGGATGCTGATGTGTGTTCCTAAATCTCTGTTGTTGTTCTACCTTTAACTTTGCTTGGGTTGGGCTTTAGCTCTGTATGTGGCCCACCATGATGGTAAGGCTCTATCTAGCCTGGCCCCCACCCGTCTTTGCTTCTCCTGCTTCTGTCAGTCAGATGTGCTTTTGCAGCCGCGACAGCCCAACGGCCACCAGCAGCAGCTTTGGCCCGACGCACAGAGATGACTGTCCAGGCTGGTTCCTTGGCCAGCAGGGGTCCACACACTTAAACTTAATATACAGAAATACACTAAGAATCAAGTTAAATGCCACTTTACATTCATCAGTGTCTCATAACAGACTCTCAGCTATCACCTTTTTAAGATGGGAGTTTGCCAGCAGCCTCTTAGCTTTACCAAACCTAAAGCTCAGCAGTAAATTACGTGACATTCATCTTAGTGAATGAAAGTTAATTTTCCTTATTTTTAAGTGAGTAATGGAGACTTTACGCAAGTGGTTATAAACAGTCTGCTACCATAAATGACCTTTGAAGAGCATCTTATCATGTACTGCTACGCATAATGATAATAAACCCCCATGAAAGGG
>NW_022280035.1:11753681-11846468 GCF_004355925.1 Anarrhichthys ocellatus | reverse complement strand
TTACTTTACGTGTTGCTTTACTTGGCGTCTGCCTTTTAACAGACTTTCTTTACATTCACGTCTTTTTCAATCCTGTGCACCGGCCAGATCCTCAGCGTATTGAGACTACTCATCAAGAGGCTAATATTTAATTCAATCTCATTTCGCCCAATATCACAAATTTGCCTCAGAGTACAATCTGTACAACATATGACATCCTCTGTCCTTGGACCTACGCATCGGATTAGGAAATACTCCTAAAAACACCTTTTAACAGGAAAAAGGAAGAAACCCCAGGGAGAGCAACTGAGGAGGGTGCCATAGATGTCATGTGGTCAGAATGAATAGCACAATAAAATGACATAATAGTCGATCCATATGACAGAAATCATGCATCTAATGAGAGCAGATTAAAACTATACAATTATAACTACTAATAATAACAGCAGCAATGAATTTAGTAGAATGATATGAATAGTTAAAGCATTAATAGTAATCTGTATAATATGCATTTAGTATTCCATTAGGTTTTCATTCTAAAAATAGCTATTGGATTGTTCCCTTGAAGCACTAAAAAGCTTTTCAAAGTTGTCATGACCTTTTAGTTTTAAAGACCCAAAGCTTGTTGGTGGCTTGAGTTGCAGATGGTCTCAGCATGACATACCTGCACTAACATATTCTATAGACGTACTCCTGTTGTGTGCCTCTGTGTGAGAGGTCACCGAATAGCTTTTCTTTTCTCTATTCCACACAAAGTCTGTTTGAATTGAATAAATCTATCTGTTGTCACTGAGATCCCTTTACTTTTGGCTGTCGGTTGGATCATATATAAAGAGCCACTGTGTTGACTTTTATGTGTTATCTGTCGGATCATTTTTAATGGATTATTATTTGCCACAGATGTAGCTTTTGTCTTGTTTTTTTGTGTGCAATACATGTATTGAGTCAGTCCACCATTAATGTTTATGTGGTGACACACTCTCTTTACCAGCACCAGTTCTTGTCTGAAGCTCTGCAATGGAGAGCTCAAACTGACCCGGACCACGTCCTATATGTGCTGCTCAATTCCAAGGTACACACACACACACACACTATACCTGAAAATACTTTTCTGTCTTTCTTTAACTTTTGATAATGGTTGTAGCAGTGATTTACTTTGTTGGGTGAGTTCAGCTGTGCGTCCTCTCTTTTCTCTGTAGGGGGTGGCAGTGTGCACCTCTACTTGTGCTCAGCTGCACAAGAGAGCAGAGAAAATCACAGCTACCCTAATGGAGAGAGGAGGCCTCAACACAGGAGACAATGTGGTGCTGCTTTATCCCCCAGGTACACACACACACACACACCCCTCATCATTTCCTTGTTTGTCTATTTGATATACAGGGAACAAGTAGCTGTTTAATTTGCCTGTGTTTCAGTTGACAAGGTTTCTGTCTCTCTTATTTCTGCAGGTATTGACCTGATAGCTGCCTTCTATGGCTGTCTCTATGCGGGGGTGATCCCTGTGACGGTGAGGCCGCCTCACCCACAGAACCTGGCTGCTACTCTCCCCACTGTCCGCATGATCATCGATGTGAGTGCACACCACTGGTTTTCTAATTAATGGTGCTTCTGTTACACAGATTTTATCAATCAACCATTACCAAAAAAGCACAATAGAGTAATTCATGTCCAATTATCCAAGAACAACAAGTATTACGAATACGTTTGCATTTGTTCCATCTTTGTTCCTTTAGGCAAAGATATCGTTTTTCAGGCACCGCTCTAATCCATTTTGAGATTTTGGGCTATTTCGTCTCTTTTTCAGC
Source organism: Anarrhichthys ocellatus (assembly GCF_004355925.1). Taxonomy (NCBI): domain Eukaryota; kingdom Metazoa; phylum Chordata; class Actinopteri; order Perciformes; family Anarhichadidae; genus Anarrhichthys; species Anarrhichthys ocellatus. The sequence continues at coordinate 11,844,684 of NW_022280035.1, read as the reverse complement.
CTAGTGGGAAAAAAACATCCAAAATACACATTTAGGTGTTTATTTTACTACTTTGCTCTGTAGAGGTCTCCTAAATTCACCAAGACTTAGCTTTTGATAATAAACATTTGCATATTAGATATAACATTTCCAAAACCTTGTAGTACAAAAAGTTATTGTCTTAATGTAAGTAATTAACTGTGGAAGATTCATGGCGATATATATTAGTGACATGTTTCACTCTATTGACCGCTCTCATGAACCACTCGAGCGATCTATTATAATTGTCAAAGTGCCATAAAGAAGTAACTGAGTCCCAACCAGATCCAGTGAAGCGCCTCTGTTGTTGATGCCAAGAAGTGATTTCCCTGGAGGGAAGCAAATGAAATGGAATTTCACCTCAGGGATCAATAAAGTATAACGATGATTAAATGCCTTTTTATATGAGTGATGCCTCGAAAGGAGGATCTGTACCAGAGGTCACTGTTAAAGCCTTGTATTTTATATCCTTGGATGAACTCCTTTTATATGTGTGTTTGGTGTTGCAGGTCAGCAAAGCAGCCTGCATCCTCACCACTCAGCCTCTAATGAGGATCCTCAGGTCCAGGGAGGCTGCTGCCAGCGTCAACATCAAGACGTGGCCCACGATCATCGATACAGGTGCTGGAGATCTGTTGAGATCTGTTCAAATAAGAATAGCTTGGAGGCATTAGGAAAGACGTTAAGCAGCAGACCACAGTTGTTGTTACACATCTTTGGGAGCGCTCAGATTTAGCACAAAAACATGAGACAGAACGGTGCAAGTGTGTGATTTATTTTGTCCAGTGGGAAAATAACGACAAATCCGCCTCCCTCTTCTCACAGATGATCTCCCCAGAAAGCGGCCTCCGAACATTTATAAACCGCCTACAGCTGAGATGCTGGCCTACCTGGACTTCAGTGTGTCCACCACCGGCATGTTGACCGGAGTCAAGGTAAATTACTCCCACTAATCACGCACATTGTATGAAATGTGACGCATTTGCTTCAGCCAGAGGGACTTGGATAAAGCGGATCTGCTCTTGTTGTGTAGTCTGATGACGGCGTACAGTGTTTTTAAGGGTTTATTTCTTGGTAGATGTCTCATGCTGCAATCAGCACTCTGTGCCGCTCCATTAAGCTGCAGTGTGAGCTCTACTCCTCACGCCAAATAGCCATCTGCCTGGACCCATACTGTGGCCTGGGCTTCGTCCTGTGGTGCCTCTCCAGGTAAGACACGCACACACATACACACACACACACACACAGGCTGAATATCGTAGTACACATAGGATGCTGTTCCTGCAAATGTGGTATTGTTTCTGTAGCCAGTGTGTTTTTTTTGGCCCAGTGTTTACTCAGGTCACCAGTCCATCCTTATCCCTCCCCTGGAGCTGGAGAGCTCGCTGCCTCTATGGCTGAGCACGCTCAGTCAGTACAAGATCAGAGACACCTTCTGCTCCTACTCTGTCATGGAGCTCTGCACCAAAGGCTTGGGAACCCAGACAGAGATGCTGAAGGTCAGAACCACACTCGTACCCCTTTGAAATGTCATTTCTGTCACTACTCTGATGTCAACACAGTGGCATTGGTTGCACAAGAATCTTTTCTGCTGTTAAGGTAACTAATAAATACCTGTCTAAACTTGAAAGTCATAGTCTTTCATTTATATTTTGGAAACAAACCAAGCTGCAAGTCTTCTCACGGATAAGTTGCATACTTATTAAATGGAGTCTAAGTGTTAACAGATTGTAGAATTTTGTGTCTTAAGTCATAAATCTGGTACTTGTGGTTCAGCATAGCTCAACATCTCAATTCACTTTGGCTAAAAATGTCCACTGATGCCGAGTTCATGTTCGTGTCATGCTCAGTCTACACGTAACTGTTAGAAGTGTGAATAACCTTTTAGCCGTGCGTGTCTCCAGGCCCGGGGTCTGAACCTGTCGTGCGTGCGCAGCTGTGTGGTGATAGCAGAGGAGCGTCCTCGCCTCATTCTCACGCAGTCCTTCTCCAAGCTCTTTAAAGATCTCGGCCTTTCGGCGCGAGCCGTCAGCACCGCCTTCGGCTCCCGGGTCAACCTGGCCATCTGCCTGCAGGTTGGTTTCACACGGACATACACCGAGTTATCTAACCACTTACTCCCTAATTCAACTAATCCAAGGGTTGAAAAACATACTCCAGTTATTTTTGTCACATTTTTACTTACCATGTGCATGTTTCTTTATTCTACGCTACAGAAATATGTTTTTTTTTTAATCAACCACATGTATTACTGAATGATAAATGAGGCAAAAAGCAGATTTCTTACATTTCAGAGTATTAATTTTCCTCTCTGCATCCTCAGGGCACTGCTGGACCAGACCCCTCCACCGTCTATGTTGACATGAAGTCGCTGCGACACGACAGGTGAGACTGGAAACAACTGCTACTGTCACATGATCCGACATACGTGAAAACGTGCGTGGTGTGTCGGTCAGATCGAACAGAATCATTGACGGGCTGTCTTTTGGCCTCGTCCTTTAGGGTGAGGCTGGTGGAACGAGGAGCGCCACAGAGTCTTCCCCTCATGGAGTCTGGCACTGTAAGTATTGATTATTGGCTAAAAAGACTCACGCCACAGAGAGATATTGGAAGTGGTTGCATTATCTCTCAAGCTAAACTCTCCCTTTATGTTCTCCTCTTAGATCCTACCAGGAGTGAGGGTCATCATAGTCAACCCAGAGACCAGAGGACCGCTGGGAGATTCACATCTTGGGGAGGTGAGTGGATGGAGGCACAGAGGATCATCGGATGCTGACATTTTCGATTTACTGTGAAACTTACAAACTTTTTGTTTTGTGCCGGTTCAGATCTGGGTGACCAGCCCTCACAGTGCCAGTGGCTACTACACCATCTATGGGGAGGAGAGCCTGCAGGCAGATCACTTCAACACCAAACTCAGCTTTGGGGAGCCCCACACGCTGTGGGCCAGGACGGGCTACCTGGGCTTCATCAAGAGGACCGAGCTACTGGATGCAAGCGGAGGTGAGAGGACATTTGAAACGAGTGGACCTCATTCACTTCCTTTTTGCCTTTCTGTCTTGAGGGGGGGGGGGGCTATATCGATAACATAAGCTATCATTATGAATTAATATTTATATAATACAGTATATGTTTTCATATTGTCTAACCCTAGTCAGGTCCATAACTATAAATGGTCAAATACCTTTGTTCTTCTCCACAGATCGACATGATGCCTTGTTTGTGGTGGGCTCTCTTGATGAAACGTTGGAGTTAAGGGGGCTACGCTATCACCCCATCGACATCGAGACATCCGTGTCCCGAGCCCACCGCTGCATCGCAGAAAGGTGAGGTTCTACTTTCACCATTATGTTGTTCTTCTTCTCCACTCAATGAGAACGCCCGTAGCCTGTAGTTCACCCAGTAACACAGAAAGCGTGTGACTGAGCACCTCCTTCTCCTCAGTGCTGTGTTTACATGGACCAACCTGCTGGTGGTGGTGGCGGAGCTGAGCGGCTCGGAGCAGGAGGCCTTGGACCTGGTGCCCCTCGTCACAAACGTGGTCCTGGAGGAGCACCACCTCATCGTCGGGGTGGTGGTCATCGTGGACCCCGGGGTGATCCCCATCAACTCCAGAGGAGAGAAGCAGAGGATGCACCTGCGAGACTCCTTCCTGGCAGACCAACTGGACCCCATCTACGTGGCCTACAACATGTGATTCACCGACTGATAAATGCAGAAAACTGGGCCAGGCTCCGAGAACGGACGTGAGGGAGAAGGACCGCGGGGCGCATTCAGTAGAAACCCTGATGTTAAAGCTCAGATACACATTCACAACACCAAACAATGAGGGAATGCAAGTACAGTTCGAGTACTGTAACGAGAACGCGCTTCCCCTTCAGAAACCATTTCTTCTTTGCTTCCACCTGCTCAATTGCTGCAGCCCCGGTTCACTGAGATCTGCTGACGGGGCGGATATTTTCCGTCGTCCTGATAGTAAATCCACTTGTCGAATGGAGGAAATTTAATCTCCATTCTCTCCGTGCATCCCACTTCTCCCTCATGGCTCCAATATATGTTTTTAAAGATGTTTTTTTAGTTCCGTACTTTCACCCTCCTTCCATTCCTTGGTTTTCATCCTGAACCCTTCATCCCCGTGTGCTTTTTTTTTTTTTTTTTTTAACCCCCCCATTGATTCTTGAAGGCAGGATGGCGGACTGAAACTGTTGAGAGGAACTGGAACTTTCATCCTCTTGCACTTTAAGTCCTTGCACCTCTGAGTCCGCTTCCTGTCTCAAAGGGACCCCCCCCCCCCCATGTTTGCTGCTTTCATGAGAGCAAATCCACATCAGTATTAAAGAGTGCCACCAGTGAGTGCAGCCCTACGGGGGGGTGGGGGGTCCTGACAGATTACCTTCCTCTACCAGGTGCACCGTGGCTCTCCGCTCCCATCACATATTGGCAGTCAGACGTTACAAAATGTCCTAAAAAAACACACTTTGTTGGTGTGGGAAAAGAAAGACTTTCTTCTTAAACATACAAACCCGGATATTATCTTTGATGGACAGAAACATTTTGGTGTGAGTCAGTCCGTTAGATAGTTCTTATGATTGTGAAGTACTAATACAATTTCTTAAATGCACAGATTTTCAGAAGAAGAAGAAGCTATACCTGGTGTTTAGGTGCGCATGCTCATTTTGAATGCAGTCAATGACTATGCAGGCCCAAAAAAACAAAAGAAAACACCCTGTAACAAACCATGGAGTCACACAGCAGTGGGTTGGTTAGTAGTCTTAACTAAAAGGAGTGCGATTATCACAGACTAATGAGGACTGTGTGATACAAGTGAAAGCTCCAGAACAGGCGAGTGAACCGTGAGTTGATAATTTACCGGATTCCTTACTGAAGTGAGCCGCTAGCTTTCAGTCTGTGTGTAGTTTCCCGCGTTAAAGCAGAAGAGCATCTTTCACTTGTTGGCGTCAGTCGACGAGATAAACGTAGATCATCAGAAGGCAAGTCAGTGCCTTTTCATCACGGTGACATTAACGATCACGGACGCCGGTCCCACTTTGAATACATAAGATATCAAGAATGAGGACAGAACTTTGCCTTACTAAACTTGTGGAATTCAGTACTTTTTATGTTTAATCCCTCATTTTGAGCTGTACTATTAGTGTATTTAAAGGACTATTCCACCATTTTTCACTCGTGGAATCGGACGCCAGTTTATAACTCATAATACACATGTTTTAGGGGGAGGGGGTGTCTACTTCCTTTTGCAAAAACCTTTGCAGCCATGACTTTCTCATTTCATCATTACCATTTAAACCAGTTCTTTCTGAATGTCTGTAACACTGAAATAAAACGAATTAGGAATTAATCAATAAGGAACCCGTGATTTTAAAAAAATGGCCGAATCCTCCTTTATCTATAAACTCTGGAGGTAATAAATGAGGGTGATGATGTTGTCTGTATACTGTATTTTAGAGGTCAAATATTACTGGTGTTAATGTGTACATGGATATGAACTTTGTCGATAAAAACTTGACTGATCTTTCATACTTGACAGCATTTTTCTGCATTGTTAATTTAATGGTATCACATTGCAAAAGAGAGAAAAAAAAGGTTTCAGATTATTTTGGCAGGAACAATGTGCACTTTTCCAATTTCATTTTGTGTGTGTGTGCGCTTGAGGGAGGGAGTGTGTGTGTCCAGTTCAACAGTGATACTTGGATTTACTGGTGCAACAAGGTTTGTCTTTTGTAAGAAAATGATCCCAAAATAATGAACCTTTTTTTTTTTTATGTCGCCACCACTGTATTTTAATTATTTGGAATCGGATATGTTAGAGGTTTCATCAATATTTTCCTGATCTAGTCTGTCTTTAAAACGGCACAACTTCTGCAAACATTGATTTTAAAGCAGCTTTGACACGAAGCACAACACGTCAGTAAACCACTTTTCATCAGTGACGCACACTGATGACATGCAGGCGAGCCAGTATTTGGGGCACATGAGAGCTTTTGAGCTGCTGTGTGATAATTGCTTTGTTGCTACTGTTTCACTTCGACAAGTTTTAATAAAGTTTTATAATGTCATGTTGGCCTTCAAGCCTTTTTCGATAGACGTTGGTGCTATTCAATAAGGGAAAGTTTACTTTTTGTTTTTCCTCCAATGTCACAACGAAGAAGTTTTCTTCCCGAATGCCCTTTTTGTGTGAAAATAAGTCGTTCTTTTTCTATGCCAACATTTCACTCACTGCTCGGTTCTGAAATGGTTCATCACCACCAGTTTTCATCAGCTCTGAGATCTGATGAAAACCCTCTTTAACAGGCAACTCAACATGGACAAAGCAACTCGACATATCCACCATTTTAATATTTATTTTAGTCGTCCAGTTGTGAGGAACGGCGTGCGTCTCAAACCTCCAAAGTTATTCTAAGCACAAACTGTAAATGTACATGTGAGGTAATGGAATTAGGATCTTTCACACAAAAGAAAACCTCAAGGGCCCACAATGTATACCTCAACAACTGTCTGATCACTATGCATCGTCGCGCTGCAGCAAAGACATTCTGAACTAGTCAATGGTGCGATAACTTCTAACATGTCTTACTTGACAAAAAACACTGTCACACTGTCATTGGATGTGTTTCATGTCAAATAAAAAAAAAAAATCCTTTGTCAGAATTTCTTGTGCCTTCTTTCTTCTTTTCCCCTCTGAACATTTCTGGAAGCTTCAGGCAGCAGCTGCTGCATTAACAGAAAATGGCCTGTTCCCTCCACCAGGGGGCAGTCTCACTGCTTCATCCGATTGACTCCCTCTGATGTCACCACAGCAGTTTAACATATTAAACAGTTTGAACTTGAACTTCATATTTTAATAAATAATGGAAATTGTCCTTAATACTAGAAGGTATCTTTATTGATTGGCTGACAGGTTCTTCACAACATTGGTGGTTTTGCATGTTTTATTGATCCTATTTACTACAAATCAGCAACAACTGTTTGTCTGGCTGAAAATGTGACTGAGTTTGTACATGTTTGTAGTACCTTGATGCTTGAGTTATTTTTGTTTAGTTAAATTTGTCAGTTACAGATATTTGCTCCTGATGTATTAAATGTATTGTATGGTGATGATACATGCTAAATGTTTATATTTAGATAAAACCAGCATTGATTGTTGCCAGTCTCCCACGCCCTCCCACATGTCTATAATACATCCCATCTGAAGAGTCCACTTCAGATGGCTGTGAAAAACACATTTGTCTGGTATCGATTTGGTAATAAAGCAGTTATAATACTTGGCGATCCATTAATAAACATTCGTTGGTTTCTCACTTTCTAATGTGCCATGCAGTTGGCCGTTGTTAAAAAATGTTGGTCTAGACGCTCTGAAAACAGCCCGTTGAAGGGGTATTCTTATTTCATTTAAAGAGCAAAAAGACAAACTAAGTCCTGCTTGAGAAGAATAAACACACACCAGAGAGATTTAACGTCACAACCTTGCAATCTAAAGTTATTCTTATAACTTACAACTGCCTACAGCTTAAAGCCTATTTATAAACCATCAAACCCTTTATTAAGGAGGCCTTAATAGAAAGTAACCAATAATACTACGCATAAATAAATTCATTTTCAATGTGAAACAATTCCATTTGTTCAGATTTGAATTCTGCATGGCTGAAAACATCTAACGAGATTGATGTTTATGTATATTTATGTGTGAATGTTTTAGAGCAGCATCAGGGCAGCACAGAGCAGATCCACGATCAGTCTCGTGTTCAGTCTGTGTAGCGGACGCTGATCCTGTCTGACCCGTCTTCAGCCAACCTGCAGGTTCTGGCGTACACCCCCGGCCTGCGAGGAAGTCCGCACATGTCCCCCAAGCTCGTCACTCCGACCACATAAAAGCTGTCCTCGTCCTCGCTGTAGCACTGCAGGGGGCCGCCGCTGTCACCCTGAGGCGCACGCGCACACGCACACGCACACGCACACAGTTGAAATGAAACCTGCAGCCAGTTTAAAAAACATTGAAAGTATCGTCACCTGACAGGAATCAGACGCCCCGCTCTCCAGCCCCGGCGCAGATCATGTTTTCAGTGATCAAGCCATCGTACCAGGTGACCAGGTTACAAGTTCTCCTGTCAATAAGCTCCACCTCAGCTTCCTGCAATCTGTTCATCATCCAACCAGCAGTTTACCAAGATAGTACTTTAGGCAACAATATATCTATTTACCATTCATAAGCAGTCTATGAGTATTTTCTAAATGACAATATATACAAGCAGATACAACTATGACTCCGCTTGTGAGCACCAGCACATGGACGCTGGTGTAAAAACAGATGAATAACAATATTGTTAAACACAGTTGAAATAATCTAAAATGTCTTCATAGGAGAAGTTACAATGCTGCACATTAATACAACACTTACAATGACCTTATATCTGCTTACAACTACATTACAGTTAAAAAAACATTCATTTAATGTGTGTACACTACTGCAGCTGTACAAAATCTGCAGTTGAAAATGTTGGTACGTCATTAATAAAGAGTCACAGGGTTTTCACTCTAAAATAAGATGTCGACCCTTTATGTTTCAAATGTCTTTGGTTTATCAAGAAGTTGTTTTTGGGACCGCATGTTCTGCAGCTTTCTTATAGAAGAAGGATAATTTAAAATGATTACTGATCTACAAAACATCAATAAAGGATTAAATAATCTGTAATAAAGACTTGATAAAAGGCATTTGTCTACATAATGAAATTGCTTTTTAACAACTGTCCTCACTGATTACTTTAACTTGAGTTCATATTTATATAATTATGGTAACTTTCAAACCTTTGTAATCGTGCTAATATTAGCCAGCTCTACGGAGACAGAAAATGGAACTGATGAAGTCCGGTGGCAAGTTTTGGGGATAAAACAGTTGTACAAAGCCTCCTGTGGCTCCAAAGGGAGCTGCACAAATGCACAAAAAAAAGATTTAGATTCCAAAGGACGTCTTGGTTGAGTAAAGGTTAATGTGTCTTGGTTGAGTAAAGGTTAATGTGTCTTGGTTCAGTAAAGGTTAATGTGTCTCCTTCCCAGTCAATCTGTGTTACTCACAGAAGCCGGCAAGTTTTTAAACCAACCTCAGTAATAGGTGCTCCCCCATCCAGTGATGAAACAGTGGCTGAAGTTGAGGATGAACTCGTGAGTCACGTTATGAGGAGTGCAGACAGGCTGGACGTGGTCAGTGAAGTTGAAAGGAGAACTGAGGATCAGGAGTGTCACGTCGTTGTCAGATGTGACGTCATCGTAGTCCTCGTGCATTATGACTTTACTGATGGAGCGGATCTGGGTTTGATGTCCTGGAGCGGCTAACACATGAAGTCCTGCCACCACACGGAAATCGCTGGTACTTCTGGACACAGAACAGAATACATCTGACTGTTTATGATTTTACAAACTAAGCCAGCTGTCAAACAAACTGTGAACTGCCATCCTTTTAATGTAAAATGTTTGTACTGTACTGTACCTCTTGTTCATGTGTGGTGTGAAAGGAGATGAAAAACAACTGGTATTTGACAATATATGTTTAACATCTTGATGATGTTACACACTTACACTCTCTAACACGCACGTTGAGAGAAGGACAAAATGTCAAACATGAACACTTCTGTAAAAAGAAAAAAGTAAATAAATGGAAATCACACTGCTACAACGCTGGGTGAAACTAGGCCGAATCCCAGCAGCATGTCTTAGTCTGAAACTCTAACTGTGCAGTTTGTTCCAGGTCATTTGTGATGTGTACACCAGCTTCTGTCTGCCTGTCATTACATTTAACGCACGTTTTATTGCTTCTTCACAAAAACATCACTGTTAAAAATACTGAGCTTGAATCTGTCTCAAAATAACACAATTAGACACGTGCTCACATCGACCTCTGGTTACATCCAGGACACACATCAAATCAAGATGAACCTTCACGTGCGATGTGTGCGTCACATCCGTGTTCCCTAAGTTTTTAATCTTGTGACCATTGTTCCTTGTAGATTTGTCTGTGTTTAATATTTGTTATCATGACCTCCAGAATGAGTTATATATGTGACTGTGTGCAGGTCAGTCAGAGCAGGTTGTACTCGCAGGTATTTGTGGAAGCAGTGTGTTGCAGTGAGCACCGCGAGGCTGCTGACAATCGTCCCGCCGCAGTGGTGCTTCGACTGGATCTGGATGCTGACCTGCCAAGGCCAAGCCCCGACAGGAGCCTCCCGGTCCCCCACTAGACGAGACGTACCAGGGGGGGCGACCAGGGGCCGCTGCCCACAGCCTCACAAACACAAAAATGAATTCCATGTAATATTTGAAATTACATCCTGGTTTTTACTTAGTTGGGTGCAGTGGTGTGATGGTAGCTGCATTTGAGGTGTGTGAGCCTTCTGACAGAGAATGACTAAATTAGTTCTGATACAATTAGCCAATTAATCAAGTAGTCCATCAACAGAAAATAAATCCACAGCAAGGAAGAAAATGCCCCAAATTCTCCAGTTTCAGTTTCTCAAATGTGATAATTCACTCATCATCATTATAAAAAATATATCTTTATTTTTTAGACTGTTTGTCAGACACAACAAGGAATTTAAATACATGAATTGAAGTTGTGATGATGCGATTGCCTTTTAATAAAAGTGGCTGTACATACCAGAAACCAAAAAAAGATGACGCAAATATGGGCACTTCCACACGGGTAAACTCTGTATTTTTTAGTTTAATGACACAAATTAATATTCTTGTTTCTCACTTTGGCTCTGTCGCGGACAACAAGCAGGAAACAACAAACATGGCTCCTGTCTGGTATGTTTACCTCTTGTTTTACTTTCGACCTACAACCTTTCAACATGCAGCTAGCGTAACACTGGCACAAGTACAGTCATACAACCAGCACAATAATATGTAGCTAGGCTAACTAGCTCTACTGTACGTTTGCTAACATTAGCTTCCATTAGCTACCAACAAGGCTGTCAAGTTTTCCTTTTATATTTGGATGTTATGTTCATTATATTTTTTAAAGTGTCATTTAAATGTTAAGGTGAGTTACATTATGGACAATGTGACATCTTGACCAGCTTCATCCATCTGCCTGACAACCAAGTGACCATGGCAGCATAGTATTACACATTCTGTAAGCTAGCTAACGTTAGCTGTTAGCTACTCTGTAACTGTCGCACTTTAACAACGTAGCTGAATACGTCATTTAAATGAAAATAACGTTATTAGTTTAAAGGCTACAGGATGTATTCCCCCCTGGTGTACTCACTGTCCTGTGGTGAAGTCTATGCACTCAAACACAGAGCAGTCGCAAACAGCACAAGCGCTTTAAACTCCATTTAGTTTAACCTAAACAAAAACAAATTATTTCTGTTCTTTCCGGTTAATGACGTCATGGGCAGGCGCGTCAAAAAGTGAAATAAACTTCGTAGAGATCCTGACAAAATACAACTTTCCAAATATATAGCAATATAACTATTTTATTGTAGCTCATTATTTTATTGGCTACGAGCGCCCCCCTTTTGGGGGGCTCTCGGGCTCAGGACCGCTGAAAATATTGTTCGGAAAATAGCCTTATTGTTCGCCAGTATTGTGGATCTGTCCAGTTTTATTTCCGGATTAAACAGCAACGTATGGGCAACACTATCATATAAGTCACTTTTTACACACTCCAAACACAACTATAGACTACTAGTATAAGCATCTAGAAAATGTGTCATGAAATCCTGGGCAGAAATCGGCGTTATGTCTGCCTCAAATCAATATTTTCACCACGAAGCTAGCAGCTAGCCGGGTAATCCGGACATCGTTTAGCATTAGCATCACGCAGAGAGAACGCGTACATACCATCGGTTCTTCTCTCCGTGGACGCACCACAACGCTGTGACTGGACAATGGTCCAATGCCACTGGTCTTCACCGGAAGAAATCCATGGTTTTTGGTCAGGTTTTATGAAATATTAGTACAAAAACATCGAAAATGCTCCGGTTCAGAGCTACCGTCATGGCCGCGAAGTGCATCCTGTTTACAGCCGAGCTGTTTCCTGTGGAAGGGGGGCCAACCCACCTCGGGCCAGCGGTCAGACTTTCGGCCAATGGAATTTTAGCATGGGGAGACGCGGCACTTCTTGCAACTTTACTGGCTGAAACTTATGTCAATCAACACCAAATTCGACACACGCCTTCCTGAGACTCTGACGCGTCGAAGGAGGGCTTATTGACTGAAATCGACCGATGATAGGCTGAGCTACAGCGCCATACACACACAGGGACTGAGAAAATCCTATAGATGACAGCCAGAAACAGGCTCTGATGATGTTAGGAATCTCAAAATGATTCCTAACATCTGTATTTGGATGGATTGAATAATATGAGTGATAAAAAAAGTGAAATATATAGTTATATAGTATATAAAATTTGAATAGAGCATGAGAGAGAAATGAGCATTCGGCTTGAAATTCTGTACTCAGACCTCCTATTATGCTGGCCTGCTTCACTCAATCGAAGTAAAATTAGCTTAGAGAGACCACAACCCTGTTGTGCTATGACACAGGAGTATTATTTGTAGGCTTCACTCTGCAATAATTCCAAAAAAATGTTCAATGAAAATGCTTTTTTTTCAGGCGAACCTGGAACTTTTTCAACTTGAGCTGTGCCATAAGTGTATCAGTTATTAACCAGTAACATATACTCAATATTTACACAATTGAACACATCTCACAAGTGTTACCTGTATAGACCATCAAAATTATTAAAATAGACCTTGTAGTTTGGGTAGTTTACTCTCTTGAGTATGAGTATGCAATTTTCGAGCAGAGGGCTAAAAATAGGGCTAGTAGTTAAAAGGGTATAAAAAATACTATCCCAACAGAAACATCTACAGAATTACAAATCTCAGTTAATTTTTATTCAGTTAGACTTTTCATTAATTTAAAACACTCACACACGCGCGCACGTGCACACGCGCACACACGCACACAAACACAAGAACAAAAGACAGGTGGCAGGTTAATAAATTAAAAGCTGCCTATTTGCATATTAATTTGTTATATTAAAGAGCAGAGTGATGCAGAGGCTAAAACATAAAATAGTAGGCAATTACTTATAGTCAAATTCAAATTATAGTTAACATTGTTATAAATGCACTTGACAAAGTACACGTTTATTCTTATTTGCAGTCGCTTACATGTAATATGATTTTAATTTTGATGTATTCAAAGGTATCTCGTGGAAGTTGTCTCGACAACAAAATGCTTTACAAACTCACCACACTGAACGCAAAGTGAGCCGATGCGTTTTGTCAGAAAGAACCTCGCGCATTTCTGTGCACAGTCTCATCCACGCTCAGAGATGGTGAACCAACACGCTGAGTTTTAGAGGCTGCCGGCCTAAATTACCTTTACGTTTTTCACGAAACGTTCTTGCCGACACTCCCTTACATTCTGCTGAGAGTCATCAATTATGCAGGGAATCAGCTCGCGCTGAGGGGGAAGATAGCAGCAGCAATATGGCGACAACCGCGGTTTCTCCACAATCTTTTCCACATCTGCACTTCTGCAACGGCTTTCCTGATTTATTGTAACGCATACAAAGTGAGTATCCTTTATTCATAGTCGTTTCACAAAACGGTTCATATGTTTTTTTTCGGTGACAATTTCTCGCTGTCGGTATCCTTGCGTAAATGTCGCAGAGCTGCACACTGCCCCGCATCTTCTTCTTTTTTTGGGGGGGGGGGGGGGGGGAGTCTGCGCGTGCTGAGCATCTATCCGCTGGACCACAGCACGAATGCATACACGTATCAAACAGTTGATGTCGACCGCAAAGGAATTTATTGGATTCACTATTTTGTCGAGCATCAGGGGCATTGCTTAGACCTTTGATAGAGAACATGTCTGGTAGGTTAGGCTTCAGGTAGGGTGCCGTCTGGCCGTCTGACTGCTCCAGCCCCCCCAGCCCCCCAAAATAAGCCACAAAACTAAAGATTTTTTCTTCTTCATATTTTGGTCTCTATTTTTGGTTTTATATAGTCTACCCTCTGGATTACAGCATGGTGCTCTTGAAACACCATAAGGCTTCGATGCTATGTGAGTAGCCCGATCCTTCCTTCCACCATCAGTTACCAAGAAATGTACATTCCTCCAGGTGATATTTAGCGTGGCAGCATCGTAACTGTTCTCTAATGGTCTTATTTGTAATGTTCAACCTCATTTTTTAGACCGTGTGTGTGTGTTTTTTTATGCCGGTGTTTTGCTCCATACTCTGGGGTGTCTTGTGCACAGATAGAGCCGACATGGCTTTGCGGGTGTGGTGCGAATCCTTTCAAGGCAACGCGCAAAAAAACGCACCGAATATCTCCGAAAGAATCTTATTTGGCTTCTTTTTTGTTTGTTTGCTGAATAACAAGAGCGAGACAATGCTTTGATTTATTTGGATACATCGAGATCACACTTGTGACTTTGACAAATCCACCGTTGCGTTTACCACAGCGTGACAATTTCAACATACAAACCACCCACTGCAGCAATATTGCTTTGGCAAATTTGGTTTGAACTACATTAAGAAACAAAGGCACGCAATGGTGTCCACGGGCCCTCCCTCCTAATTAGCCCACCCGGTTCGGTTAACAAGTCTGTATCCCTGCGTCTCTGAAGATGAGAACTGAAAAGATGCTAAAAATAATAATATGTGCCTGTTTGCGCGTGAATGTAAGCAATGTGCAACCCACGAGACTGAGACACACCAAAGACGAGTGTTGTCACCATGACTTACTGACAGTGAGCAGAATGGAAGGATAAGCTGCAGGCCTATACGGGCGTCGAGGGGAGAGCTCAGCTAGAAGGTTTACATTTTTGGCAAAACGGTTTTCCAGTCAGAGCGGATGTGTTTCTCTCTCTCTATCAACCCTGCGTGTAATGCATTCGTGCATATGCATGTGTGTGCGTGCGCGCGCGCGCTCGTGTGGTGCTGAAGTGGACAGCGCCAGCAGAGCAACAGAAGGCTCAGACACTGCGAGGTTCCGGGGTCCATTTTAAAACACACGTCTTGGCTCCTTGGCTGCATGTTTTCATGTGTTTTGTTTCCACTGATATGGAGTGGAGTCTTTGCTGTGTGATATCTGCTCTACATGTCGCGCATGTTTAATTATGTTGTGTTATGCAAGCAGGAAAGTGACAGGCCTTGTGATTCAGATACGGGTGATTGTTGCATCCCTCCATCACCTTAGGCTGAAAAACAAAGGTCTGTGTGTAAGGACAAGGGGATTAATTAAGGGTGAAATAGGATGTTGAAAATGTCCCACAAAATCAAATAGCAGCCATCTTTGAAATATTCAATGACTAAGTTCAGGTGTGGCTGTGTTCCCACTGAACTCCTCTCAGCTCTCTCGTCTTTCCTCCAGCACTGCCTCACATTAGTATATTGACCCTGAAATGTCCTGCAGCTTGAACAGTTGTCATGTAACCATCATACCCTTTTACATCTAAGTGTGCTGGGAAAAGGCTCCACTCAGTTATACATCCATTCGGTACGCTGGGGCTTCTGTTAGCGTTTCAACAGCTATTCAAAAAACCCTTCAATGGGTCTTTATTGTCAGAGCTTAAAAGCAGAACCTATACATTGTTTCAAACATTGGGGAGGAAATGTTGGCTAATAATTGGTTACACCTTTACTATATGTTGTTGTTGCCTCAACATAAAACCTGGCATAACTGATGAATGTCTCAGATATGTAGAATACATACATTTTGCTTTTATTCTAAGTCCCTGTAAGAGCTTAAGATTCACATCAAAACAAAAATATCTAACAAAGAAGAAAATATAGCAACAAGGAACATGACTACGTCATTCTTCCCAAGTCACTGAGCATATGCTAAGCTGCCGGTTAGATATATCATATCATGTATCACATGTATCAGTGTTCTGGTTTTTCTCTGTTGATGTTGACGGATCATTAAACAAAAAGTCTGTTCATGTTTTACGTTGACCTTAACTGAGGTAAAGGTGAAGGGAGGAGGAGACTGTAGGATGACATAATATCATGAAAAAGATATTCCACTTTACTATAACTACCATAGCTTTTCGCTTTTGGTAGCCTGTTATTTAAAGAGTGAGCGAGACATTATGAATACTTGTCCATAGGTGGCGAGTGTTGGAGATGGATTGAAGTGAACATTCCACTCATTGGCTGCTGAGCACTTCTCGTGGATTGACAAATGTACAAAGATTGTAGAGAACACTATCATGGTGTTCTCAACTACCCAATCAGGATGTCTCTTTGTTGTAGTCCTTTGCTCTGGGCTGCTATTTATCGCCTGGGTTTTCTTATCGACATTCTTTTGGATAAAGGAAAACCAAGCAATTGAATAAATGGGAACAGCCACTTTTTGTAGTACTTTAGGTTATCTATAGTCATTTTGTTAATATTCTGAAACAAGTGGGATGACATATTTTGCATATACATATTTTGGATTTTCTCTCCTTTTAACACCAAAACTTCATAACCAAAGCTGTAAGCGTGTTTGTGTAAACATGGATGCCTTTGTTTGTGACCTGCCCTCATGCATTTGGTCACTTGTTCCAAACATCTTCCTGTGCTCCAAGAAAACATTTTATAGCTAAATTTAGATGATAGTGTTCACTTGTTCAACATCCCAGGTGATAGGTCTTAAAAAAAATATTGTGGAATTTTGGTTTTGGTTAACATTTGCTCTTGTCTGCACCTCCTGCAGAGCTGCTACTGTGGATGGTACAAACCTAAAGACCAGGTAGCTGCAGGATGAAAACATGGCTGCACCCCTTATTCCACCGCCAGGACCTGGCAGCTTCAAGAAGTTTACTTTGGAATCTTTTGCGACTATTGAGCTGCGCATCAATGAGGAGAAGAACAAGAAGCCACCCAAGCAGGACAACAGCTACCGCGACGATGATGACGAGAACAAGCCCAAGCCCAACAGCGACCTGGAGGCTGGGAAGAGCCTGCCCTTCATCTATGGGGACATCCCTAAGGGACTGGTGGCGGTACCACTAGAGGATCTGGACCCATTCTACCTGAAGTCTCAGAGAGTGAGTTTGCAAACACACACACACACACACACACACACACACACACACACACACACACAGACATAGTGATGTTATCAACCCACATGTACCAGAGTTGTTTAAACCAAAGGATGTTTCTGACTAGGACTGGGTGTCAAACCTCACTACTTTCTATTAGAATCCAAAATGTAGTAAGAGTATCAAAAGCTTGTGTCTGCTCAGATTCAAAGTCTTGTTTACTTATTGTTTAAATTACATTGTTTTCACATTTTCTTTCCCCGGCAGCTTGTGATTGGATAAAGTTGATCTTTTAAGAACTTTGGCCTCTTTTGGTCACTGAAAAAAAAAATGTGTAGAAAAAAGAAAATCTATATTTCTCAAGTATTGATATCACAACATTTGCATAGATACCCAGTCCTATTTACGAATGCTATTTGTCCCTCTAACTCAGGCGTCCAAACTCTCACATTACAACTGTATATGTGCCAAGCATCTCTAATACTAGCGCTATATTGCCAGAATAGGATTACATTGTATTCCATCACAACTCGTCTCTTGTGCCACTCTTAATTTTGATAGCAAAGTCAGCTGAGGTGTGGTTTTTCCAGATTTGGTCATTTCTGTTTCAGTCATAGTTACTTATTTGCTTGTTTGGCATCTTGATCGATAGCCAAGCAAGGACATCATTTAGAACATATTAAGATCAAGATGGTTGTCATTGAAATGGGACGGCAACAGGAACATAGTGCACATGTGGTCCTGGTGATAGTTTTCCCTATAATTGGTCAGCACACACACCAATTTTGATGCTTATGCAGATAGACAGGTGTTCTACTATATGAGTTGAGTCCAAACTAATTAATTTCTCACACAATGGTCAGTAGATGACGTAGCCTCATGACGTAGAGGTGAATCATACATTATGGCTGGAATTTACTCAGACAAAGACGAGACGTTGTTTGGTTTGTGACGGTTGGCTTATGTGTGTGCTGTGTTTACAGTTATTTTTAATTTCATGATTAGGTTGCAGGATGTAATTATGTTTTCCTACTTGAAGACCTTTGGGGAGTGTGAGAGTCGTCGAGCTCTCGAGCTGTTGAGTGGGCCGTTGCTGTATCTCCGATGTGCTCGCAGGGCTTTGGGGAAAAGATCAGAAGCAGTAACTGTTGAAAGACCGTTGTTCCACACGACAGACTTTCCTAATTGCTAAAGAAATTAAACTCGTGGCAGGAGAGAAAAGCGGCAGCAGCAGGCTGAGAGGACTCTGGTTGTCTTCGATGAGACGCGTGTCTCTCTGGGGTTCCTGTCAGCCCTGACGCTCAGTGTGAGGACGGCTGGATGACTTTGAGAGTCCCTGAATATCCCCATCATGTGTCCCTGTCAACCAAAACTAGACTATATTTATGTCAGATCACTGTGTCTTGCTCTTGTCGACCAGTCGGCCTCTGAATAAAAATAATAAAACCGAGGCCATTACTCCCAGATATTGTTGGAGGGCGAAATGAATTCTCAGGAAAGTTCAAAACTTCCTTGAAATTTGCAGCCAATTTGTAAAATCTGAGCCATCTATGCAAGGTAGTGCTTCTGTATTCTGTGTTTAACAGTAGGAACCCTTTTGTTTCTTTAGAAATAAGCAAGAAATCTTATCATAAAGTGGCCATCTTTACTTAGGCATTAATTCATTGCTAAGTGATCTGAGGTCAGTTTAATGCTGCTGTGTTTATAAACAGGACTGAGAGTAAGGCCAAAGTCTTCTACCATGGTAACGTCATTTGGGCTGTATTTTTAACAAATAATTATGTAACAAAATTGGCATTTCTATTCAAAATGGTCTCCGCCAATCACATATTCTTTTAAATACTGCTGCACTTTTGTGGTGTTTTATAACTCAGTGCCTGTCCACACAGGGTACATTAAAATATAGCAGGTCCTACACACAAGCTTGTGAGAATCTATTTAGTCATCATCATTAGCATTTGATATTGTGTGTGTGTGTGTGTGTGTGTGTGTGTGTGTGTGTGTGCATTCAGGTACACAGTATCTGTCTCTCCATCTGCTTCTGTCTCGTACCTCCCTGTCTTTACACCGTGCACGCTGACTGTTATGTAACCCTCCAGTCCAGAGCACAAGGAGGAGACACGATTCAGATGACATAAACATTTCCATCGATACGTGGGACTGTTAACAAACTCACTGACTGACACACAGCTCACTTTTTCTCCACACACGTCCATGCATTACTGTCACAGATGAATGCGAGTCATGCATGGCTCTTTGTGCATCTTGTGTTTGGCTCCTTGTCTCTGCTGCGCTTGCCTCTACCAGTAGTCCCGTCAGCTCTCAGCTTTAGGCAAATCTAATTATGGCCCTCGATCTAGTCTTGTTCTAATGCCAAAGCAAGCCGATTCTTCTTTGGTTCTGGCAGCTTGAGCGGCCGTGACGTCAGATCAGGTGGTGGCCTTGGTGGAGGAATGTTGCTCTGTATGTCTTTGTCACCGAGAGGTTTTGGATGCATTTCTCTCGGGGGAGGGCGGGGGAATAACTGTAAAGGAAAGCAGTTCATCTTCCTCTTCACAAATGTTCAGTTGTGGCTCCTTTAGATTGTCTCATAGCTGGTACAGAGGGCTGGCAGGCTGGCAGGCTGGCAGGCTGGCGTTCAGCCCTCCCCACTTGGCTGGTGGTCGGAGCAGAGCCATGCCACGCTGAGCTGAGCCAGGCCACGTCGAGCCCTGTGTCAATGTACAAGGCCGGCGGAACAGATCATTTTCAAGGAGAAGGTGATGAGAGATAGGGAGGGAGGGAGGGAGGGAGGGAGGGATGAAGTGAGGACAGGAATGAAATGGATGACTTGTGCAGGGATGCATGAGCACACTTGCTCTCCTTTTTGCTGTAGCCAGGCTCTCTGAAATGTGTTTTTGCTGGGGGAAGACCTGAAGGTGCAAAAAAAGAGCTTCACAAGATGTGCTAATATTTTTTATTTCGAGTAAAATCGGGGACATGAAAGCTTTTCCCCACCAGCAATATCTGCTCATCATGACCTCCTTTGTGTGGATTAAAGATGAATAATTACACTGTAATTATTACAGTGATATTATCTCAAAAGTCAAAGATGAAGGACCATGATAAAGTAATGCTAGATGCTAGATAGCGCATTTAATCTTCGAGACCATGATATGTAGATCGTGGTGTAGGGAGCATATCAGCATGTGTCCAGATCGTTGCACATAGAAAGTCATATTTTCTCTCACAAATATACCCGACCTTGTGGATGTAAAATGTCAGTAACAGGGAAAACATGAGCAGGTTAGCAGCTAGCACGGCAGCTGAGCCCTATGCCACAGCTGTATTAATGTGTGTGTGTGTGTGTGTGTGTGTGTGTGTGTGTGTGTGAGACTCTCGGGCCATAAAATGCACTCCATTTACCATTTACCAGAGGGGTGGAAAGAAGGGGGCTCTTTGAATTGCTGCTGTGGCCCTCGTGGCCCTCGATGCAGATGCTGCAGCCGTGCCTGATGGCTGGAGCGTCTGTGTTGAAGCCGCTCTCTCTCCCCCTCTCTCTGCCTCCCGCCCATCCCCCCACCCACCCTCTTCTCCGTCTTCTGCCCAGCTCCCTCGCTCTGGCTCCCTCCGCCCTGCTTCTCCTCAGCCTGCTGCTGCCACAGTTGTTGCCTGCCTGCTTCATTCGCTCTCCATCTCCCCTGTTTTTCTGCCTTCCCTCTCCTCTCCTCTGCTCTCCTCTTTGCTCAGCTCTGGATTATGAAATTTTCAGTAGCTTTGCAGCAATTTAGTCATGCGTTAAAAAAAAAAAAAGACTCCCGGCATATATAGCAGTCATGTGTGTGTGTGTCTGTGTGGATATAAACCTAGCTTGTTCATTTTTGAGCTTTGTGCATTCTGGTTTGTGTGCACATGTCAGGTCATGTGTGTGCTTGTGCATGGGTTTATGTGTATATTTGTCATGCATATGTACACAACATCTGTGTGAAATGGTTGTATTTAACAAAAACATCATGCCACCGGCAACTGGGACACATCCATGTGTGTCATTACGGGTGACCATGGTGCAGACTGGGAATGTTTAAAGTATATTTGAGAGTATTAGCACTTGGGAGAGGCTGCTGCTCTGACCTATAATAGTAACGAGAGAGTAATATCTAGCTTGTACTGGCTTGTTCTGAGTTGTCAAATTAATACCTGGGAGGTCATGTGACAGAACTGTGTCTCGTCCTCCGGGAAGAAAGCCTCCTCGTTTCGGTTCCATGCTCCTCTCTTAAGATGTTTACGTTTCTTGTTGACTACATTTTACACATGCACCTAATTTCTGTTCGAAGTGCACAAATGACATGCAGTCATGTGACCATGAGGCCTCTTACTGTACGTCTCCCTTCCCATTATTCCTCCTCCTCTTCTTTCTTTTGACTCCACTGTCTCCAGCCTTCAGCAGTGAGTTGGCAGCTCTGCAGGGCTTAATGTAGTGAGGGTTGCCTTGTTAAAAGCACAAGGGCCATATCACTTCTGCAAATGCACACGGTCTCATTAAAGTTTCATGCAAATTGACATGTTTTATTTAAACAATTACGAAGTTTTTCCACAGAAAGAGGCTTGTCCGCCTTTCTCGGTTTTGCTTGTTTCCTCCTCTTGAACCCACCAAAGCTGTATAGTGCAGGGCGGAGCTGAGTGACTGGGACAACATACCAACATCAGAAACATCCTGGCCGCCATTTTCACTCTGTTCAAATGTGTTCAGATCCTTTTATGTGACAGAACATGCACAACTTACATTATGAGCAAATGCACATATTATCTTTTGCATATTATCTACATACGTATATGAGTAATGTATACTGACATATATGTATGCAGAGAAGAAGCTTGCTATATATAAAAATGATGACATATTTGTTTTTGAATCAAATGCAGTTGCTTTCGGTAAATGTATTAGTGATCTATACTAATTGTGCATTTGCTGAAATGTGTATTTTTATCTAACTGTTAAGTGATTAATACTCTCTCTCTCTCTCTCTCTCCTCACAGACATTTATAGTGCTAAATAGAGGGAAGACAATCTTCCGTTTTAGTGCCACATCTGCCTTGTACTTCATCAATCCTTTAAATCCGGTTAGGCGAGTAGCTATTAAAATTTTGATACATGCATATCCTTTGAAATGGTGTCTTAACGGCAAAGACAAAAGAGTTTCCTGTTCATGTGTTTTATTCATGATGATATGTTCTGTCTTTCTGCTCATACTGCAATTGATGTTTCCTGTGACTGTAACCACAGGAGAGGATAAAGACTGGTACGATGTTAGGTCGGAACTAATAGCATGTCAACAATGCTATCGTCAGGCTTTACAGCTCCCATGTCCAACGTTAAATGAATGACAGCATAATCTACTTTTACCACAGTTGAGTCACAACTTGAGTCACAGTGAAACGGCAGATAGCGTCCGTTATGTGACGCGTATCCAGGACGAGGGAGAAACGGATGAATTAACGCTAGACCTCAGCCATATTCTGAGATCCAAACACACTCCTCCTACCATGATATAGTTCTGCTAACAACTAACGTTACCGCCCCCGAGCTAATGCTAATGCTAGGTCATCAAAAATATCATAAGTTTAGGATACAGGAAAAGAGCAAAAGAGAGAAGAAGAGCAGGATTTTGATACAAAAACACCAAGCGACAACACATTTTTGTTACAATAAAATCACATATTTATTCGATGCATGTGCTGTATGTTTGTACACACCAGCATTATCTTTATATTCAAAGATTACTTTATTTCAGCTGACATTGTGTCAGTGTATATCTTGTTAATTACAGAAATTACACTACAATGTTATAAAATATCAGAGCATACATTAAGGAAGCAAAAAATATTCAAGAGCAATTCTTGTCCAAACATCCTCAGAACAATAACTTTCAAAATGTGGAAGTATAACAAAAGAAAGATGTAATAATGTGGTGACACATTTTAACAGCATATTTGCTTTCTCCACCTCCCACCATGATAAATGTACATTTATTTGCAATGTAGATATTTCCTCTTTGTGACTGTTGGGGGAAACAGCAATACTGATAACAAAAACTAAACCCTTTTTTTACTTTGAGCAATGCTTATTATTGCTTTGTCCCTCTATTTAGCTCATTTCCTCCTATTCTTAGCCACAAGCCACAGCTATTACCAACCTCTGGCTTCATGCAGGCTTAAAGCCAACTGAGCTTTTCCTTGTTTCCTCCCTGCACTGAATCCCTCGCTGCTTTAAAACATCTTATTGCTTTGTTCATGCCATTGTATTTCCACTAAATATATACCATAAATATTTCACGGGTAAAACAATGGCCCATGTGGTTGCGAGCACACAAAACCAGCTCCTGTTAAGTGCTATGAGAAGGTTTTATGACATTAACACTTTGCATTGAGGGATGTTGAGGTTCACTGGACCACAGACATCACATTAGATACATGCTGACCTGTAGATATTTTCTATTGCTGTTTTACATTTCCAATGAGGTTTGATGAGGTTTGTGATGTTTGTGATTGCTTCTATAATCCATATTTTCCTTAACATGCTCCTCACTCTTTTCAGCATGATCATTATGTGTACTATTTTGACCAACTGTATATTCATGACCTTTAGTGATCCTCCCGAGTGGTCAAAACAAGTAGAGTAAGTACACATTTAATATATATTCACCCAACACATTAAATGCATGCTACCTTCCAAATGCATCCTGTACTTATCCACATTTTTTAAACAGCCTCAAAGGGTTCAGACTTATAGATGTGAGTGAGCTTTGATTCAGCCTGGTGAACTGATTCTGTCAACATCTCTTTCCTCGCAGGTACACATTCACAGGAATTTATACATTTGAGTCTCTTGTAAAAATCTGCGCACGAGGATTCTGTATAGACGGGTTTACATTCCTTAGAGATCCATGGAACTGGCTGGATTTCATGGTCATTTCGATGGCGTAAGTATTTCTCTTGTGATTCAGATTATAGAAGTGAAATCACGTGCACAAATATTGTCATTGTTTTGTTAAAGAGGGTGGGTTAAGAAATTGAGCTTTCTGTGCTACAGATGACTGTTCATCTTTCTGTCTTTCTTGCTTTTCCCTTTCTTTCTGTCTGATAACCCATCTCCTGTGTTTCCTCCATTGAGCTGAGATTTTCTCTTTGGGAATTTGAAGGTTTCCATCCGACACTCTGCGGCCTCACTGACAACACCCTCACCTCAATGCCATTCATCCGATTTATCTTCCTCTTGTCATCAAACTCTCCCTCTCATTCACCTTTTCTCTTTCAGTCTGCAACATTCAATTTAAGGCCCAGAATACAGATTTACCTGCCTCTACATGACGAAATACATACCCATTACTGATCCCCACCATGTAGAACACATCTCCGTTCTTTGTAGAGCTGTCACATAGCCCATCTGTGTGTGACTTTACCTTTCCACCTCATATCTTCATGTAAATAACAAGCTGTTGTAACTGTGGTTTGATCCTGCAGGTATATAACAGAGTTTGTAAACCTAGGCAATGTCTCAGCTCTGCGCACGTTCAGGGTGTTGAGGGCATTGAAAACTATTTCTGTAATTCCAGGTAAGACAGGATGGGGCGGGGGATGGTTGGGCGGGGTCGGTGTTAGGTGTGTGTGTCTTTCTTTCCTTTTACCTTCCACCCTTCTCCTCAGTGGACAGGCTCTGTGAGTGGCGTCGTTTCCTCCTGGTTCGGTGGTGTTGTGCTCTTGGCGTGTGTGGTTATTGTCATCGTGTTTGTTCTGTGTGTGATCCTTCCCCTGTTTCAGATATGTAACAGAGTTTGTGGACCTGGGCAATGTATCTGCGCTGAGAACATTCAGAGTTCTCCGAGCATTGAAAACTATCTCTGTCATTCCAGGTGAGACTCAGTTTAAACACTAAGGCTGATCCTCTCACCCTTTCTTTTCTACTCACTATTATTATGATTACAATTATGATTTAAGCAACAACAAAAGAATTGGAGACAACCATTTTTTGATTTATTTTTCCTCCAAAATTATCAAAAATGGTACTAATACATTTTTGATAGGCTTTGCAGTCTCCTCTAGGGCCCTAAAAAGTGTCTGCACTCTCTGCTGCCCCAGTAGCACTCTCATTATGAGGCCCGTTTCCAAGGCAGCTGTGTTTCTCTTCGGAAATAGCTTTAACTCACTCCTTTATCACCAGCTTTAACAATATGCAAATGCCCTGTTCTGTAGCAAAGACAACTGTTTGTAGTATCCTCTCATTTTAAGGACAAAAACTAAAAGAATCAGGTGAATATACATGGTATATTTATCAGCTAAGAATAGATCATAGCTTCTGAAGCTTCAAATTTGCCAGAAATCCTTCAAGTGAAATAAAAATTTTGTTGCATATTTACAACTAGTGATTTAATTGGAAATAAAGGATTCCATGTTTTTTGGGATAAAAAACAAACCTTACGTTGACGTTCATATGAGAAATGGCATAGCTCTTAGAGAGATCCCACAGAATACACCGATTATTTATGTATGAAGACTGCCAAGCCTAGCTTGTGAACATATCTCTTATGCTGCATGATGCTTTTCAGTCACTTGCTTTTACAATATTAGCCGACCAAGAGCTTGGCTGACAAATGGCATTGAAAGTTTGATTTGCCTTCTTTGTTTTTTAGTTGATTATTGATTTTCTCTTCCTCTCTCTTATTTACGACCTACTTGAATGATGTACTGCACAGAAAAATAAACCGAGTGCTCACATTGCAGAGGTTGGGGACGCAGATGGGATGGTTGAATGACCTCTTGACCTTTTTGAGTGACACTGACCACACATCTATCTATCTGTTGATAGAGGACGTGGAACATATGTCGTGCTTACTCAAAAGAACCACCGTGGATGACTTTTTTTTAACAGCATATTCATTTGGAAATATGGAAAAGGAAATCCTTTAAGTGCAAACAAAAAGGGGATGAAATTTGGATTTGAACTGTATTTAAAGGAATAGTTTGACATTTTTTGATATATGTTTACTCGCTTTCTGGCAGATAGTTTGATAAAAAGATCGATACCACTCATTTCTGGATGGTTAATATGAAGCTATAGCCAGCTGTTGGTTAGCTTAGCTTAGCACAAAGACTGGAAACTTGAAACAGCTAGCCAGCCTACGTCCAAAGGTAAAATTCATCTACCAGCTCCTCTAAGATTCAATAATGAACATCTAGTTTGTTTAATTTGTACAAATACTAAAGCGTCAAAATGTCAGTTACCCTTTTAAGATGGGTTATGTGCCGGACTATATCTTGGCTCCAGAAACACATAGCACCCTCTAAAGCTTTGAACTGCTGTGTTTACACTTCTGTTTTTGTATGAGTTACATACAAACAACATATAGCGCGTTAATTTGTGAGCTTTTGATGTGCTGTTCGGCTGATTTTGTTGCCTTTGGTCAGAGCCAGGCTAACTGTTTCCAGTCTTAATGCTAAGCTAAGCTAACCAACTGCTGGCTGTAGAGAAATGTTTAACAGACAGACAGAAGAGTGGTAACAATCTTCTCATCTAACTCTCGAGGGTGAATAAGCGCATTTCTCAAAACGTTGAACTATTCCTTTAACTATTCCAATAATTCATGAAGGACTGTAGCACCGGAGTGGAGAAAATGTAGCTTTTATTAGGAAGTTTTAGTTTGTCTGAGAATAGTTCATGTGCAGGTGAGGGCATGATTTCAGAAGATAAAAACGAGTTATGTGGGCATTTTAATATAATACCACAATTGATATTTTAATATACTTTGTTAATTTATTTTGCTCGATGAAATCCTGTCATGTACTTCTAGATAAGAAAAGTTGCTTTTGATTTCAATGCTTTTCTTAGTTGACTCTGCCAAGCTAATTTAGTTTTTACTTAGATTTTCCAAATGTGTAATCCTTTATAAATAGTTTAAACCATATTTTGCAAGAAGATACAGTATGTACAGCTGGTGAAGCCCACTGTACCTGTAGAGAGCACGTTTGAGTTCCTTGTGGACCCACGTAAACACTGCCAGAGCGAGGATGCCTGTTCCAGAAGGTAAAACTATTTTGTCTTAGCGAATGAGACAGACTGCAGGGTCATGGCATGGGGAGTCAGTGCTTTCCTAATGACACCTTATACAAGACAGTTCAAGAAAGTGCCCTCACTGGCACTGGCATTGAATAGTTCCTGTTCAGCCTTGGAGTTTAAATGACCTGCATGTGGTTTCCAGCCCCCCTGCCTGTGCCTCTGTCCTTCTCATGGCCCCTCTTTGTGCTGCTGTGCTCTCTTCCTTATGGATTTCCTCTCACTTTTCTGCAGCCTTCCCCCTCTTGTTCACTTTGTCCATCATTGGCAATGAAATACAAATTTTCTTCCGTTAAACAGTCTTTTTGATTTGATATCTGTTAGAATATTTTCTGTCGGGACAAATCTGAAAGGAGTGGGAAGGCTCCTAAATATTTCCTGTTTGTTTTGTTTCTAGAGATGTTATGTTTGTAATCTGATGTTTGTCCAAAATGTATTACTACCTATATGTAAAACAATTTAAATATTAAGTTGAATTCATAGATTCCCAACCTTTGTTCAGATTGGAAGCACAGGAAGTCAATAGAATAACAAATTAACATTTAGGTGTAAAATCACATAAAAAATGGTTACAAATATAATAAATATATATTTCATAATTGAATATGAAAGCAGGACAGTTTTGCCACTTCCAGCTTTCAACCTCAATTCAGTCAAAACTGGATATTTCCCAGTCATAGATCCCTTAAAGGGATTAACATATTAGCAGTATTAGTTACAAAATGTTGTAGTAGAAGTAGATACTCTAAAGATTCATACCTGTGGTATCAGCATCTCCTGCATCACTGTGTGGTTTATGTACGTGACTGTCCTCCAGGCCTGAAGACCATTGTGGGCGCTTTGATCCAGTCTGTGAAGAAGCTTTCGGATGTGATGATCCTGACTGTCTTCTGCCTGAGCGTCTTTGCCCTCATCGGTCTCCAGCTCTTCATGGGCAACCTGCGCCACAAGTGTGTAATCTGGCCAATCAACATCACCACCAAGAACTTCGACTGGAAAGAGTACATCATGAACGACAGTAAGTAGAGACCAGGCATCGCTGATGGTGAGCTGGCGGCGATCTAAGAGTATGAGTCAGCCCATATGCTGGACCGACAAAACAATATGTGATTTTGGCACCGGGTGGACAAAAAGGGTTGGTTTTAAATGAACTGCGCTGAATTAAAAATGTATGTGCAAACTGCAGTCAGAAATTGGTCTGAATGGATGTACAGACCGTTGCAGAATAAACAACTGTGGCTGCGTCAGAATGTGAGCGAAATGACTCATTATGGCTGTTTGTTTATTCCCCAGCCAATTTCTACTTCCTGCCTGGCCAGTTGGATGCTCTTGTCTGTGGGAACAGCTCCGACTCTGGGTGAGTTGCCTTCTCTCCCCTCTTCCGAATGACGCTGATCCTCACAAAGACCTGCTGTAGCTCCTCTATGTGCCTGAATTCAGATTACATGATAAGTAAATAGTGCTGAGTCATTTTCGGGCTGGGTGCCCCGTTTTCTCTCTCTCTCTCTCTCTCTCTCTCTCTCTCTCTCTCTCTCTCTCTCGCTCTTTTTTTTTTCCTCTTTCGCCACCCCTCAGCCGCTGCCCGGAGGGCTACACATGCATGAAAGCTGGGAGGAATCCAAACTACGGCTACACCAGCTTCGACAGCTTCGGCTGGGCCTTCCTGACTCTCTTCCGACTCATGACACAGGACTTCTGGGAAAACCTTTACATGCTGGTAAAGCTAATGTGTCAAAAAGTTCAGCTTTTTCATAGGAGGCATACACAACACATACAAGTTCTCAAACACCACTGCCTTTAAACAGTCATTTTGCACAGTGATGCTGAAATGATTAGTTGATTAATTGATTGGTCGATCAGTGGAAAAGCAATGAAAGTAAGGGATTTTTATTTTTAAGCAAAAATGCCAAATATTTGCTGGTTCCAGCTCTTCAAATGTGAAATTTGCTGCTTTTGTTTCATCTTTGCTTTATATCACTGCAAATTGAGTAACTTTCAGCTTTACACAGACAAAACAATTTCATTTCATTTCATTTACAATGGCCAAAATCACACAATCTGTCCAGCATACAACACCCGCTAGTCCTAGACCTTCCATTCAAGCTATTGGAGGACGTCACATTAGGTTCTCAGAACCTGTGATGCTATTTTCATTATTTTTTGTCATTTCGATCAAGTAAAAACACACTCTGTAGATTAATCAATAATTAAAATTGTATTGATTGCTCAGTCATCATAGAAGTTCAGAGCGAGGTACTAGAACTGCACCTTTCAGACAGAAAATGGTGGATCATTCTGCCTCTAGTTTTTCCCGTGTTCCCACTTTGAAGCACCTCATCTGCAGTAGTCAGGCCACTTCGATCCTGTCTGTCAGCCTGTTCCACACAAAGTCTGTGGACACACTCCTGCCTCCACATACAGAGTACATGCAGAGTAAAAGGAAGGACGTATGAAATATTAACAGCTCAGGATTACAGTATCAACTGAGGACTTTTTAACCTGCCAACATGGGATTTGTCTCTTGGAAATGTGTTGTATACACTTCCCAGTACTACATGTTAAGTACATTCATAATTTATATTTAAGATAAATTCACTTTTCTATCCCAGTAGGCCCTCTCTTTTTTGCTCTGCTCCCTGATGACAATAGAACGGGGAACCAAAGGAGGCCGGTGAACGATCAAATGAAAGTTTGGGGTCCTTCTGTTTCACTAAGGATCTATTGAATACTTTTGTGAATAAAACAAAATGAGGAACATTTCTATTTACATGTAGATTCATGAACTAAACCTGCATTACAATGAAGGTTACCATCATCTACTAACAATAAAAAAACACAACATTTTCAAGATCTTTTTCAGAATGTTCTCATTTGTTCTGCCGTGCCTCTGCAGCTCAGGCTTCTCACTTACCATCTCTACTGGGGATAGCGTCCCAGTCCATGGAAAGTGTTTGGCTGTGCACTGGCTGGCATAGTGTGCATGGAAAAGTAGGTCAAAATGCATATGTCATGGCTCTCCCTGATGAACAGCACAACTTAGGGCTCATGCCGAGAACCTTAAAGAGCACAGGGTACAGGACTATTCCTGTGTGGACCAAGAACAGATGGTTTTGTATCGATTCATCATTGTACGAGATGATAGTCTAACTAATTTCAGCACATTAGCACTCATATAACAGGCATTTATTTGTAGGAAGTCACAGACGTTTACGCTGAGTTGATTTTTTTTGCACCCAGAAATGCCCAATCAGGCCTTTGTGCCCTTTCTCTTTTCCCCACCAACAGCTGACTCTGTTTATTTCTGATGAGTCACTGTGAAAGATGTGCTTGACTCAGGGGTTTAGGTTAAGTCATGAATGTCTCTGCTGTTCTATCCCCTCTACCCTCACGTCTGCTGCACTGCCTCCCAACAGACGCTGAGGGCGGCAGGGAAGACCTACATGATCTTCTTTGTGTTGGTGATCTTCGTGGGCTCGTTCTACTTGGTGAATCTGATCTTGGCTGTGGTGGCCATGGCCTACGAGGAGCAGAACCAGGCCACCATGGAAGAGGCCCTGCAGAAAGAGGAGGAATTCAAGGCCATGCTGGAGCAGCTCAAGAGACAGCAGGAAGATGCCCAGGTCTGCCCTCTGCAGAACGGAGCACAAAATGATTCCTTAGTCATGTTATATCTTTGCTCTGACTTTCTTCACGTTTGTTTCTTTGCAGGTGGCTGCAATGGCAACCTCTGCGGGTACAGTGTCGGAGGACGCAGTGGAGGATGATGGAGGAGGGCGTCTGTCGTGCAGTTCCTCTGAGATGTCAAAGCTCAGCTCCAAGAGCGCAAAAGAGCGACGCAATCGTAAGAAGAAGTGGCGGCAGAAAGAGCAGGAGAAGGAGAAAGGCGACAGTGAGAAGTTTGTCAAGTCAGAGTCGGACGACGGTAGCAAGAGGAGCCGCTTCCGTTTCCCTGATAATCGGCTGGGTCGAAAGTCTTCCATTATGAACCAGGTGAGGAGAACAAGGATAATGTGTCTGGATGTGTTAAACCTTCAGCATCATGTGAAGGGTCAGTTGAAAAACACTTACACAAACATCTATTCAGCTGTTTAAGGTGCAGATCATTTGAAAGTCCCCTGGGTCGTTTTCTCTGGAAATACATCCTATTGAGTTTTTCAGTGTGCTTTTTGAATTCTTTGAGTTCCACACATGGAATTGTACTTACTTCCAGAGCAATTGGTTGCTGGCATAAATCTCACAGACAAAACCCTAAGCAAATAACTATCTGCATGTGTAGATACCACTTGTAGTTTAGGTAAACTGACCCTTTAAGCTTTTTGAGGCTCAGTGATAATTACTAGTGTCAAACACAAAAATAAACCAAACAAGATACCATCATATCACAGCCACAGAATTGGAATAGAGATGCTTTTTATCTCTATGAATAAAAAATAAATGTCAGTGAAAGAATGTGGCTTTAAATGTGGCTGTGTACTTCTTGACTGTCAGGTGAGGAATATTTTAGATTGAGAGTGCTGCTATTGTACAGTGTGGTGTTGCACGAACTCACTAATAGACGAGCATATAGTGGCCAGAGATACAGAAACACATGTCCAGGTCCTGAATTATTCACAGTGATTACATGAATGTTTCAAAGGGCGCAATCCTGCAGCTTTGCATAGGCCCCACTAGGGCTCCACTGGCTCTTATAATGTGTTTTACAGTGCAGGATTTACCAAATATGATAAGGCACACTGGCCCTATTAACAGAGGATTGATGTAAAAAAAGGTGATTCCAATTTAGCTAGCATACTCTGTGTGCAGCTAGAATAATATTCGGATCAATTCTAGCAGCAGCTCAGATTGATGTTGTCACGACTCATGTTCCTCTCCATGTTGTTTCAGCTGCCTGTATCTCTGTCCTCTGTGTTTGTGTGTGTGACCTTAACAGTGTAGGCTATCACTGACCTAATTACGTATTTTCCTCTTGTTTATTAAGTCACATGATTGCTCCAACGGAATATGCCTCCTTAGGGAAAAGCGTCCTGGTTGAATGACATTTCCCACAACCCACAGATGTTGCCTTTCATCATGACCTCCAGAACTGATGACAAACAGCATAAAAATGATGCTGCAATCAATTGTGATTCAGAAACACCCTGTGCTACATCAGTCACACGAATGTCTCCTCTCCACATCCTTCTTCTACCCCCAGTCCCTCCTCAGCATACCCGGCTCGCCTTTCCTGTCCCGCCACAACAGCAAGAGCAGCATCTTCAGTTTCAAGGGCCGCAATAAGGACGTGGGCTCGGAGAACGAGTTTGCCGACGACGAACACAGCACGGTGGAGGAGTGCGAGGAGCGCCGGGGCTCCCTGTTCAGCCCTTATCGGCGGAACAGCTACAGTGGCTTTCACGGGAAGAGGAACAGCACGGTGGATTGCAACGGCGTGGTGTCACTCATCGGCCCTGGGCACGGTGGACGCCTTCTGCCTGAGGTGAAAATAGATAAGGCAGCTACTGACGACAGTGTAAGGAAGTCAATGAGTAGACCTGACTAGGCATGGCCCCCCTCTCGTCCGTTTCTTTTCTTTTTTGCTCTCTATCTTCTACTCTGTCATTTTTGCAAGTTCGTATGTATCTCTTGGCTAAGCGCTCGCGCCTCCCCTCCCCCAGCAATGTATGCTGCCCTCCGACAGTAGACAAAGGATGGAAGAGAAATGGAGAAATAGATAATGTTTTATAGTGAATATACTACAGCCAACCTGATAGTTAGTGAAACTGGGTCTATCAGTGACTTCCAGGCAATTTTGTTGTTTGATTTGAACGATGAATGTTAATGTTTTGAATGTTCATATCAAATTACTTATTGATACATGCACCCTATTCACACTTTTACACAGGCACTAATTAAACAGACATGATACTATTATCCTTCATGCATTGACACCTTAGATTTGGGCACACACATCAAAGCTTGACTAATATGATACAGAACTTCCTGTGTGGTATGTCATCAAGTTCCTGTTTAACACACTCTTGAAATGAAACACAATCTTTGTGAACAAACAGCATATAATGATGAGTTAACATGCTCTAGTGTGTTGATGTGTTCCTCCTCCAGGCATCCACGTCCTATGCTAGCCTGTGTGGGTAGATCTACAGTAGGAGGCCGAGGAAACAGAGGGGACCAGCACTATAGAGCCACAGACATTTTATCTGCTTCACTTATACAGATACACACGTAACACTCACCATCCTATCAGACCGTAGACATATATAATTCAAGAAAAAAAAGGAGGGCTGCTGCCCTTGTCTGTCTTTACCGTTCTCTGTTTTCCAAAATCTCCCTGGTCAACATTAGTGAATTAGTTTTGCCACATTTTACTTAGCATGCTCGATTTAAATCCAAAATTAGAACAAGCATGACATAAACAGTAGAACAATGGCTATGGTGTCTGTAATTTCCTCTCCTTCTCTTTGACTTGGAGCATGCTCATGCATGACAACTGGATGGATCTGAACTAACTGCCCCCATATGATCTCTTTACAGTGCTCTTGACTTGATGGTTGCAATATAAGTTGTATGGTTTCAAAATAGGAAGATACAGTAGCACCAATTTGGAAGTATCATTATAATGGCCAGATTTGGGAGACCTTTTTTATATATAACCTAATGATTATATTGCAATGGCAGCAAAGCCTCCATTATTGCATGTCAGGACTGAAAATGCATTCATGCAGAGGCAGTTCTCCTTGCACAATATCGCACAATCCATTTATTATTTAATCGGGATGAGCTAACTACATTCAAACACAATTAGGTCAAGTAGCCCGAGACCACTGCTCCCACTTTGGCTGATACCTGCATGCATTTACCGCATACACACATCTTCCTTGAAACCAGCATTGATATAGAAAAGATTGAAACATGCCCCCACCCCAAAAATCTGATCATCAACTACTTTTTCCTGCCAATGCTGTTGTGCACTTCCCTCCACCGGCCACCGGTGATGATTCGGGATGGTGTTCATGTCCTCTCCATGGGTGCTTGATTCTTCCTCTCCCCCTGACAGCCGACTACTGAGGTTGAGGTGAAAAAGAAGCTGTCGGGCTCCCTGATGGTGTCTGTGGACCAGCTCAATACCTCCTTTGGGCGGAAAGAGCGGGCCAACAGTGTCATGAGCGTCATTACCAACACACTAGTGGAGGGTACTGCCACTTTAACCCAGCTATTTAACCTGCTCTCTCATTATTCTTTAACTAGGGCTGCTCTCATTGGTTGATTAGTTTGACATGAATTTCCTGCTTATCTGCTTTGCATATCCAGATACATACAATGCATACAATTTTGTCTATAATTTGATACCATTTGCATGTGGAATGCTCAAGCACGCAGGTATGTTTGGTTTTGATGTGTGATCCGCGCTATGTCTTCAGAACTGGAGGAGTCTCAGCGAAACTGTCCGCCATGCTGGTATAAGTTTTCTAACACATTCCTGATCTGGGAGTGCTCCCCCAAGTGGATTAAGATCAAGGAGATTGTGAACCAGATTGTCATGGACCCCTTCGTGGACTTAGCCATCACCATCTGTATCGTGCTCAACACCCTCTTCATGGCCATGGAGCACTACCCCATGACCCCCGACTTTGAACACATGCTGTCTGTAGGCAACCTGGTGAGTGGCAAATCTTTTTGTTCTGTTTTTTTTCTGTTTCCCCAGTTAAGAATCTCCTCTGCTTCTTCTTTGCAGCTCACAGGGAGCTGTTATTTTTAGGACCGTAATTGGCAGCTCTTTCATTGCTGATTCAGAGTTGAAAGGAAAAAAAAAACATTCTCAAACCCCCTGCTGTTTTCTTGCATCCGTGCATTTCTCATTTCTTCACACACTCATGTTCCCTTGTCTTCTCCTGCTATCTCTCTTTCTCTCCTCTGGTTGTGTTGAGCTGCTGTTTGTTTCAGTGGGACCAGCCTGCCTCTCTGCTGGTTTGCTGACTAGTGGGAGGCCTGCATTAATATTTCATGGAGCTTGATCGATGAGCTGCTCTAAAATGGGGCCTGAATCATGGCTTGTATAACGCAACCTGGCCATTTTCACTTTAACATTGAGTAAATCTCCGCTCTGGCATCAAGTTTACTTTTCAGTATCACATTTGTTAATATATGTTGTTCCATTATCCTAAAACGAGATGTGTCACAAATGACACAAGTCTCAATGTGTGGTAGTGTGTGTTTGGATACACACTTTTGGAAAGGTATTAATTTAATCAATAATTAAAGCCATTGTGTGGCACAGGTGGAAATATGTCTATCACTTTCATGCAATGAGTCATTGTCTTAGACACACACACACACACACACACACACACACACACACACACACACATATATACATGTGTGTTTATTCATTATATAAGCTCTATAATTGAGGATGACCTCTGTAATTTATTAGGGCTGTTAAGAGACCACAGAAGTGCCATTTCACCTTTACTGAATACAGCTGACACATACACAACACCAACGCTAGATGTGCTGCCTCTTTGAATAATTAGATTTATCCAACTGGTAACACATTAGCATCGAGTTACCATAGGGACAATTTACATGTTTCTTTAACATGTATAATGCACACAACTCAGATAATGGATCTCAATATCTATCACAAATTTCACCACCCATCATATTTCACATTCTCACATCTCTTGTGAAATGTGGTGTTGAGCCAAATCCATTTGTTCAAATCTGTTCCCTTTCCAACCTGCCAGGTATTCACAGGGATCTTTGCAGCGGAGATGCTTTTCAAGCTCGTGGCTATGGATCCATATTACTACTTCCAGGAGGCCTGGAACATTTTTGACGGTTTCATTGTGACGCTGAGTTTAGTGGAGCTGGCTCTGGCTGACGTCGAGGGCCTGTCCGTGCTGCGGTCATTCCGATTGGTAAATGCTCATATTCATTCCTCTCTTAATAAAGAAAGCATGTGGAGTTAGCATTTTAGCATTTGGAATATGCAAATTGTGTTGCTTAGAGTTTACTTTATTCACTGTGTGTGCTTGCAGGCAACATACCTGTATGTTTGTACTGTTTTTACTTCACTGATGTGAAGCAGCAAGTTAGCAAAGCTAAAATGTTGTGTGACTAATTCATATCCCTCGTACTCTTTCCACCCACCCCATTCAGCTGAGAGTGTTTAAGCTGGCCAAGTCATGGCCTACCCTCAACATGCTGATCAAGATCATCGGTAACTCTGTGGGAGCCTTGGGGAACCTGACTCTGGTGCTGGCCATCATTGTCTTCATCTTTGCTGTGGTGGGCATGCAGCTGTTTGGCAAGAGCTACAAAGACTGTGTGTGTAAAATCTCTCTTGACTGTGAGTTGCCCCGCTGGCACATGAATGACTTCTTCCACTCCTTCCTGATCGTCTTCCGGGTGCTGTGCGGTGAATGGATTGAGACCATGTGGGACTGCATGGAGGTGGCGGGTCAGGGCATGTGCCTCCTTGTCTTCATGTTGGTCATGGTTATCGGTAACCTGGTGGTGAGTGTCCAGACTTTAAGGGTGTGCATTTAATCTTTTAGAGTAACAGCAGACTGTTGGCTCTCCAACCCATCTTTAAATAATTATGATGTGGTCAGAGATGGAAAAATTAGCACTCGACATCCAGTTATTGATTTCTCATTTTGTGTCCAAAGGTGTTGAACCTGTTCCTTGCCTTGCTGCTGAGCTCATTCAGTGCTGACAACTTGGCTGCGACAGATGACGACGGTGAGCCCAACAACCTGCAGATATCAGTCAAGCGTTTCAAGATAGGCATTGCATGGATAAAAGTGAAGATGCGGATATTGATGGCCAGTCTGCTGAAGAAACCACAGATGGAAGACGAGCAGAAGCCTTTGGATGACATGTATGACAAGAAGCTGAACTGCATTGCTAACCACACCGGGGTGGACATCAACCGTGACCTGGACTATGCCAAGAATGGTAACGGCACCACCAGCGGTATTGGCAGCAGTGTGGGCAGGTATATGCTCGATGAGGACCACATGTCGTTCATCCACAACCCAAACCTGACCGTCTGCGTGCCGATAGCGGTGGGAGAGTCTGATTTTGAAAACCTCAACACAGAGGACTTCAGCAGCGAGTCAGAAAACGAGAACAGCAAAGAGGTCAGTTCAGACAGGCAATGTCTGCAGCATACTTAACAACAAAACTTAATAAATCATTTATTTTACTTTTAGAATACCAACATGTACATATTGGTATCAATATCAATCATATTGGTGTACCAATATGTATCAACATATTGGTACACCGTGCAATTTCCTCTCTCAGGACAGTAAAGCCATGGGTGTGGCTGGCTACTCTACACTGCTCAGACATTCATATAACTTCATTACTCAATAGAGTCATCTAGAGTGTCTGGAGCAGGCAGGCAGTGCAGATGAAATGGATATCTGCTGATGTATGTCTCTTGATAGAATGCATTAAGAAAACTTTCAGAGCAGATGATCTGCCATTTCCTGACAGGTCCAGACTGCTCCTCATGAGTCCAGCTTTCTTCATAATTAACGATTCCTTAGTCGTGCCATTAAAACTGATATTTTTCTGAATCACTGAAATGTCTTTCCTTTGTTTCTCCGTGTGTCTGGATCTGTGTCTGTGTGTGCTTATATGTCTGCATCGCTGCAGCTGGATGACACCAGTTCGTCGGAGGGCAGCACTATTGACATCAGGCCAGACGTGGAGGAGGTGGTGGTGGTGGAGCCGGTGGAGGAATACTTGGAACCAGAGGCGTGTTGGACAGATGGTGAGACCACTGCTCCCATGGCACCCATTACCTACACACCATAGCACAGAGACTCCCTTGAGCTCATTGAAAATGATAGGGCAATGACACGGGTAAAGGATAGTTTCTTTATGAAGGATCACTCACCCATGGAGACTCTTATTTATTTATTCCTCAAAAACCCATATATCCATTTAAAGACTTGAATTTGAATTCTAAACACGGGACTGTAACTTATCTAACCATATCAAATGCCGTTTCTCCTCCGTGTGTCCTCAGGATGTGTAGCCAAGTTTAAGTGCTGTGCCGTTGACATTTCTACGGGCTGGTGGAAGAGGTGGTGGTTACTGCGAAAAACCTGCTACCTGATTGTGGAGCATAACTGGTTTGAGACCCTCATCATCTTCATGATCCTCCTCAGTAGCGGTGCCCTGGTAAGGAGGCCTTCTACAGGTCTGTTTATAAAAGCATAAAGCAATATAAAATCCCAACTGGATAAAGATTAATTGAATACCTCTGGTTTACAGCACGCTTTAGGTGAGTGGCAAGACTCTCTCAAACACATGAAACAAACTGGCGCACACACACGTGTTGCGTGACACAGACAAGACACATAAACAGTGTGTCTCAATGCAGGAATCAGGACACCATAGATATCGTAGTTTAACTGTGGAATATTTCACGCAGAAAAGATTCATTTTATTTGTTCGGTAAATCCCCGTTAGCGATCAGCAGTGAGCGGACTGTCGTGCTGTGTACAGTTTCATGAGTGGAAGCATATCAATAGGTGTAATATTTCCGTCTTTGTCGTGGCTGACAAATGTTTCCTGTTTCTCTACAGGCCTTTGAGGATGTGTACATCGAGCAGAGGAAGACCATTCGGATCATTTTGGAATACGCCGACAGGGTTTTCACCTACATCTTCATCCTGGAGATGTTGCTGAAATGGGTCGCCTACGGTTTTGTCAAGTATTTCACCAATGCCTGGTGTTGGCTGGATTTCTTCATTGTGGATGTAAGTCCAGCTCTTGTTTCCTCTATTGTCTGAAGTGGATTAGAGAAGAAGAGCAGTTATTTGGTCTTCCACCACACACTGGTCCAACAGCAACACACTGGTACAAAGATAAACGCAGTCTATTAAGCAGCAGAGCTAAGGCTAATTTCTGCTGTAAGAATTTGTCTTTTGCTTCATTAGATTGGTAATAACCACGTCAGATGCAGTACATACACTATATGGACGCAGGATATGATGTTGTTATAATGCTAAGTGTTGCCTGTTGGGTGTGGTTAGGTCTGACTGGTCAGGGTAATAATTGAATATCTGCTTAATGGCCTGCATTAGGTGAGAGGGCATGTTGCTTACAGTAAGAAGCCTCTTTGTTTGGTTCACTCATGCTATAAGGACAGTGTTTTACAAGACTGAACTTCAGTCTGTCTATTTCAAGAATGAGTCAATCAATAACCAAGCTCATTGATTACAACCATATTACAATATTCAAGTCATGCTCAGAGTTAAAAGTCTGTGTCTCTGACCTGTAAGATGTTGGATATGTGCCTATGTCCTCTCTCTCTGTGTACTTCTCTGCTCCTTGTGTCATTCAAGATTGAAAGACTGGAATGGGAAAAATTATTCAATCTATTCTTTGTTAGTTATATATATATATATATATCACCATGTTTGAATCTTATTTTGACTATTTTCAGACAACATAACCTTAGACTGGAAACAATTAGAGGACCATTTTTGTAGCTATGAGCTTAAAGCAGTTGTATTTTACATAAATGCTGGCAAAATTGGGATAGAATAAGAATTTCCCTGATTGCTGTCTTTCTCCTTGAACTAACCGCCTCTCCGCAGTGTCCAACACCTCAGCCAATACCCATGAATGGACTCCTATCAATGGCCAGAGGTTGCCATGTTGATGTATTATAAGCTCCTTTATCCCAGACTCCATGCAGCAAACATGCATTCATTTATTACACACCATAGACAATGTACATTTCATTTTCTACATTCACGCATTTACCGTAGATATTTTAGTGTTTTTTAAGGCCTACAATAACACAGTCGTTTATTAAGACTTCCGAACGATTCAGTACGCAGCTATTTTTAAACCATATTGTCACGGCTGACACATACAGCACACATAGAGCTAGTAGCAAATAAGAAACACACCACCCTTTGCTGATTCTGGTTATTGCCATTGTAGAATCCCTGCCTGTAAGCGTGTTGTCAAGCCCAACACTTGGGACAGTGCAGGGCGCCACGTTTCCCAAGTTGTGAACACGTTACGGAGAGTGACAACCCTCCTCGCCTCCTCCCCTCTTTCCCTGTTCTCCTTTCATTCCCTCTTGAAAGTGTAACCTCAGGTATGTGGTGACATTGTGCTGAGATGTAATGATGGTGGGTGACAGGCGGCCGGCGGTAAGTTTGGTCTTCACTAGCGCTCCCCCTCCAAAAAAAAAGCAAAAGACTTGTGCTTGATGAGTCTGGGTTGTGTTGTGGCCTGACCGCCTCTCTGCCGTCCTGTGTTGTGAAATCATTGCCATGGACTCAGAAGGGGGGAGGGGGGGGGGGGGGGGGGGGCACCATCATTAGACCGGCCTGTATTTTCTCTGATTGTGGATGTGCTTGACTCTTTGTGTGAGTGTGTTCCTCCTCATTGCCCTTGTGTTTCTGTATTTTCTGTTACCCATTTGATTATGGCACATTGTAATGTCAGAAAGTGTGTTGTTCAGTTTACAGCATAGCTACTGGAGAACACAACCAGATATTTGCAAAGTAATATATTTTCAATATTTTGCTTACATTGTAGGAATATAGGAATATAGGACTATTCATATCATAGATGGGACAGTCCATATGAATCTTATATTGGCTGTTTAAATCGACAAAATAGCTAGGGTAGGTGATTGTAGTTTAATAGTGGTACTGAGGTGTGTGTTTGTGAATGTGATAGGTGTCATACTCCATTCATCTTTCTTTTTCACTCAGATTATTATCATTGTTTTGTTGTGTTTTTTCCTTTTATTTTATTTTGGTTTGTTTCTGTTTGGTCTGTGCTGTCGTCATCATGGGATCACAGCCCCAGATGTCATTGGCCTTGCCTTGCAGAGCTCTGTGAGAAGGACGTTGAGGCGCTGAGGTCACTACCACACAGCTGGCCCAGCGGGGGGCCAGAGGCCAGGCCCCCCCTAAGGGGGGCTTTCCAAGGGGTCAGGCTGAAGGTGACAATTACCCCGAACACTGTAGCGTAGATCAAGGCAAAATCTTTATTTTACTGTCTCCCACCTGCGCAGCTGCAAACTTATTCGAGAGGCAAGGTTATTGATTTAAATTAGCGCTTTGTGCCAAAGAGTAAGTACTTGGAGAAATCTTAACAACATCTAATTAAAGCCCTGTCCAGGCCATCCTGGACCCGATGAACATTCACATGTACAGTAAGAAGTCTGAATCCATGCTGCCACATCTGCTGTTTTTTCCATAGTTTTGATGCATCCAACCCTTCAATGGTTGAAAAGTCGGTCTGTTTTAATTCACGTGCATAATGGCATCAGTCAAAATGAAGATTTTGCCTTTTACAAACCTCCCTCCGTGACTTTGGTAAGCTTTGGATGTTGTGTACTTCTTGCGGTGAGTTTGACCGGTTGGTGTCGGTGGCTGGTTGGAGGTGCTCACATGTGTTCACTGTTGATATTTTTCCTTATTTGTAAGGAACTGGTACTCCCCCTGTTTAAGCCCTCCAGCATCCAGAATGGGATTGCAGTGAAGAAACAAAATGAAAAGACTTCGTGAGGATGCAGTTCCTGTGATCATGCACTGATTCTTGAACAAGCTCATTTCTCTCTATTTGACCTAATTCTAAATAACTGCCCACTCTTGCATTTTGCATCTAGATTAACCTGCATTCAGCCAAAGAATCCTTCATTATAAAGCTTCCCTGTGCAGCAGACAGTCTGTAATGGCCTTCTTAACACACTTGAGGTGACTTCATCAAGGATACTTTCTTCCTGCACTTCTAACAACACCTTGAAGAACATTAGCGCAGCTTATTGAGCGCAATCCTCATCGTCCATTTCCTCTATTGTTAACAATGCAATTCTGTATTCTGTTCAAACCATAACTCCTAAATTGACATTTATTTATTATGGCGATAAGAGTATTGCATATTTACTATGTTGCAGTGAATGGTACTATATACAGTTTTGGGAATGAATGACATAATGTAAGGACTTAGTGAGTGTTTTTAACTAATGATAACACACTAGGAAGTGTTCTTTGGCTGCAGCAAGGCCTCTGTGGCTGCTGCCGGATGTGAGAGGGGCTGCACCAGTTTCTTTGAGGTTGTGTGCTGTTATTGTTAACTGTTTGTAACTCGACTGTGTATTTTTGTCCTTTCAGTGCCATCAAGTGCTCATAACTATAACTATATGTGCCCTTAACCTCCATCCCTGTTTCTTGTGCGTGGTTCATGTGACTGTGGCTCTCCTACTTGACTCTAAATGCTGTGTGACAACTTGATTTGATGTCTGAGAAAGAAAATGACAAAATGACACGCTTGTACATGTTTACTTGTATTCTTTCTCTTAGGTTCCATTAGTTTGTCTGTCTTAAATTATATGGGATTTTATGCTTCAGCCCAAGAGCGACATGGAGAGACAATGTTAGAGGGGCAAGGGTAAGGCTCTCAAGTCTGTTGGGTTTTTATCAGCTTCTACAGGTTAACCTCTCTCCTTCCCTCCCTCCCCAACTCCTCTTCCTCTGCTTTCCCAGTCCCTTCACTTGTATTTTTACTAAATCATGTAGCACTCTTTTCTGCCTAATGTACCCTCTATTTGAGTCTTATGTCTCTTATCTCCTCTCTTTCTCTCTCAACCACACATTTTCTTGCAGGTACAAAGGACTTTTCACTTCTCGTCAACTGCCCCAAATAACAGACAAACCCTATGCCTATGCCCTATCCCCATGGCTACTAAAAATACTACACACATAAGACCTATACTAAACATTTACCTTCTCTCAGTGTATATACATGTATAAATGCAATATTATACATGCATATACATGCATAGATTTATGTGTGTATGTCAAGCAACTCTCTGCCTATGCCAGGGCCGTCTCTTATCCCGAGTGAATATTCTCACTTCTAACAGTTTGGAACCTCTTTTGCTTCTCTGTTTTTGTGTAGGTGTCTATAGTCAGCCTTGTAGCTAATGCGCTGGGCTACTCCGATCTAGGGCCCATTAAATCACTCAGGACACTAAGGGCCTTGAGACCCCTCAGAGCCTTGTCACGTTTTGAAGGGATGAGGGTAAGATCCAAAGCTAAGCAGCTGATCCTTCCGCATGCCCATTCAACAGTTTAAAGCATGCTAGAACTGATCTAAAAAACAAACTAAGAGGACAAATAACTCCAAAATTTGGGGGGGATTGTTTTTACCACCAGGAAATGAAAGCTAATAAGTCACCTTTCCATGCGCAACCCTGTACCATGCTTTTCTTAGAGTGAAGGAACAAGTCATGATGCAGCTGAGAGAGTGAGTAAAGTAACAGAAAAGTTGTATTGCCAGCAGAACAACGTACATTTCAATTGAATTTCTTAAACAAAAAAAAAATATTCAGAAATTGATTTGTGTCATAATAAAAATTACCCAAAGTGCAATAGAAATATTTTTTTCACAAAGCTGCCTCATCACATAAGTGACAAACTTACTTTGTTTCTCCTTGATTGGCCAAAGTGAATGTGAAATTGGTCAAAGCGAAGCAAACTTACAAGCCATTTTATATAGCATTCAAATCAACAGTTAGCTCTTCATTTGGCCTGATTCTCAACCACTGCTATTAATTAAGACTCCCCCCCTTCCCCCTTCACATGCCCCTCCCCGCTCCCATAACCCCCAACCCTCCCCTCCCCAGCTCACATCAAACCCCAATGCATCTGGCATTGAGAACAACCAGCAGGAACCAGGGAACTGCAGGACACCAAAACCTCTGCCCAACCAGTCACACCATAACTCTGCATGCAGGACGGCTGCCAAACAACCACTAAGAGGAATCTGTCCCACTCGTAATAGATGTGGTTTACAGAGCCGAAATAACTTGCGACCCATGGTTTCTTCAGCTGTCTCTTCCTAAAATATCTGATTGGTTATCTTTGTGACTGGTGGTAGCAATAGGTTGCACCTGGTTGTTGTCACCCTTAGTCCCCCTATCTCTTTCTCTCTCTCTAACGCTCTTGATCTTTTTCTCTTTTACTACTCACTACTCTTGGACTGGTTTCCTAGTCTTCTAGTTTGAGCTTTTTCTCTTCACCTCTGCCCCTCCATAACCTCCCCCTCAGCCCCACATGTGCAGCAACCACGCCTCCCCACCCTTCCCCCTCCTCTTCTTCCACACCCTGTTATCTGGGTGGGTGGTGGCCCATAGGTTGACCTGGACTACAGCGTTCGGACAACACTCTCAACCCGACAATGTGTTGCCCCTTTAATGACAGTATGTCCCAAAAATGTCCCAAAAATGACAGACCAACAGGAGAAGAAGGCCTGTGCAATTATCTAGTGGGTGCACTGATTGTAAATTTATTGAGGAGTCTCATTCATGCTAGATATCCAGCGACTAAAATGTGATGCCGTTGCACATGAGCAGACATCAATGCTTTTAGGGCCTGGATAGGCTTTATGGATGCTGTCATGAATGTCTCACTGACGTTTTATAGGTTTGATTGGTAATTCTGGGATAGGAAATAGACTTGTTAATTGTTATGCCATTTTTGGGGTTGGAAATCATGGCACATTTGCTTTAGTAGAGTGTAATGCCAATACCAGTGCCCCTATGAATGACCCCATTCACTGGGTGTAAGAGAGGTGAGGGTGGCCCAGTCACGCAAAGGGAAACAAATAGAATTTGATCCTGCTGTATCAATTTTCTACGATAATGT
This sequence comes from Anarrhichthys ocellatus, assembly GCF_004355925.1. Lineage (NCBI taxonomy): Eukaryota > Metazoa > Chordata > Actinopteri > Perciformes > Anarhichadidae > Anarrhichthys > Anarrhichthys ocellatus. Next base: position 11,799,809 of record NW_022280035.1, on the reverse strand, counting down.
CTATGTTCATCAATTGAGTTACCATTTTGTTTGATCTGAAAATGGAAAATTTTAGGTCAACGCAATAAATAAATGTATAGGGAAGTACATGAATGGAGAGATGACACCGTATGAAAGAGATTCTGGAGAGTTAGAATGATGAAAACTTGTATAACCCCGCTGGTCGAATATTACGGTGCGACGCATTGCAGAGGCCAACGCAACTCTATAGCGCCGAGAGAGCAGCGCAGCTTCAGTTGGAAACATTACACTGCTTAACATGCAATGTTTATTGGCCGCTCTGACTACGAACTTTGCTCTCTTTCTCATAATGCTGCTTTGTAATCTCGATCGTACTTTTTTGAGCAATGCATTGTACAGGAATGACAACGTCTCCAGCCATATTTACCCCACTTTCAATAAATCCCCTCTTTCCTGACGAACCTGCTGACATTTAAGTCGCACCAAAGATGACAATAATTTTGATAGTCTCATCTTTTAAAGCTTTAGTCATCGTGGGGCCTTTGGATGAAACCTCTGAACCCCAATCACTTGAATGGCCTTTCCTCACAATGAGAAGGCCAACTCATATTATATAGCAATATTGGACTGTAGATTTTTGTCAGACACCCATACAAACCATGTGAATATCAGAATAGCTCGTCAGACGCACAAGCAAGCAAAGCTTTAACCGTTATCTCTTTAGCTGCCGTCTCTCTATCCACACATTTCTCTATTTATTTATATATTGAGTTGAGCGGTTCTTGAGATTGCACAATACCATGTAACACGCATGTACTATAACTGCCGATGCACATTATGCATTTTTGAAAGCCATTTTCCCTCTTTCTGAGAATGCTTTCCATACAGCATGGCCTCATTTTTTTTTAAAACAGAATTTTTGAAAGCTGTTCAAATTGTATCTCAGATTGAGCGAAGAGTTATTTTCTCAGCAAGTGCAATGGCAACACTGAAGGAATTAGTGTTTTTTTAGGCTTATAATTGTATTTGAAAAACATCCTCCTAAAGTCATTTTCTTTTAGCATTTTCTGTCAGACACAATATTTTACCAGTGTGCACAAATTTTTAATTCAGCCAGTAGAGGTTGTGTACATGCTGAGAAAATCCTGCTCTAGAGCTCCTCCCTGTCTGTATTTAATGAGGAGGGAATATGGCTCCATAAGACGAGTCTGCCAAAGACATGCATGCTCAGCTGTCTGCCTGAGAGCTGCTGGTCGGCCTGCCTAACACTGGTAGTGAGCGGTTCACTATGTGCTGAGCTTATTACTGGCTATAATAAATCTACGGGAAGTCAAATTGGATTGCTAAGGAAGGTCTACAGTTTAGGGTGGTGGTGGTGGGAACTATTATACTTAAATTGATTTCTATTTTATTGCTGTAGTGTTATTTTGTTTTACTTAGTGATGGGAAAGGGTCAGTAAGATTAAGAATATTGACTGTCTAAGGTTGGGGTGGTAAGAGTGGACACTTCATAGTGGTATGGCAAACACTTGTGATACATTTTTTACTGACATTTAAGCTTTATTAAATAAATACGTACAAACATACCCATCTATTTCCTCCAAATATTAAATCCTAATAAACTGCATTTCTCACAACACTGTCAAATTCTCCAATTATTATTTCATGTTATTTTGAGATTTATATTTATTTCAGAAATATACGTAATGGTGAAATAACAGATTAAAAAAATGTAACAACCATTGGGATGCGTGAGTGTTTAATGTATCTATGTGTATGAGTGTCTGTCACCTTATGAAAAATGATATTAGGATTGAATATGTTGTAAAGTGTACAATAGCTCTAATAATTTACCGTACATGAACTCTTTTTTTTCATATAAGATTCATAGGAACTGTCATACACATTTTCTACAACACTGTATTAGTTTAGTGCCACACACTAAATGTCAATGACATTCATGTCATGTACAATATAACACAATGTACTATTCTACCACGTATAAAACATAAAATAGTAGTCTGTGTTGTGGCTGTAATTATAAAATCACAAAATGCCCGTAAATAATTATGTATTTTGTACATTTTACATCGTAGTCATTTGATTCTTATAGATTTTTTAAATATTGGTATAATGAGTGTTTGTGTGTGTGTGTGTGTGTGTGTGTGTGTGTGTGTGAGAGAGAGATTGAGTATCCCTTTAGCACTTCTAGCTGCATGCTCCTACAGATCAAAGAGCATCTCAGAGTCACATCAATGCTGCTCTAACTAGAAATGGACTCATGCAGCTCTCCCTCCTATTGATTTCCCACACTTCAGTATGTGTATCACAGCAGTGGGCGTTGCATATTTTTGACTACATTACATTAATTCATAATAGGATTGAACTACTGCTCTTATTAACGCCACCTGTAACAAAAGCTTGAACAATTCTTTAAAGTACTCAGTGTAACGCCATAACAGTATGTCGTGTCTTATCGAAGGGGTTTAAAGAGCTGCATTTGTTTCCTGGTTTTCATGTCATATCCTGTCTTCCCTGGTCTGGTCTAGGTGGTAGTCAACGCCTTGGTGGGTGCCATCCCTTCCATTATGAATGTGTTGCTGGTTTGCCTCATCTTTTGGCTGATTTTCAGTATCATGGGGGTCAACTTGTTTGCGGGCAAGTACTACTACTGTTTCAATCAGACATCAGAGGAATACTTTTCCGTCGACGTGGTCAACAACAAGACTCAGTGCGAGGCTCTCATGAAACAAAACTTTACTGAGGTCAGGTGGAAGAACGTCAAGATCAACTTTGACAATGTGGGAGCCGGCTACCTGGCCCTGCTGCAAGTGGTGAGAGTGTCACTCCTCCTCTCCTCTCTTTCTAACTCCAGTTCTTATTTCACGCTAACGTGGTTTCTTTTCTCATTTTCCGATGCACCTTTCTGTTTTCTTCCTTTTCATTCTGTGCTTCACCTGAGGGTCTGTCGTTGCTTCAAACTCCATTTGCTTTCACAGCACTCTGAAACTGTTGTTCGGTGTTTCTCCATTCCTTCATATACTTGTTTCTTTCCATGCACAAGCTGTACTACAGGACATGCATCAGTTTCGGTTTGAGTTTCTTTGATTTACAATTTACAATTTTGTGTTTTTACAATTTTATTCAGTAATGTCTCTCTTTTGAAAGGCCACATTCAAAGGTTGGATGGACATTATGTACGCGGCTGTGGATTCCAGAGAGGTATATTCATCGCTTCTTCAATAAATATTGTAATGCTTATTTCTCCCACTGTATGCCAGACTGTTAACACACAGGTCTTAAAGGAAGAGTTTGACATTCTGGGAAATACACTTATTCACTTTCCTGCTGAGAGTTAGATTAAAAGAGTATGAAGCTACTGCCAGCAGCTAGCTAACTTAACGTGGCTTAGAGACTAGTCTCGACTGACTTCAAGCAAGAGTTTATTTCTTTACCAGGACCTTTGATTTTTGTACAGAATAAGACAATAGGTGTTAATATGTGAATTTAATACATCATATTTACTGTGTGGATATGATAATGAGATCCATCTTTTCATCTAACTCAAGAAAGTAAATAATCATATTTCCCGAAATGTGAAATTGTTTCTTAAAATTGGGTAAATAAGTCACACTAACTTCAACATTGTGCCTCCCTCCTAGGTGGAAGACCAGCCCGACTATGAAGTCAACATCTACATGTACATCTACTTTGTGGTTTTCATCATATTTGGGTCCTTCTTCACCCTCAACCTCTTCATCGGTGTGATCATTGACAACTTCAACCAGCAGAAGAAAAAGATAAGACACGTTCTGTCTTCTTAACCTTTATTTTGCTTTCGGAGTTTCAGTTTTAGTGTCAGAATGTGATTATAACCAAACATGTGTTCATCCCTTTACTTTGGAGGTCAGGATATATTCATGACAGAGGAACAGAAAAAGTACTACAATGCCATGAAAAAACTGGGGTCTAAAAAGCCACAAAAACCTATTCCTCGACCACAGGTATATATTTTTTTCTCTGGGTTACTTAATTTTTAGTTCAGATTATTCAATGTATGATGCTTTTGGTTGAAACCTCAGTAAATCTCAACTTCATCCCTCTTTGTGTCCTCTCTCTTTGTAGAACAAGGTCCAGGGCATGGTATTTGACTTTGTTCAACAGCAGGTCTTTGATATCTCCATCATGATTCTCATCTGCCTCAACATGGTTACCATGATGGTTGAAACAGACGATCAGACAGACGAAACGGAGAACGTCCTCTACTGGGTCAACTTCATCTTTATTGTAGTCTTCACCACAGAGTTCTTGCTAAAGCTTTTTGCCCTTCGCCACTATTACTTCACCAATGGCTGGAATGTCTTTGACGTGGTGGTGGTCATTCTGTCTATTGTCGGTAAGTGAGAGAGGTGGATGACATGAAGCAATAAGGAAGGAACTAAAGAATAAAAAGTCTGTTGTTTTTTCTGATGATATTCTCTTTCTTTTTTCTGTCTATTTTCCTTTCTTTTCTCTCAGGCATGTTCCTGGCTGATATAATTGAGAAGTACTTTGTGTCACCAACCCTCTTCAGGGTGATCAGGTTGGCTCGTATAGGCCGTATCCTCCGTCTAATCAAAGGAGCTAAGGGCATCCGGACTTTACTTTTTGCTCTGATGATGTCACTGCCAGCCCTGTTCAACATTGGCCTGTTGCTCTTCCTGGTCATGTTCATCTTCTCCATCTTTGGCATGTCTAACTTTGGCTACGTAAAACATGGAGCTGGAATTGACGACTTGTACAACTTTGAGACCTTTGGCAACAGCATGATCATTCTGTTCATGATCACGACGTCAGCTGGATGGGACGGCTTGCTGCTGCCGATCCTCAACTACCCACCAGACTGTGATCCCACTTTGGAGAACCCTGGTACAAACGTGAAGGGCAACTGTGGTAACCCCTCAGTGGGAATCTTCTTTTTTGTCATGTATATCATAATTTCTTTCCTGATTGTGGTCAACATGTACATTGCCATCATCCTGGAGAACTTCAGCGTGGCCACAGAGGAAAGTGCTGATCCACTCAGTGAGGACGACTTTGAGACCTTCTACGAGATCTGGGAGAAGTTTGACCCCACTGCCTCTCAGTTCATTACTTTTACCAAGCTGTCTGACTTTGCAGACACACTGGAGCACCCACTTCGTGTGCCAAAGCCCAACACTATAGAACTAATTGCCATGGACCTGCCCATGGTGAGCGGCGATCGTATTCACTGCCTGGATATCCTGTTTGCCTTCACAAAGCGAGTGCTGGGTGACAGTGGTGAGTTGGACATGCTGAGACAACAGATGGAGGAGCGTTTTGTGCAAGCCAACCCTTCCAAGGTGTCGTATGAACCCATCACCACCACTCTTCGCCGCAAACAGGAGGATGTCTCTGCCAGAACTATCCAGAATGCCTACCGCATCCACCTCATCCGGCGCGGCATCATCTTCAGGCGTTACACTTTTACTAACAATAAATTTGAGAATGGCGGGAACAACCAAGAGAAGGAGAGCACGCCATCCACTGCCTCTCTGCCCTCCTACGACAGCGTGACCAAACCTGACAAGGAAAAGCAGGACGAAAAGGACGAGTGGGCCAGGAAAGAGGACAAAAACCAAAAAGATGAGTGGGAATCCAAGTGTTAAGGTTCAGTGACTCTCAAAATCCAATAAAACAGAGGGAGATGAGACTCTGAGCCCAAACCCAACAAAATGTAGAAAAAGTGATCATTTGCAAGTAAGAAAAAAAAAAAACATACAAAAAAAAAAATGTTTACAGACTCAATACTACTGAGGCAATGTGGTTTCTTATGTCGTAAAAGACAGCTGAACCAAACACAATCAGTTTACCACGGAACATTGCTGCATAATGACCAAGTTCATAGAAATGAGAAACAAGTACAAAGTGACTCACAGTGTGCTGGCCAGTGACACACATTTCTCTGGGGACCAACTGCCAAGGCACAAAAATCTCTGCTCGACGATTGAAGAATTGCAAAATCCCTGCCACCACCGAGTGTGGACCCCCGCAGCAAAGCTCCAATGCTACGGGACTGGATCATACAGATCCCACTAGAACTGTATTTGCAGTCTAAAGGAAGGTCTGTAGCACAGTTTACCATATTGATTAAGAAGAAAACAATAATCAACCAAGCAAGTTTTATCTAAGAAGGAAAACACTAGCTAGGAATGAAGGGGAAACCCAGAACCGGTGAAAAATATATTTGTTTGTTTGTTTGTGCTGAGTATACTTGCATCTTTACATTATTTGAGCAGCAAAAAAAGATAACATTTAATCCATGTCACTAGTCTTTTCATATCCTCTTTGTTATACTGTACTGACATTGTAATAGACACATTCTCCATGGGCTTTCACACTGACTGGGTAGTGGTCATTAGTCATTGCTTTGACTTGGGCTGAGGGAGACTTGCTCGGGACGAGTTCCAGATAAATAATAATTATTGGGCTCGTTCAATGCATAGAAATGACTTGCATGAAGGCATGTTTTGATCAGGAATCATGCGTGAGTATTCATAGTCCCACTAAACACTAATTCTCAGACCACTGCAGTGGCTTGACTAGTTTGAGGCTGTCCACTGTGGAATTAAGTACAATTGAAGATGAAGATTCTGGATAATGATTTATAGAACATTGGGGGAATGATAGTCGTATGATCCTTCACTAGTTTTGCTTTTCAATTGACGAATCTTTTAATACAGCTCTTCATTAAAAATATCAGGTGAATGAAGGATGTAAGCACTCAGAGGTCACCGTCGGATCAGCCAACACCACAAACTAGAAATGTTTTTTTTTGCTGCTCTGAATGTTAGTAGTATAGAAAGAGTGTGGAGTGTATGAGTATTAGGAAGGAGAATATCCTCACAATGAGGATGCACAGATTTGGAGGGCTATGGCAGTTGCTCTGATCCAAATCTGGGGCTTATATCTCTTTATTTACTTACATCCGTCATACAGTCACTTTTCTTACTTATCTGTGGTCCCTGTTTCGTCACTGAGAGCAGGTGATGTTTCACGCAAAGGAATCCATAACTGGCACCAGTGAGGGTCTGGTGTGCTCAAGTGTCAATATGTAGCCCCTCTACTGCTGTAGTTCTAGGAGTAGGGACGGAAATATGGTTTTATTTTTTGTTTTGATACTCTTTTTTGTTGATTTGTTTTGGGCTAGTGGAAAAACTGAAACTGCATTTAGATAGATGATTCCTTCATTTTAAGTTCCTCTTTTGTACTCTGTCAGACCACATCAGAATTGAATGATGTTTTAGGTTGTGCTTTTTTGGACAATTTGAGTTGCCAGCTTTAGAAAAAAAAAGCCTTGAAGTCTTTCTCTGAGGTCCTAGTGATGCAATCATCCTCAGAAAAGGATTCGATCAGTGAGAGTGACACTGACCATCTGAAACAGCAGAGTTAGCAGAGAATTGTCCCACGGACATGCCTTGTCGTGCCTAGCATGTATGAAAGGTGGATGGCTATGAAGGGCTTGTGTTTTGGACTGTAGAATCAAAGGGATTTTGTCTAATATTTCAGGGAGGTGGACGGATGATAAATAACTCAAACGTGGACCAATAGATAGGTAGAGCCCCTCCCTTCAGGGTTTTAGGTTGACTGCCATGACAACAGGAAACAAAAGGAAGAGTAGAAGAAGAGAACAGTGCTTTGGTCTGAGTCGGAGTGCTGAAAGTCCCATGTTTGTCAGTGTATCATTGTGCTTTTGTGGGACCTCTTAAACACTGTGTGGTGTTAGACCCAGACTCGCACCATGTTTTCACATACTTGCAGGCTTTCAAGTACTGTCACCCGCTTCAAAAATAATTAGCCGGAGATGAAGGTAGAAATGCAAACACTTGCCAAGATTATCCATCAGCAGGCCTCCCATCGACGCAGCTATGTTGTATAATAAGCTTTGTGGGTGTTTTTCATTAAAAAAAAACCTGAGGCTCGAGGTCAAGTGGTAGACGAGACACAACTGCCTCCTTAGGTGTTTCTGCCATTTCTTTTTCTACACAGGAGTGATGGTCCTATTTATAAGTGGATGACTGGACATAAATCTGACATCCTTCGTCACACCAATATTGCCATTTGGTGTGTTTAACACTGCCTGTACCAGAAGCCCCTGTCTGTAACAATAACTGAGGTCTGTTTACAATATGAGGTCACTGAAACCAAATACATTCCCAATGAGAACCACAGGAGGAGTGGGTAATGTCATCCGATTTATCCATGTTCATCTTGGATGTAATGTTTTAGAATGATACATTCACACTTGAAAAAAAAAATAAAAAAAAGAGCAAAAGAGAAAACACAAAAACATATATATGTACAGTGCAGGCTATGATGTAAATGGCACAATTGCTGAAAAACAATGAACTTTTTGAGAGAAACTATAAATATTGTATTATATTCTTTTATTTTATCGGCATGCTTTGTTGTGTTTTTTTGTAAATAAGGAATTTTAAAATTGTTACTACTAATAATCAAAAAATGAATAATAACAATAATATAGAATGGCTTCCAGCTATGCCCTTTGTCACATTTGTTACCTTTTGGATTTTTTGAGACACTTTTCACTTTGTTGACGGAAATTGAATGAAATATAGATATTATATAATACAAAAGATATATACATGTATACATATATGTCTATATGTATATACATAAAACAGAAGAACACTGTTTGTCACATTTGATTTATGTGCAACACGTTCAGTGGATGTCTAAAACTGGTTGTTTCCAGCACCCTTCTATGTTGGGGAATAGCTCATGTGCGATGTTACTGGAACTGCTTGCCATGGATTGTAGCCTGATCATGATGAAAGGATAATGTTACCAGCACATTTCTCACTTACTGTCATATCTGTCACCTTCACTGAGTATACAGGACACACCCACAGTCACGGACACAAGCACACACACACACACAGGTGACTCCTCACTACCCACCAACTTTACCAGTGAACTCTTCCCTGAGATGGTCCCTAACCCCCAGGGCCTTTTTTTTCCCATACCCACACATCAGTGCCATTACAGCTCAACATGCATACAAACATGTACTCGCTTCTCATCCTCACGTTTCTTTTGTTGAATGAGTTTGTTTCCGGTGTTCCACTCAATGGCATGTGCCTTTTTTCTGCTTTTTCTGCAAATTTGGATGTCAATTTCACACTGAAAAAAAATAAAAGAAACAAAACTGTCCAAACTGTGGAGGGTGGAGGTTTGGGGGTGAGCACAACATTTATCAGGGATGTCGAATCAAAAATACTGCCGGAGGATCATCCAGACTCCCCACTTCATCTTAATATTCAACAGTGTGTGATGTTAACAGAGAAACAGCTAACTCTCAAATGTCCTGTTCTTAGTGCTATGTGTGTCACCCACTTGGCTTGTGAAAAAGCAGCTTGCCTTCTATATTTCTGTTTTAGTTCTTCAATGTTTCTGACTCCATCTGAAATTTATTTTTGTATCAATGTTTGATTACAGGACTCATTCTTTTTTAGCATGGTTTATTATGGGCTTTGTTTTTCCTTTTTGCTGAAAAATTGAAAAGTGCTTTTCAAACTGTTGTTATCATTTGACACCATGACAAAAGAGGATATATAGTACAATATGATGGTGTGTTGCACAACTACTTGGACTCTTGGTAAGAATATATGAAAGATTGTCTTCATTTGAGCACGAACCTTTTTATTACCAATAAAGCAGCCTTCCAGTTACAACCCGTTTGTTGGTTTTCCATTTACAATCTCTACTTTCCTTCAGGCTTATTTCAGATTCATTGTGTGCAGTTTAATGAGTGGTCTCCATTCATTTTGTGCAGATCATTTTACTTTTGTGGAGCTGTATGTGGTTGCAAGTGGATTACAAAACATCCTGTGAAATGGAGCTGAGTGGAGCTGTGGTAACCGGGTCATGAAAGGCAGCCTTTCAAGTGTAATGGACTTATTGAATTTGTTAAGAGCCCCATGTTAACGTTCCCCTCACAGGCAGGAGACGGAATATAGCCCCATTATTATGCAGTCCATCTGTACTGTGATGTACTTGTTTGTGGTCTACTGTAAAGTAAATAGCCTCGAGGTATTATATTACAGTTGTCCCCCTCATAACCTCATGAGAACAGGGCTGAAATAGCCATTTGGGCGATATTGATCTGTTTGTGCTTCTCGGTTGGGAGGATAAGAAACCCTTTGTGGAGAGTAGGTGGAGTTGTATGTAAATGATGTATGGAGTTGTCCTCAGACACTGAATAGATGGCAAATTCTCTGGACTACCCTCCCTTTCCTTTTTTTGTCACACCACAAAATGTTGTCTCCCCTAGCTCCTCTCCCTCCTTCAAGTCACATGGACTCATTTCGACTCCACTATTGTATGATATTTTCAACTCTATGTGACTCTGCTATCTATCATCTACACATGAAGGCAAATAGGAACCTGCTCCTTATTGACTCGCGACACCCGTCTCCAAATCGTGTCGCTGCTCCAGGATGGTTGTGTGAGAGTACAGTGAGGTGGGAAGGGAGAGAGAGACTCGGGAGGGGGGGAGAAAGAGAAGGGGAAGGGAGGTGGTGGAGCACTGCAGTGCAGATAAATGAATGCAGCAGTCGAGGCTGAGTCAGCAGCACACTCCCAGTTTGGCCCAGTGCCGCCATCAGTTTGTGCCCATGCACGGCTGCCTAGGAGACCGGCTCCCACGCTCAAAAAAAAAAACAAATCTTACAAAAATGTAGGCTCGTTAACAACATCTGAGCGTGGGTAAACCCCCACGGCAGCCGGTGTAGCTGCGCGCTGTGCAGAGGAGATGCTGGAGGTGCTGGAGGTGCTCCCGGGACCGACGGACATCATGTGCCCAGCACTGAGGGTCCTTGGGAGGGGTCGGATGGAACGATGACAGCGCAGGTTGTCGTGAACCCAGCCTTAATATTTGTATTTAGTGCACGGAGCAGCTCGACCTAGTTCTTAGACAGCCACACCTACACTCCCCTCTCCTCCTCCCTCATCGCTTTCCTCTCACCCCACCTCCCCTCCTTCTGAAGTATGTTACCACATAGCATGTGGTTTCTCTGTGGGTAGATCTGAACGTGGCTAAATATAACGATTAAACGTGTCACAGTTTTCCTTTGCCAGTATTAGCCTTTTGTTCAAGGCGAGGCTTTGGCTTTTTATACACACGATAGTGACACTGAATGTTATTATAGTCCTTTAATCACTAATGAGAGCTTTACATCATTTACAAGGACTCTTCATCCATTGCTATGCAACGCTAAGATGCTCCGTCCCATTTTGCTGCAGTCCTGTTGGTAAATGTCAGACAGGCAGTAAGTGCAAATCGCTGGCAGTAAAAGGGGGGTTTCCTACTATCTGGTCCCACTGCAACCCTTCACTGAGATCAGAGGGTTGTCTCCGGTGCTCTGTTGGTGTTCCCTCCCTTTCTCCTTTTCTCCCTCCCTTCCTCCCCAAGTCTCCCTCTGGAGCCCAAAAGAGGGAGCTCTTAATCATAGCTATGGCCTGAAGCCAAGACCCCCCACACACAGTTGCACCCTCACACAACACACATTTCTCAATGAGATACATAAACCAATTCAATATTTACACACATACATGAAACCTACACCACCACCACACCAGTAATATCCCACAGCTTCTCTCCATCTACCTTAACTCCACCAGCTCTCCTTCTAAACATTAACTCCATTACTTTCTTTGTTTTCTGATTGCCTGATTGCGTAACCATATTGTGCAACAATGTACATTTGTGTGAACAAAGTGCATGCTATATACAGTCTGCACTGCAAAAAGAAACCAAACAGATGCCTTTACACCCACGCACTGACTTTTTTTTTTAGATTCCCAAATTCAGCCTGTGTTGATCACTGAGGTGTTAGGCTGGCTGATCCTCCTGATTTGCTGAACAACAGCACCCACCTCTGGTCATCCCCCTGTATGTATCAAATGTATCCTTTTTCTAATACAGATCACTAAATACTGCCCCATCTTTTCATTTCATTTGAATAGATAAGACAGCACCTATGATCAATCTCCAATGGCAATACAAAACATTTTATTCTAAAATTTCAAACAACTTTAAAATACATTTGTGTGCATCACAACATGAAAAACATACAAGTGAATTCACAATGCATTCAGAAATCGATTATCTCAAGTTATTTTTTTCATCTTGCATCTTAGTTTATTCATACTGTAGAGAAAATCAAAATAAGAGGCAAAAAATAAATAAAGCCTGCATTCTCTGTAAGGTGTCAGAATCTGAACATGACTGCATTTTAAATAACAGTATCCCGTAAATGGACATTTCTAAATAACATGCAAGATGAGATACAAAAGTGAACATCTTGATGACTTTTTCACTTTATTGCGTATTTGGGAACAGCAAAGTGCGAAATGTACTTTTTATTTAAGAATAAATAGAATAAAAAAAACAAAAAAAAAAAAACAGTATTTTCTATGTTTTTCTTCTTTTATGCTGCTGGATGACGTAAAGAAGGATTAAGCCTTCAACACATGTAATCTGGGCTGTTTTAAACTTCTGCTGCAAGGCAGAGCAGTTCTCCATGACACCTGCAGGTAAAAAATGAAGGAATTGAAGTCAAACAAAAAAACAACATGCATCCAATCTAAAATACTGACACAACATGTGAACCATTTTTACTTTGATGGAGAATTACACAGATATGTTCAGTTACTCTTTACTACTGGTAAAAGGGGAAATATTAGGCCAATATGCCTCTCAAACATTGTAACTGTATGACAGTATATACAGTGGGTACAGAAAGTACTCAGACCCCTTTAAATTTTTCACTCTGTTTCATTGCAGCCATTTGCTAAAATCAAAAAAGTTCATTTTATTTCTCATTAATGTACACTCAGCACCCCATCTTGACAGAAAAAAAAACAGAAATGTAGAAATTTTTGCAAATTTATTAAAAAAGAAAAACTGAAATATCACATGGTCATAAGTATTCAGACCCTTTGCTCAGTATTGAGTAGAAGCACCCTTTTGAGCTAGTACAGCCATGAGTCTTCTTGGGAATGATGCAACAAGTTTTTCACACCTGGATTTGGGGATCCTCTGCCATTCTTCCTTGCAGATCCTCTCCAGTTCCGTCAGGTTGGATGGTGAACGTTGGTGGACAGCCATTTTCAGGTCTCTCCAGAGATGCTCAATTGGGTTTAGGTCAGGGCTCTGGCTGGGCCAGTCAAGAATGGTCCGAGTTGTTCCGAAGCCACTCCTTTGTTATTTTAGCTGTGTGCTTAGGGTCATTGTCTTGTTGGAAGGTGAACCTTCAGCCCAGTCTGAGGTCCAGAGCACTCTGGAAGAAGTTTTCTTCCAGGATATCTCTGTACTTGGCCGCATTCATCTTTCCTTCAATTGCAACCAGTCGTCCTGTCCCTGCAGCTGAGAAACACCCCCATAGCATGATGCTGCCACCACCATGTTTCACTGTTGGGATTGTATTGGGCAGGTGATGAGCAGTGCCTGGTTTTCTCCACACATACCGCTTAGAATTAACGCCAAAAAGTTCAATCTTGGTCTCATCAGACCAGAGAATCTTATTTCTCATAGTCTGGGAGTCCTTCATGTGTTTTTTGGCAAACTCTATGCGGGCTTTCATATGTCTTGCACTGAGGAGAGGCTTCCGTCGGGCCACTCTGCCATAAAGCCCCGACTGGTGGAGGGCTGCAGTGATAGTTGACTTTGTGGAACTTTCTCCCATCTCCCTACTGCATCTCTGGAGCTCAGCCACAGTGATCTTTGGGTTCTTCTTTACCTCTCTCACCAAGGCTCTTCTTCCACGATTGCTCAGTTTGGCTGGACGGCCAGGTCTAGGAAGAGTTCTGGTCGTCCCAAACTTCTTCCATTTAAGGATTATGGAGGCCACTGTGCTCTTAGGAACCTTGAGTGTTGCAGAAATTCTTTTGTAACCTTGGCCAGAGCTGTGCCTTGCCACAATTCTGTCTCTGAGCTCCTTGGGCAGTTCCTTCGACCTCATGATTCTCATTTGCTCTGACATGCACTGTGAGCTGTAAGGTCTTATATAGACAGGTGTGTGTCTTTCCTAATCAAGTCCAATCAGTTTAATTAAACACAGCTGGACTCCAATGAAGGAGTAGAACCATCTCAAGGAGGATCAGAAGAAATGGACAGCATGTGAGTTAAATATGAGCATCACAGCAAAGGGTCTGAATACTTATGACCATGTGATATTTCAGTTTTTCTTTTTTAATAAATTTGCAAAAATTTCTACATTTCTGTTTTTTTCTGTCAAGATGGGGTGCTGAGTGTACATTAATGAGAAATAAAATGAACTTTTTTGATTTTAGCAAATGGCTGCAATGAAACAAAGAGTAAAAAATTTAAAGGGGTCTGAATACTTTCCGTACCCACTGTATAATGGTATAAATGTTGCTTTCCAGCTCACCCTTTTCGTTTGATGCTGGCCAGCCACTCCACAAAATCTTTCGCCTTAATCTTATCAAGATAGTGCGTGAAGTCGCTGGTGAACGTCCCTTCTGAATGCCTTTTCAGGTTTCGGATAATGTTTCGTCCTTTTTCCATCTGATAGGAATGCCATCTAAGAAAAGCGGTGTTGATGAAGGTAAATTATTTAATTCACAGTCGATTTCAGTGCATTTTTCATATAGAGATTTCACAGACTTGAGTATATTTATTTAATTTATTTTTCAGCAGAAATGGCTACAGTAAAATGTAAAGGAGCTGTCATTTCCTGTCAAATATTGATTTATCAGAATGCCTTTATTTTGTGGAATCATATAAAATCTGCTAAAGTGCTGCTAAACGTCTGAACATGGCAGTATCCAATTATATAAACAGAGACTGAATACACACCTTGTTGGTCTGGTTTTGTCGACAACCATCTCTTTAGTGCTCGGACAGAGAAACAGGACCAGCATATACCACACGTGTAGGCTCATCCTTGGGTCGCCTAGTCAACAGTTAACCAAGAGCACAAACACACAGTTTATCCTCCTCAATCAGATACCAAAACATTGCATTTCTTAAGAAAGAAAAAAAAACTCACCTTCGGGAACTTTGACAGTGACACGCGTCCAATGAAGTGCTGTATTTGCTTGTCTGGAGCACATGCAGTGAAATATTGATGAAGCCACGGACAAACCCCTCTACACTTTGAAGAAAAACCGAGAGTGGACTAAACTGCAAGTACTGATAACTGTCATCTTATAAAGACATCAGGTGTCCGGGTGTGACATCTACTGTAGGTCACCTCCCACAGCTGATGATCCTCTTCCTCATTAGGGGGGTCTGAATCAAAGCTGATCTGAACTAGGATGACGTTTGACATGTGCTCTCTGGAGAGTTCAAATGTCAGAGCCCACTCTCACTTCTTCAGACGGTAGCAGGTGTGAAGAAATGGTGTTCTGGTGTCTGACGTCAAGACAATGACTCCTAAACTGTACTGTTCACTTTTTTTATATTTGAAATATAAGCCATTGAGTATATTCAGCTGCGGTGTCTCCCAGGCTGATATTTGGATGAACATTTGAGAATAGAGTAGATATTTAGTTCTGTCTTTGCAACAAAGTCTGGCAAGAACCTTACAGTAAAACATAAAACAGTTATGTAGTTTTTATTTAATTTATTACAAACTATAATGTACTATAGTTGCTGTATTGATGAAATGCAACATATTGCTTTTTTTTTAGCAGTGATTTCTTAATCTGATATTCTGGTACAAAGGACAACGTATGAAGCTATTTAAGGGTATTCAAGGCCAGGATCGGGCCTGATGTAAGAAACTCCGCTCAGCCTCGTCTGTGATGCTGGTGGTCTTGTGCCTTCTTAGACCAGAACAGGAAGGGTTTGATTTCTGTCTTCCTTATAACCTAAATATTGAATAATATTGCAGTCAGGCCTTTTCTCGAAAGGGGGAATAGGTTGAGAAAGCTCCATCTTGTCCCATCAGACCCTTCTTTGTCCCATGTATTTTTCCCATTGGACACTTCTTCTCCACCAGCTCACCTGCAGGCCTACCTATCTAATCTATCATTGCTCTCAATGAGATAAATATGTCGGTTTTTTTTTTCTGCATTTGTTAAGTTTTTTGACACGTTGTGGTTTTGCAATATTTGACCTGATAAGTAACAGTAACAGCTCATTTTGATTGAACATAAATAGCCAAGGTAGCAAAACATGGCGTAGATAATTAAGTCATTCAAATATGTTCCAAATTGCAAATATTTACATTAACAAATGCATGTTGTAAACTCTTGTAGCTTATAAATTGTCACAGATATTTAGTTGTAAGCACTCTTAACGTTGCCACAGCTAGCCTGGGCCTCAGTGGATGACTGCTATGAACGTTGTTTCAGGACGGGACAGAGTACACAACTGAGATGACATCCCCTCTCCAGCCCCCCCAAAAAACCTCACTCCTCCCAGCTGAACCATGTAAGTACAATTCAGACAATTCAACGTTGAGACTGACTTTTCCATCTCAACTTAAGTTTGCAACAATTTAAACCCATCAACTTGGTCTTGTTGAAGTTAAATGGTTAACAATTGTTCAGATCTTGTCAAGGCACTTAGTCATTGCTGTCTGAACACCAGGAGATGGTAGAAATACGCTACAAGCACTAGATAAGTTTCTTTCGAAAGATAGTCACCTCTTTATTTATTTGATTGACATACCTCATAGATATTTTCAATTCTTGCTTTTCATTTTTGCAAGTGTCTGTATGTGGCGTACTTCCATGCATTGGCCACTAGGTGTCAGACTTGAGCACAGCACTGCAGCGAGGTCTCTGCGCGGTCATGTCGAGGAGCCTTTCAATAAGACCTCCAGAGTAGAGTTGCTCAACCCTTTCCGAGACTAAAACCTTGTTTATTTTAAATCTCAAATTCTTTTAACCCCAGCAACTGTAACAACCTGTCAAATCTTAATTAATATTTAATTATGTCATTTATATTGTCAGATTAGGATGGTATAGCTGCAGATGTATTAGACAAAAATATTAATACATTTCAACATTTAATTTACTGTTGTTAAAAAGGAAACAAACAAAAATCCATCGAGGAAATGTTTGACAATCTTGTCCACTTTTCTATCAATCCGATGTGGGTGCCAAAGCTGAAGCATGAGAAACTCTGCTCTTGTATCTGCAGCCTAAAAGGTACAAAGACTTTGAGATGCCTGACATTATGAGATAAAGGCGCTGATGGAAGAGGCAAGTATTTGGCCATTTTGGTCAGTTAAAGAAGCTGGTGGCATGTTGGGATGATGCAGTCATATAGTATTAATGAGGAATGTCCTTGCAGGAATACACACACACACACACACACACACACACACACACACACACACACACCTCTCAACTCATACTAGCTATTCTCCTCCGACATTACCCCCGGGGAGGAGGGGTATAAATGTTTGAGTCTATATTCGTTATATATATATTATCTCTAACAGAAGATAGGGAGTTCAGTGCAGGGATCATATAGCTGAGGGTCATGCTTACATGGGCTGCACTGCTGTTCTCTCAGCTGCTGCTTGATAACTTGGTGCTGATTGATACATTAATATTGCATTGATCCGTGCCTTTTCTTTCACACAGGGGACTCCTTTGCCTCGCATCACGTGACGGCTCGGTAAGGGGGAGATCTTTGATGCAGCATCGGAGTGTCAGTGAGTGAAGTGTTATGTTGAGCTCGATCCTGTTCATTAACTTCATTTCCTGGAAAAATGTGAGACACAAACTGCATTTTCTCATTATTCTAAACTACATCTGAATGAAAAGACAAATAATGTACCTATCAACAGGATGGATGTTACGTAAGATGTAAGCTTGCTTTACATTGAAGAGAAACTCTCATGCAATGCTCTTATATGGATCGTGCCTCACTTGGGGGTTTGAGGGTCTGTGAACCACAGTGGATGCTACACATTAGACAATTTATCTGTAACAATAAACGCCTTCTCTGTCGAGGCATAGCAGGTCTTTGAAACGCCACAGGAGACGAAACAATAAAGCTATCACCTATAAACATCACGACTGAGGGCAGTGGTTTAGCCTGAGATTTTTCCTTCCATTTATTTGGTCTGTTAATGATAGGCTATCCGATTCCTATCTCCCTTTCCTGCTCTCTCCCCTCTTCTGCTCCCTGCCGTAGCCTGGAGGACTGTTTTGGCGAGCATCTGTAGGCAGGCTGTTGAATGGGCTCCATTCTTGAAGGGCCTTGTGCTCCAGCGAGCGCACTCGGGGCATGGACGCTCGGCGGCCCTGACGGAGAAAGCAGAGCCGGTACAGCGGGGGTGGGGAAGAGGGCGAGACGCAAGGACACAGCAGCTTACGTTAGTTGTGAATTTTTCTCCGCATCCCCACTAAATGTTGTTGCCTCCCGGTTCCCTTTTCCTTTACTCCATCTCTTGTCCTCTTTCTTTTATTTCCCTGCAAATGCATATGGAAGACAGACCTGGTGGTCTTTGATTTTTTTTTCTCCCTTATAACTTAAATACTCAACAAAAAGCTTCTGTAGCATGGAGTCGGGCCTTTTCTCCGCTGGGGGAAGAGGTGGAGGGTGTGGTGGAGCGGTCGCCTTGGGTGGATATGGTTGTGGTGCAGCCGAGGATGAAGTCTATTTACAGCAGTTTTGAAGAATGCTTGTGGACAACTGTGGTCTCAAACCTCAGACACCAAGTGATTGCGTCGTACGTTTTCATAGCCTCAAGTCATTTTCTTGGGGCGAAGAGAGAGCAGGGGGGGGGGGTGTTTCAGAACAGTTTGAATGTTCATCTCACCGAATTTTACGAGAATTTATTTTTGTTTTTTTCCCAAAAGTATGGCAGTAATATTTTCTGTCTGTTTGAGGCAGTTAATCAGAAGTAAAATCCTCTTGTAACACAACATTTGAGTGATGTAACTCATTTGAATTAGCTTTGAAGACGTTTGCACATCCTTTCCTGTTGATTGTGTGGTTGTGAATCTGGGATGTCTCGTGTCTGCCCTCGTGGTTTGCTGGTTCAGATGTTGGATCAATGTGTTTGTGTCTGTGTAGGGAGGCTCGCAGCTGAGCTGTAGAAGGTAATGGGATTGTAAGTGTCTGGCAGAGAGGAGGAGCGATAATGAAATGAGGGGCCAGGGCTGTCAGAGCGAGAGATTTTAACTGACAGCCACCATCTAGCGTGCCGTTTGTGTACATTGTTGTTGTTGTTTTTTACACGTGTGCATGGGAACGTGTGCGTATGATTTCATGTGTTTATGTCCACGCAGACACAGCGCTTGCTTTCACAAAGTCACTGCTCCTGCTGACAGTCAGAGAGGATCACAGGAGTTAATGTTTGTCATTAGCTCTCTGCGTTTGTCGCTCTGCCGCAGTGCTGAACATGCTGTAACTCAGCATGTTACAGCGGCGAAGACGTGATCTACTCTGCTGATAGTTCTTATACCAAAAGGCAGATAGATATGGCAATGCTGTCCCTGCCGATGTCAACACAGTCACTCCCTGTCTGTTTACTTGATGCATGTTCCTGGGAGGTAGAGTTTAGCTAAGCTGTAAGAAAGAGGTTATAGATTGTCATCGTACAATTTGTACTGGGCTCTTGGAGAAGCGGTGACCAGTTGGGCTATCTAAACTAAATCCAAAAAAAGCCCTTCATCTTGTTGTTATATCATATTCCAAATCCTTGCAACACTCCCCTGGCCATTCTGTGAGTTGCCCTCCTTCTGTCCATACTTTGAAATCATAATATCAGTGCATAAACCCTATATGTATCCTATTGTGATTTGATTTGGACAACAGAAATGGCAGATTAGTCTTAAATCCGCCCAAGTGGATAATCCACTCATCTCTAAAGCTCATGCATTGAGGGTTCCTCGTAATTGCCGCTCACGGTCGAGGGAGCAGGAGTGCCCAGCTTACCCACGAGCAGGAGAACAGGGCTGCTCTGCTTCCATACTGCCATACATGTCTACTTATTTAAAGTGCGGTTGACCCTGTTTTTTTGCCCCGTGTGCCTCTTCCCATTGTGTTCTATCTGATTGATGTTGACTGGGGTCACCTAAGCCCATGCAGGGGATCACGGCACAGTGCGCAGGGGGCTAAATGTTTACATGCATTCATTTGACTTTACCCAGGGGTCTGCTGGCCCAATCCAGGGTTCGCCCTGTGGACAGGCAGGCTAGGCCGTATGTCATGCGTTTCTTCACCACTGGTTTGAAGGTCAGACCAGATTATGGAGGGTAGTTAGGAAGAATAAATACTCTTTGTGGGCAGCTCCTTCCCTTGTGTTTTGGCTCTGAGACATCAGCTGTGACACCAGACGTGGCTCTTAACATGAGTGGGTTGAGAAACATGTATGACACTAATGTTGCTTCTCCGTTGACATTAACCTGACAGTCATTACAGAAAAATGGGTGTTTCAATTATGCACTTATGTGGAGCCACATGGTGACAGTGAAGAAGAGAGATGAACAAATGGTAAATAGTTGAGCTTTAAAAAGAAAAGAAAAAGAGCCCCAGGGATAGAAGGTTCAGGACGGGCACAAACAGATCTGTTTTCAGTGGTTAGGGTGGAGGTGAAAAGTCAGACAATGCCACCGTCACTTACATACAAAAATATGAAAAACAAAGAGATTGTTGATTTTGAATCGTAGCTTGAGGCTGTTCATCAGATGTCATGCAGCTCTCTCCTGAGCCACAGAGCGCTGTACACAACTCTTTTTTTCACGCACGCAGAAGAACTCCCCGAGACCTGTAAACGGACTCTGATGTGTTTCTCTTTCAGCGTCTGTGTCAGAATATTCTGTTTATATGTGTAGTTGCTATAATTCAATATAATTTATTGTCTTTTAATGGAATTATATTGTTCTGAAGTCATATATTGTGATACCCAAATCACTTTGTCTGAATTGATAGAAACCACATACTAACTCAAATGTCTCAGAATAGCTGATCATTTTGTACTTAAGTTCTTAATAAAATTAGAAAATATTCAGTACTTTTAGTAGTATTTCATTCACACAGGAGTAGACAAAAATAGACTTTACCACATGGTTAATTCATATAAACTTTTTCTATGGATAGCTTTCTATCACCTAGAATATGGAATATCACCCGGCCAGCCCTACGTTGCATGTGTATTGACCGTAATGAGCTGACTACAGTTACTGGGTGTTGCAGCAGCAGCTACTCCTCAGCACTGTTATAATCCACCAAATTATTTAACAGCCAGCCATTGATCCACCTGGTAAACATTCATTGCTTTCAAACTGATTTTCCACTCTGTCTAGAGATCTCTCTCTCTCTCTCTCTCTCTCTCTCTCTCTCTCTCTCTCTGACACTCTCGTGCTTAAGCATTGGAATGCGAGTGTGTGGTGTGTTTTTTTTTTTTTAAATGAATGTTAACAGGAGAGTGGGGGAGGGGTAGCTGATTGGAGTCTGAGTGAGCGAGTGCTGGTAGAATGCGGTTACTAGTGAGAGAAGAATAGGACAGAGAACAGACAGTGTGTGTGGTGGTAAGGTATAGAAATGAGAGGTTGTCTGCTATTTCTCTCACCCATTAACCAGACACGACCATTGTTGCGCTCACTTCCCACTGGCACACTGTTGCTGTGACTGACGGCCCTCTGTATGTCTGCCACATGGTGGGCCGCTGAATGGGGGAATGCAAAACGTCGGTGCTTTGTAGAAACAGCTTACCTCAACTCTTTATGTTGCAAAAAGCTTTCACCTGCGCTTCACTTAACACTTTCGTAATTGCCTTTTTGCTTCACAGCCCTGAGGCCAAAATAAAACGTGAGTGCTGTTTTTAGAAGCCATTCAGATGATTACAGATGCAGTTGGATCTTATTTTTTATTGATTTCCAAGTTGGTGGATGTCAGATTTCATGTTCTGGTCTTAGTGACTTATGTAGTACAAGTGATTTTCTTTGTTTTCGTGCGTACAGACATCTGCTATGTATCCACGACTATATGTCTGTGCACGCACCCCGTCTTAGTAATTGCAGCACCATTCGTGACAGGCCTGGTGGGAACAGCAGCGTCTAGTAACGATCATTTCTGGCACCACACTGTGAGCTCCTCCTGAGAAGTGTAGCCCCCATCCCCACCTTTTTAATACACCCACTGCACACAGCCAGGGTGGCGGTGGGGGAACACGGAGCGGGAGTCGAGGCGTGCGGAGCGACTCTCACGGGCCGAGGCCGTCTCATGGAATTCCAGAGCCGGAGCAGGAGGCAGAGAGGAGGCTGCAGGGGGAAACAATGGCCAGGGACATCTGTCATGCGTGGATGCACTCCCCTTCACTTACAATGGGGTCCCGGGGACCAGCCAGTGGTGGCTTTCTTTTCTCTCCCCTCCTTTCCGGGGACACTTCTGGCCCCTACAATAGGCCTTTTGTCCCCTCCCCGCTTTTTGCCAACGTTTAACCCTTCGAGTCTGCTCCTTTTTCTGCCTCTTCTTTCTGTCTCCGCTAGAAAACAAAACAGAGTCGAAACCGCGACTATTCATTCGCCTCCCTCTGCTTCTGTTTTTCATTATGACTTTTGGCTCCGTCTCTAGCTGTGCGCCGCGCTCTTTGCATGACTGTGTTGAGACCCTCTTTATGTGTTGCGTTTGTGTTTACGAGAGAAATGAGCGACAGAGGATGGAAATAATTCCTGCGCTCCTCATCCTGTTCTGTGCATGGGAATAAAATAAAAGCGCCACAGTCCGGTGCTCCCTTGACACTTTCAACGGATCAGATATCGCCACATGTGAGTCCGTGGGCTTCAGCACAACATGGCAGTAGCCTCTGGCACTTGAGACGCCGTCCCGGCTCAATATGCTCCTTAACCTCAGTGGTGTCCTCTTTCCACCAGGTAGCCACGTTTCTAGGGCGCCGGGCCACTAAAAGGGTTGTCATCACACACTTGCTGCCCGTTGATGCGACACAAATTATCTTCACCCGTGTGTGACACCTGGCAGCGTAGTGAGCTGTGCGCATGGATGACAGGAGTGTGTGTACTGTGAGTTTCTAATCAGTACCATTGCTTATCAAATCTATGATGATGTTGGGGCCACAGCTCTGCACTGGCTATGGGATGTAATTATACTCGGATCCTCTGCGCTGTCTCTTTCTCAGTGTTTTCAACACTCATCAGCCTGATGTAAATTGCAAATTGATTTTCCCCCCCGCCTCTCATTCTTAAGGACTTAAGGGGTTCAAGCTGGTCTACAATTGATTGGTCAGATTGCAATTTATTATTGCTGTCAGCAACGAGACTTTTCAAGGGGAGACCTTGCAGTCCACTGGGTACACTGAAATCATCACCTTTCCTGTGCCAACTTGACAAAGCAGAAACCAGCCGTGCATGGAGACTAATATCTCTATATCTAACTATGGTATGTAGTAAAAACCCCTCTGAAGCATAATTTGGGTTGACCTAACATGTGCGTCGCCCTGCTTTGGGAACGGCACGCCTTGAAAAGTTTCCAAATCAGGTGTGTACGATGAAGGAGTAGAGATTCCACAGCATCTATCACAGATCTAATGCTTGTGCTTCCACTCCCATGCCTCACCCGGCTCCATAATGGACTGACTGGCAAGCTGGACTGCTGTGTCCTGTCCTGGCAGCTAATTGCTGCCAGCTGCTGGAGGGGTCGAGAACAAAGGGCTGTTTGAAAAGGTGATCTGTTGATTGGAGAAGCTGTCCAGCCCCCTTCTTTTTTTTTTTTTTTTTTTAATGGGATGTGCATCACATGAGATGTGACATCTGTGTATAGCGCTGTCTCATTCTCGCACACATGTCCCCGAGGCCCCAGCGCACTGTAACACCAGCCCATCTGTGCTGTGTAAGTGGACAGACAAATGAACTCAAAAGAGTGAGCGACAGGGCAGAGTGTGCCTGAGTAAGGGGAAAGGTGGTGCAGGGTCATGTCACAGGGTTGGAGAGAGGAGCTGGAAGGTGTGTTCAAAAAAATGTTGTGTCGTGATTCCTGCCTTGACACATACCTATGTAATTTTATCACATAGGTATGTTAATGAAAGCAGCTACATACATCTGGGGATTATCTTATCTGGGTCCACAATCTTTTCACTGGTGCACATACCTTTTTAACTAGCTCTAAGAGAAGGTGGAGGGGTCGTAGGAACAAATGTTTCATGTGAGTGGCTGGGTCAGAGCACGTGTTGATATGGAAGCACGCCTTGTTGGCGATAACATTCTTGTCTTTTCCCTGTCAGCATAAATATTTAAGCAAAGCTGTCAGTGGTGCTCCCTCAGAGGAAGGAGAGAACAAGAGAGAAAGGTGGGGGAAAAGGCAAAGAGAAAGATAAAGGCCTCTGACTGATGCCTGTCTGTCAACAGATCTGTACTCTGTGGCTATAACCAGGACCCCTCGCATGCAGACAGGTCCTGTGTGTGCGTCTAACACCTCTCCGAGTCGTCTGCCTGATCGAACAGCCCTCCAGGCGTCCTGTTATGACAGCTCTCTCTCCGCCTAGAGGGACCTCATCTGGGGCGAGTTCTGACAGGGAGGCCGCTTGGAATAGCTCTGATGAGAGGCGAGCACAGACCTTCATCATACTGCTGCTGCTCCCTGTCACTCTCGCTTTCTGTCTCTGTTTCTGTG
This sequence comes from Anarrhichthys ocellatus, assembly GCF_004355925.1. Classification (NCBI taxonomy): domain Eukaryota; kingdom Metazoa; phylum Chordata; class Actinopteri; order Perciformes; family Anarhichadidae; genus Anarrhichthys; species Anarrhichthys ocellatus. Next base: position 11,775,205 of record NW_022280035.1, on the reverse strand, counting down.
TGTGCATGCTTGTCTCTTGTTGGTTTGTCTTTGTGCAAGTGTGATAGCGTCTGGAAGAATTGCTGTGATAAAGCTAAAACAATAAGACAACATTTATACAGTAACAAAGTTTACATGCACACAAATATACTGCATATAGATTTTCACTGCAGGTATTTAATGCCATAATTAAAATATAAATCATGTACAGTTGAGCATTTGACAATTGAGATAAATGATGGTAGATGAACTACAGTTAAGTTGTACACTTTAACAGCGTACTGAATTATAGGATTGTGATCATTGCCAAAAGAAAATGGGAAAAAAATCACCGTAACATGTCAGGTTATGTCTTTAAATTTAACTTTAATAGCAATATTGCAATGAAAATGTAGTGACATGCAGAGGGCTTGCTTTTGTTTTTGTTATTTGTACCAAGGACTCCCTGGAAAGCAGTATTGATACTGAATGAATTATCCAGATGAGTTACAGTTAACTACACAGATGTTGATCGGTTTTCAATGAAGCAGGTTGCAGGCACTGGTCATTTGAGTGGCTCCCCAATACAACGTGTGTTTTTTGACTAGTTTTAGTGTTTGATGTTATATGGTATAACTATGATTGTATTCATATACGTATGTTGAAAATGAATTAGAAAAGTAAAGAAGTAAAATACCAAATATGAAACCTTTATTTCCAAAAAATTAAACGAATCACATTTTATATATAAAGATGCAGAGATTGCAATTTTCTTGGCCGATCCTGACTTCAGAGTTTTTAAAAGTGTGACTTGCCGATTAGGATTGAACTGTACTGTAATGAACAGCAATTGTATATTTTTCACCAGCGTCCTGAAAAATGATTCCAACTGTCCCGAAGTCTGTGTTAACTGTCAAAAATTCTAAATGTTATCCTTTTACTTTGGTAATGTCATCCATATTGATTATTTGCATTAAAAACACAATTCAAATTATTATGAAATAAATTACTATATATATTTTTTACTTGCTTTGATTAAAAAAATCTTGGCATTAGTAGTTTTATTATATTATAAACAGCTTAGTGCTAGTGTTAGGAAGTTAAAAAAGTTAATAAATCTATTTTATATTGTTGTGAAAACATCTCTTTCAAACCTTTATTCAAGTTTCTTGACAAATACGATTTTTACAAGATTACATTTGAATCTATCGTGATAGAGTTATAATTTACCTGTGATTACTCTGAGCAGCATGCATTGAATGAATTACAATTGATTTAAGTGCTGATTACTTCAGGTGTTTCACATAATGTAATGTTCCTCAAAGCTTACACTTAACTGAAGAACTTGCACACAGACAACACGTGTGTGGCTGTGCTGCTGTGTGCCAACATTAACTGGCATGCGGTGGCGGCACATATAATAAGAAATTGAATTGTGTCAGAATTATGTTAACTAGACTAAAACGGTATCTCTCTCTCTCTCTCTCTCTCTCTCTCTCTCTCTCACACACACTCTCCTATGTGATTTAAATCAATTAAATGGGTATCAGTGAAGAATCTATACATCGTCGCTGTCCACAGTTACTGCTTTCTAGTCTCACCAGAAGCCTGAGATTGGAGTAGATCTTTCAGTGTGATATCTGACAGACGCGCTCAGTTTAGTCTGTACAGTTCTGTATGTTACCACCTTGTATTTTGACTCGGTTACTTTCAGCTTTTGGAGATTAGTCTCTAGAATTACTGTGGTTGATGATCAGTCAATTAGAGAAAGAACAATCCGATTATTGTGTGAATTTATTACAAGATATTGGCTGTTCTATGAGACTTGTTGAGCAAGATGCTGCTTTCCATTAGATTGATTATCAGCCATTTCATAATATATATTTATACTGTGTCAGCAAATGTAATGAACTAGACATTAAGTCCTGCCTCTGCAGGACTAGTTGTGATTGACATTGTGAGGGTGAGATAAGGAGATCAGAGCAGTAAACATGTCCTTGACAGAGCTCTGGCTTGGCCATAGTTAACAGATCATCCAGCACCATCTGTGACATCCCCAGAAGCAATTATCTGCTATCACATCCTTGCTGACCATCTATATTAAAACCTGCTCACAACACCTGAGATTAACCCACACTTGCACCTCTCCTGCCATAATCTCGCCTGTCCGCCAGCCCTCGTTCTTCTCTTACATGGCTTAGTCAATAGTGTGTGGGTGGGTGGGGGGGGGGGGCTGATTCAGGGTCAGCTTGCACCTTGTTCTACGTATTCAGCCATTCTGCTGCTGCCACTGGTCTGCTCTACGATCATAGCTATGGCTGTCATAAAATGTCCTCTGCCTGAAAATGACTATAAGCAATGCTATTACAGGCGGAGGTTGAGAGAGAGAGAGGGGGGGGAGGGGGTTGGCTGTAAAAGTAGCATCGTGGACTTGTCCCTCAAATGGCACCTGAAGGTCAGCGGCCAGCCACGGAGATCCAGCTGTGCTCTAAGCCTCTCTCTGAAACTGAAACACTGTCTTTGCTTTGCTTCCCCCTTTATCTTTGATTAATCCCCTCGTTTATGGAATGTCAAACAATTGTATGAAGCCTGAACCTCATTCTCTAATGCTCTCCTTCTACTTTGCACTCTGAGGGAGTTTCTTAACTATTTAATCCTGGTGTACATTTCTGTTAGTGGTCGGACTTTAATTTGATATGAGAGAAATGAGAGCTGTACCACACAGTAGCTGTAGAAATACATCAACATATCATTTGTTTGAATCGTTTCTTACGCATGTTTGCAAATTCTTTCATTCCCTTTTCAAGCAAAGCAAACCTCTTGCTGTCAGATGGTGAGATCCGTGTGCGCCGCGCGCCTCAAGCCTAGAAAATGAACTGACCTTCAAAGTGCAGCGGGTCACATAGGCGGCATGCATGATGTCTTGTGATGATGTCAAAGGGAAAGGTAGTGAAACGGCCCTGACAAAGAGCAGAGCTGCCATGGCTCAATGAGAACTGTGGGTGAATGGGGAGATGGAATTGAGTTGAAGCTCATGCACATGGCTTTAGTTGTGTGAAATGTTGTTTGCCCGCTGCTGGACGATGCTCCGGGCTGCTCTCTCTTTGTGCGCTGTCCTTGTGTTCCTTCCTTGCTGCAGCCTGTGAGAGGTACATCCAGCCGAGCCTGCTAAACAATATGGACTTGGAGTCAGTACGCTCCTTCCACTAACAGAAAGTGCTATCGCACATTGTTTTACTGTGACTAGCAGGCCCTCACTACAGTATCAAAGCTTTGACTTGAGTGACTTGAATATGGAGGATTTGACTTAAAAGCTCCATGTCTTTCAGTGCATGTTCTTCTCTTTGCAGGGGCCATTAAGCTATCAAAGATGTGGCCTGTGAAGAAATGAAACATTGTCCAGAGCTGGAGAATTCCTCTGAGCTGGGGGAGGATAGAGAGAGAGAGAGAGAGAGAGAGAGAGAGAGAGAGAGAGAGAGAGAGAGAGAGAGAGAGAGAGAGAGAGGGAGGGGGGGGGGATGGGAGGTGGAGGAGAGGGGAGACGATGATGATGGACAGACACGGGGGAGCCCCCCCAGTATCAAAGCAGCAGGAATGTGCGGCGGGCTGGTAGGACCTGGAACGCTCTTCTAACCCTCTGATCTGATGTGATGTGTGAAGTGGAGGGGTGAGTCAGAGCTTAGCACTGCACACAGCACCCGAGATACAGACCAGGGCTACAGGCGTACAGCTGGTTACCAGACTTGAACCAGCATCACTCAAGAAGAAGAAGAAGTGGTAAATAATGATAATAAACCTGGTCACTTTCATGGAGAGCCATCATTCATCTTTTGCTATGGGATGTGTTGTATTATATGAGCATTTGTTATGCTTTGATGGATGCATAAAAAAAAAAGCACAATACGCTTCAGAGCATCAGTACATGTTTTAACCTTGTGATACCTCTCGCAAAATCCGAATCTATTTAGCCAGATAAAGATGTTGGTCAGTGATTACTATTTAACCCAGTGTGATGATCTACGGGTACTACCTTCCTCGTCCCACTGGTGTTTGGTGGTTAATACGTATGGAGGAATCAGGGCTCTGCTGCTTAATTGACCGGGGCAGCTCTCCATTGCTGCACGGGGTCATGGGCCGGCTGGAGACTCGGCACCTCCGCACCATTTTATTTCCCACTAATAGACGAAGCCCAACTCCTTCTCCGAGTGTTCAATCACAATGAGAGAGATACACATGGAGTGTATCTCTTTGACCTGACTCCTATCCCTTTGTGGACAGAGACAGACGGAGAGAGGGAGGACAGTGCTGTCTGTGGTCAGCCATTACACAGATGCCAAGAGCTTTTACAGTATCTGTCCAATTATGCCTCTACATCCGCATCTGCTTAAGTCCATTTGCTTTTACTTAATGCCCCCACTATTCCCCGATGCTTTGTTCTTTACTCCAAATACAAATCTCTCTATCCATCTCCTTTCCTCTCTCTCCACCTCCCCACTGAACATGTAAGCCGCCTCTCACCACTGACTGCAGGGTCATTAGCCACCGGAAATTTTGGCTTTGTTTCTCGTGGCTTTGTTTTTTTTTACCTTCGCCTGGAACAAAGGGGAAACATTCAATAGTTATTGATTCGGAGACATACAACTTTTACTGGAGATCCCATTTAATCACAAAAGCTGATTTATTGTAGGCCCTCTGACAATCCCATTAAATTGCTGTCTAGCTAATCAAGTCCATTCTTTCTCCTCGCGGACTAATCTTTTATAGGGCCAGCAGAACAAATCCCGTCAGTAACAGGATTTGTGGGGAAACGGAAGCTTCAGGGCTGCCTCGTCTTACCGTAAATGTAAGAAATCACACAAAATGATGAAAAATATTCACCCTGAGATGGTACCCTTTGTCTACTCTGCTGAACGATTTGCTTTTACCGGTAAAACAAACTTAGTGATGAGTGATTCTCTCCAAGTGATGCTGTTTTGATAAATAGATTATTTACAACATAGCTGGAAAAACCTCATTTAAAGTTTTTATTTAATGTGATAGATTATCCAAATGTAATCCAAATGTATAATACTAGTAATAGGATGAGAAACTTGACGGTTTGACATGTGTAGCATTTTTCTTTACAATCAGACTGAGCTCACCAGTGAAATGTTGTCCGTTTAAAATTTGGATTAACTGCATTTTGGAAAATTCATGCTGTGTCTTCATCTGCAGGTGTTCTGTTACGAACACATTGTTTTATGTACGTCTCATGTGCAGCTTGTCGTCAGATTTAGATGAGGTGATGCCAGACATAGCAGGCCCCAAAGCCTCTCATAATGAAATTGTTCTAGTAAACCTTTATGTCCCCCCCCCCCCCTGCATGTTGTGTGTGTACATCCCTGCTTTATGAGTCACTCGCTCGGTGGGCTCCAGCCCATCCACTAAATGAAGTGGAAACCCAAAAGAAATGATGATGGAAACCTGGAGACACATGACTGAATTTTATGACGTGCTGATAAAATGTCACTAGGTCTCATTGGATAACTTCAGGAATGATACAATTGAAGCATGTTATTGCTTTATTTCCTTTCATTTCCCTTTGAGACATCCATCCCCCCTTTTTTGTTGTTTTTAAATCAATCCTACATCAATATGTTGAGTGTTCCAGCTGTGCATTAATTGCGTATTTCAGCTTTGCATAAATCCAGTATGACTCCCAAGTACAGTACTTTTCTGTTTGTGTGGCACCTCAGACTGTTGTGTTGTCATTTTGTCTGTGAAGGAAAATGTCAGTTGTAACATTTCCATTTGAGCAAAATGATGTTATTTTAGATTGTATGTGATAAAAAGCTGTAATTGCTTGCTGTTGCAGTACCTTAGTAGAAATTCAATACTGTCAATAGAGTGCATTCTGTGTCATTTACTGTTAGTCCGCTGAGCATGTTCATTTTGATTGTCCTCTACAGTGAAACACTAACTGGGCTGCAGGGTATCAGTCGGCTTCTTGTTTCCAGTTATGCTGGTGTCTCTTCAAAATAATGAATTTCTGTGCTGCCCCATCTTTGTGTGCAAGAAACATAAAACATTTACATTAGACATTTACTACAGCCACGCATCGATCACAAGGTTAGAGGGACGATGTGGCTTCTCTGCACAAATAAAGCTATAGCCACACTCCTTTGTGAGCCCATGGACACAGTTAGGGTCAGGTGTTTCCAAATATGGGAGCATATTGTCACAGACGATCCTTGGCCTTAATAATAAGATATCTAGTGTTGATCTAAGCCCGGCACCCCCCAAGACACACACGGGACAGAGTGCTGCCTCTGCAGGCCGCTCCATAAGTCCAGCTCAGCACCTTTGGACCTCAGTGGAGCGACCATTGATTTGATCTCCTCACTTATTCCACCATTGACATAGATACACTGTGTCAGAGCTCCTTGACAGAATACATCTTAGTCAGTCTAAACAGGCTTATTGTCAGCAGACACTCTAAGGTTTTTCCTTTGGTGTTTATGGAGATTTTCAGCTTCTAATTCAATAGCAGCAGTGCTAAGCTTTAGAAGGTGATTGCATCTCTCCCTTCTGATTTGCATACCAAGAGTGGGTTCCCACTGGAAAGATCAAGGCAATCTATGTGGCCAATGCTGGGCTGCTGCAAGGAAGACTCTGTCGATTCCATTAAAGGTGGGGCCAGATGTTTGTCATTACCTTTATTGATAACCACAGGGTCAATACTGCGATTTATTCTGCTGGGATAGGACTAAGCTTTAGTCACAAGTTTCACCAGGGCGTGATCAATAGTACACAATGGTCAAGTACAACATGACTACATATGAACTGAGAGCATCAGCAAAGCTGTAAATCTATCACAAAGTTGTGTGGTCAGGTGTTCATACTCACTGCAGAGGAACTATAAAAAGCTGTTGGGTGTGTTTCATTTTCTACTACAAAGTCCACAGCCCTTGACTTGTAGCACAGTGACATTTCATTGTGAAATAGCTATGCACAGTTTGCCAGAAGCACACTTTACATGTTGTGTTCCCTCATTTGTTTTGACATGTTTTACATCATCTCTGGATAGTCGTTCTGTACTGGAGGTCTTCTAAAAACAGCCCTTTAAAATTGAAAGTATACACTCTTGAATTACCTTTCTCACCATGACATCACTCTCTGTCACAAGACTGATCTGTTGCACAACGTGTGACTGTTGATTGCAGAGGAGCTGCCTTCAAGGCTCATATGCCTGCAGTCATTCAATTTTATATTGTCTTTACATAACAGAGAAATGTTGAATTTAAGTCTTGATGATTGTAATGTAGTTGCTACTTTATGTGTTGACAGATAGATCTTAGAGCTTATTATTATATATTTTTTCCACTTGTTAATTACCTGAAGTAACTTGTAAAGCCCCTAATATCTAACTTTAAACACAGGGTCAGAGTGTTGACAAAATGTGGCTAAATAATAAGAAGTTTGCTGATAAATGTTTTTAGTTAAAACATGAAAGTCCTTCTTGTGTAGCCTATGCAGTGAAGTCAGTGTAGCTGTTTGTCCACAGCAGTGTGTCCTGAGCTGGATATTCCTCTGGTGGCTGTGCTCTATAAGCGGAGGGCACTGACAGCACCTTCTGAATAGACGCTGAGTCGCCGGACTGGACCAAAATGTAATTACCTCTCCCTCACAATGTCACACTGCAGACCTGAGCCTGACAGCAGCCTCAAAATGGAACGTGCTGGGATTGAATTAACCTCCAGCTGGGAACGGTGTTGTTGTGTGTGTTGGTGTGTGGTGTGAACCGCACCCACGCCTTTTCCATGCCTGCAATTCACGGGTTTTTCTTGAACCCACACTGCCACATTATTATGCAGCACACAATCGGTTTCTGAAATTGCTTGGGCAAGCAGCGTTGTTTTGTGGCATTTTGTGACTTTTGGCCCAACCAGCCAACCAAAGGAATCGGCTCAGACCACTGTGTAATACACTCTCACACTGACGTACTCGGCTTTCTGGTTGTGCAATCCGGTAGCAGTGCTGCTAGAACATTCTCCCTCCCGGAGCTTCATAGCCTCATTGCTATGATAATAGCTTCAATAGCTCCAAAGCCATTAGAGTCAGTCTATCCCTGTGAGTGACAGTAATTTGCTGCTCAGAGTATAAACCTTTGTCATAGTCTTTAACATCCAACAGATTATGGTGCAGTCACTTATTAAGATTGATTGATTAATATTTTCATGATGTGATTTATTTGCTGGGGAGTGTACAGTGTGCGCTGGCTGAAAGGGCTAATGTAATGTAATGGGGACTTAAATGAGCCATTAATCTGGCAAACCCAAGGGTAAAGGGACAGCACAACAGGGCTCATGTGAGCATGATGTAACCAAGAAGTGGGGAGTTGCAGATGATCACAAATTATTTGTGATTTCATACTTTAACTGGAATTGAACCTATATTGAGAGGTCTTTCATGAAACTAAATATCCCCTCAATTACATCAGGTTTCTATCACTACTAGAGAGATGTATTTCTCAAAATGCTCCATCAAAAGCAGTTTGTTCGTAACGTGAGGGCAGGGGCAACCAGGGGCTTTAAAAGGAGATACCAGGTGCTCCAAGATCGGAAATGGAAAAGGGAGATAACACTGTGGAGGTGGTGATACACAATTATCTGTGGTGGGTGTTGCGTATTATAAATGACCCTGTGAGACCAGAGAGGGAGGTGGGAGCCAGCGATCTGTCGGGGGCTTCCTGGCTGTGTAATTGAAAATCATTCAGACAGCTGTACAGTTTAACCTTGGAGGACTATGGTCTTAGTCAGTAATTGATGGATTGGCGTGTAAAGGAAAAGCTTTACAAAACACCAAAAGAGGCAATTCAAAGAAGTGCTTTAATATCTCTCTGGTGTGCCTTGGCATTATCCTTGAATCACTTCTATCATCCAACAACACAACATTTGGCCTTTAGCGCTGACTCATTGTATTGGGATGTTTGTAACATCGATGTGTGGGCTGATGTTTTTCTTGAACAACAATCTTTTCAGTTCTGCAAATCACCACAAGAGCAATGGCTGAAGAGTAGGATTCATGTGATGTGGAGCAGGACTTCTGTTGAGCTCACTGGAAGGCCAACTGGAAGTCTGTTTGTGATGAAGATCGTAGGTGAATTGGGTGGGAAAGGGTTGTATCGATCTGACACTGAAATGATGGCTGACAGCATGGGAAAAAGGAACAGTTTTAAACGTTGGCAGCAATGAGGTAATTGACTCACAGAGATTGTGGCAGAATCAGATTGCTACACCCTATGTCAGCTGGTTGGAGCTAGGAGCAGGAACAAACAGAGACAGAGAGGGAGACTAAAGAGTAAATAATAGAGTGAGCATAAATATGGTCGGTCTTCCTGGTTGATCTTTTGCTGAACTTCATAATAATCCCATTTATAAAGAAGCTTGCGTTAGTGACGGATACAAGCCAGCGAATCAAGTGACTGATCTCCAGGAAGTAATATATCTCTCCGGCCAGTCGGAGCAGAATTCTGTCTCCTTCCTCCTTGCGGAGGGCCGAAGTAGTGTGGTCGTCTCTTCCCTCATGGAACCAGATGCATTATTGATGGATGGCTGATTGGGAACTCAATTACACAGAGATTACTGGTCTGGCAGACACTGGGTCTCTGCTACCCTGTCGGAACGATTGAATTAGAGCACAGGAGAGGAGGGAAAGTGTCCTTCAGAGACGTCTCTCCTCTCTCTGCCGACCTCCTGGGGATGCCAAACGGCCACAGCCTAGTTCATTCTGTGACAAATGACCTTCCCGACAACTGTAGGTGTAGCTGGGCAGCCACCTGGCTGGATAACGCTACACAGAGCCGTGAAATGAAGCTTATTACAGGCCAACCAGTGTCTGGACATTGTGGTGTGGTTGTACGTTTTGCGGCTGTGCTTTTGTGGTGGATTTAGCGATTGTGCATGTGCGTGCACATGTACGTGTTTGTGTATTCCTCAGTATAATTTGATGCATGAAATGACAGCTGCTCTTCCTCCTTTTAATACTGAAGAAGATGCAATGATGAGAAAGGCCGGCAATGCGAATGTATGTGCATAAATATTGGCATTTCACCAAATGTCATTCATATAACATGGCCCAGCTGAATGAGAATCGTGCCTTGCAGGGTCGTATGCTATTACAAGTTTAATGTGAAATCTGGATCGAAGAAGATGAGAGAAGGGGGCCTCGGCATCTGAAATGGAAGCATTCATCTTCTTTTTCTGTTGGTCAGCAAATGTGCTGAAAGGAAAAAGCAAGGCAAGAAAAAGCTGATCTCAAAGAAGAGAAATCATTTTATACCAGACGACACAGTGAAGCCTCTTTCACCTTTCGGTCTGGTACAACTGGCTATCATGGGCTTCTGTTTATTGCATTCACCAGTAAAGATATGGAAGACCAATCTGTGCCTGTGGCTTCACATTTCTGCCTCACAGAGCTTTTTCTTCGAGGAAAATGCCATTTGTTTTAGAAAGTCATTTGCAGATGCACTTTTCTTCCTGTATAATTTGTGACGAAAGCACATGTATGATGAAGGTTTTCCATCCCTTAAAGTGTCTTAGTGTATTGTTGCTATGTCAGTGTGTCAGTGAAGAGAGCGAGTCTTGAAAGAGACCATTGTTCTGGTTCGCGTTGTCAATGGAGACAGGGCCATAGCTGGGATTAGGTGGACAACAGGCAGCTTTCACCAGGCTCCTGCTTTGTCCAGGTCTTCTCCAACAGACTGGACACTTTAGAAAAGACACCCCGGTGTGTCTTGCCCCGCTCTGTTGCCCCCTTTTCCCTGAACACTGGGCACAAGTCAGACCCTGGAGAAAAGGTTTAGTAAGGAGTGGAGAATGGCCATTAGCTCCCTACCAACCTCTGTTGATGGAGGAGAAAATGGAGGGACCAATAGCCCAACGAGAACTATTGGAATCCGTGACAATCTCGTCAAGGGAAGTTGAGCCTGACTGGTCCACCGGTTCTGAGCTGAAATATACTACATCAACCCCTTGGCCCTCAGTCATTACAAAATGTAAGAAGCCCGAGTTTAAAGAAAATTGGAGTGGTTACACGTTACCTGATTTATCTCATCTGATGCAGCAGACAGTTCCTCACTCATCTAGAGCTCTGTGTATGTGTGTGTGAGCATTTGTTCATGTCTCTGCCAGGCTCTGCGTGGTCTGAGTTGAGCCCCTTTCCTCTCTTTATTACACTCAAACATGCATGCATATGCAGTATGCCCACACACTAGGATGTACGCGCACAAATGATTATTTCCTGTATATCCTCCCAGTGGAGTCAGTGTTAATGGATGCGCTCGCTTACACTTTTCTATTTTGCATTCAGATGGCAAACATTGATTTCCCTCATTCCTGCCCTGCGTATGTGAATTATCTTTTCAAAATCAAATCAATTTTCAATCAATTTTCTGCCACAAACACATCCATCAATAGCTGCTGGTTTGAGAGGATGGCGATTGAGCCATAGTTAAGTGAGATTTTATTCACACATACCTGTAGCACTCTGGTGTCCAGATAGATGTAATTTGATCAATATCCTACAAATGGTTTTACAGAAAACAAGCCAGAGGTTTATCACAGTTAATAACTGCGAGATGTTCTTACTTGTGAGAATTAATGTATAACTGTAGTAACATTTCAAGCAATCATTTTTTTTTTCTGCTAGGTGCTTGTCATTAAAGCCAGTCTGTTTGGATTGGCAGTACCAGCTTGCCTTTGTACTATTTGCAACACTTCTGTGACTGTGAATAAAGCCCAAAGATACAGTTTCCTTCAGCCAGCTGAGTAGGCTGAAGGTGCACATTGTTGAGAGTCATTGTAGTGTCATGCCAAAAGAGGGAATCTGTTGGAAGATATTTGAAATAATGAATACATTCATGCAATTTGCAGCTGACCTATTCACAGTGAATAAATGCATGCCATTATTTAAGTAAATCATCTTCATTAAGTAAGCATTTTTGCAAATTAATGTCAGTGACTTGTAGCATCAAGTTACAACTTGCCTCAGTAAGCAAGGCTCTGTTTTGCATCAGTTATCATTTTTGATCAACCTGCCCTTATTTGTAGGACATGAAGTGGAGTGTGCCTTGAGTACATCTCATTAGATATAGCAGTGCTGAGATTAAACCACGTTTAGTGTCTTATTGATAGTAACTATTGTTAGTTCCTGGATTAGCTGACTGTCTTCAATAATTGAATCTTAAAGTCGGCAGGCTGAAATGATGCACACACACAACAATACACAGTTTAATAGGTTTCAAATCTAGTGTTAACATTAAGGACTAATCCCAAGAGCAGCACTCACATCTAATTGCTTTTCTAAGAGCTATAGTCCAAATGCCAGCAAACACTGGGACTGATCCACAGAGCTGATGTGAAGATCTCCACATCTGGAGTTAATGTTCGACTGCATATACGGATTGAGTCTTGTCAGCACCTTCTCCCCTTTATCTTCCTTAGTTTGTCTGCCTGTTACCCTACCTACCTCATCAGCACAGAAAACAAGCTTTTAACACAGAAACAACACAAAACACCGACACAGATTGTAATTTAAAAACTGCTAGAAGCCCGTTTAAAATCTAAATTCAACTCGCAGACCTCCATATGTCCAAAGACCTGTTTCCATCCCCTTAGACTGCATGCCTGCATGGCGTGGAAAGTTCAGGTTTCACAGTTCCCAGTGTCACATGCACCTCTCCAGATTAGCAACATGCATGGACGTGACACGACAGGCTCATGCCAACAGTGTATGTAACAGAGAGAGTCCATGTGTGTTGAGATGTGGTGAGAGTTGGATTGATGTTTCTCAAGTGTCTTTTTAAAGAGTTTATACGGCTGGTTTTCCTCTCTGGTCAGAGGTCATGATCAGCAGAATAAAGGCAAAGTGAAAAGAGTTTGTAAATGCTTCAATAGCATTTCAACAAAAACCTCAAACTCTTAGCAGCCAACTAACAGTGGGTTTTCAAACACTCAACCCACGTCTGAAGTGTGAAGCTATCCATTGACCTGTGAAGTCTGTGAGTGTCTTATCACTTCAGAGCGGTAAATCTGATGTGTCTGTTAAGTTTTGTGAATGACCTCTGTGGTGTGTGTATGTGCTGCGTCAGTATCTGTGAGCGCTGTCAGTGTGTGGAGCCATGCCACAGGGTTTAACCCCTCTGCATTGATCCCTAGGTTGCTCAGGGCCGCCGCCTAATTCCCCAATTTTCAGCTGTTAGAGATAGAATTGGAATAATAAACAGCTGAACCTCCCACTAATAATCCTGGTGACTCCCCTCCTCCCCCGTCATCTCTTTCTTACACACACACACACACATACACACTCATGCACACACTTTTTCCCTTCCTCCACTGCTCGACCAGCCCTCTTCAGGGCAACTGGGGCTGGAGTAGAGTTTCTCACTCTTTTGCCCTAATCTCGGCCAAAGTCCCGGCTCTCACTCCTCTGCTCTAATTAAATTATATTAGCCAACCTTAGGAGCCTGGAACTGATTATCACAACCAACACACACGCTTGTGGATCGTTTATGGATACGTAAAAGCATGATCTATCCTTACACACACTCCTCAGCATAGGCAGTGTGCACACTCCACTTTGTATCCGTGGATTATTTTTTCTTCCTTTTATGGTTTCTCATGCTTCATTGAGCTTTTAGATGCTGTCACGGGAAGGGGGAATGTAGGAAATTACATTTAATGTGTGTTTTTAAAAAACAAAAATGACAAAATTTGTTGTCGTCTTTTTCTGCTCACAGGCCTACGTGTTTGAATTTGGATGTTTAGTTTCCCTGGAGCAGGGCTTTGGACTGGCCAGTCCACACAGTCCTGGGAACAATTATCTCCCGAGGTCAGACCTTAAGTGTCATACCTGAGACCTGGTCCACTGAGTTCATATAGCTGCTCACAGCCTCCAGATCCCCAAGTCTCCAACCTCAATGGTTCTCTACAATATCAATTACAGTGTTTATTGACTTTTAAACAACATAAGTGCATTGGTTTTATGTATGTTCGCTAGACAAATAATTGCTAATTCACTGAATCTTGTTCTTTCTGGAAGGAACAATTTTTTTTTTTACAAAGATTTTGTAAATATAGGCCCCTTCCCACTGGACAGAAAACCCACCAACACTCACTAAAACCTGGCTTTTCTCTTCAGTGGGAAAGGTTACAATCAGCATTCATTCCAGGAACAAATTACTCTGCAGTATTCACAATATTTATCGGCTCCAGCTCCAATCGACAGTAATGGAAACATGACACGTCCCTTTTCCGGTGCGATGCTATGTGACATGTGTTGAAGTGAGTATATAACAAATAAAGTCAAAAGGGATTTGGACAATTATTATAATTTAGCAATGTACAAAACACACAATTAATATGCTCTCCTCGAAGCCACACGAGGAGACAAGTAATTTTACCTCGCTGATGGTCCTAAAACACACTTCATTCAAAATATAACTCATCAAAATCGTCTTTGATAGTCTTACCACTGTTCCAAAAATCATCAGCTCTTGTTTGAGAATTTGAAAAAAAAAAACAACGGAATAAATAACAGATTAAAACAAGAAGTAACCACCGTATTTTCAATGTTTACTAACGGCCAGCTCTTCTGTGACGTTAAATGTTGCAGAAAGGTTACACACCATACTGCTGATCTACTGGCAATGGAGTCTATTGGCTATTTCTAGTGAGTTTTCCCGTGTTTAAATACGTGTGGATTTTGGTAGAAAAACGTATCAGTCACACTGAAAACATACTATGGGTGATAATTTCAATTAAAAGCCCCATTTCTGGTTGGAGTAGGCAGCTCTTGAACATGTTGCCCAACACTGTGGATCAGACTTAGCAGACGCTTCAGCTGTTTATGAAATTAGGCTAGCTGAAAAAACAACTGATTGGCTGACTGAATATATTTGTATACTTTTACAAGAAATAACAGCTTGATTTGATGTTAGTTTTAAGCTACTTCATTTTTCAAAATAAAGATCATATGTTTATGTAAGATGCTACAAATGCAAACAGTGCCACTGTATACGTAATTAGTCTTTGGGCCGTGTATGTACAGCTTATCCAGTGGTGTGAGACATGTTATGTGACAGGCTGAACATATATGAATCGCTACACCACTCCTATTTATATTTATTAACTTTGCTTTTGCCAATTTTCTGATGTTAGGTATGAATGTGTGCAGGAGGTCGATTGTACTATATTTTCATAAGGAACTACAACTCCCTCTCAGATGAAGAACTCTGTCTATACAGCCATTAAGCATGATATTTTGCTTAGCTAATCACCCAGAGGGCTGTGCTGCATGCAGATTTTCATTTAACCTAATTATGTATAAGCCTGATTCATCATTTTGCCTTGATGAAGCCAGCTGACCTGCTAACATAGTTCATCCTTGGGCGAACAACCTGCTGAATGGAGGTGTTGAGTTGACATGCCCCGGAGTATGAGGTCAAACACCAGCATGTTGACCTGTACCCTCTGTCGATTCAGGAGTCATTTTCAGCCTGCCGTGGCTCTTTTGTCTGCCTCTCATATCTCTCCATTAACCTCCAACCACCAGGCACCTACGCAACCTCCACGCCCTGACATTAACCCATGTCCACATTGTCCACTGGACTGAATGTCCTCTGAACGTTTGGGAAGCCTGAGCTGTTACAAGTGTGCAGAAATGCATGTCAGAGGAGGGGACAGGATCTTCGAGACTGACACCTGTCAACAGAGTCAGAAATGAACACCTGCCAAGTCCAACAATTAACTACTCCTCTAAACTATCACTTGCCGCTAGTCTACTGCTAGCTACTGGTGATATTTTTAAGGAGTAATCCATCCCTTTAAAATGAAAACTCACTGACCAAAATGAGGACGAAGCACAGACAAAAAGAAAGTTGTGTTTTGGAGGCTGGCAGCAGTATAATGCTGAGGTGATGAGTGGTTCTGTGTGTCGCCAGTATACAACATAATACAATATTATCCCAATGAAATGTACTGAAATTAATGTACATCTGCCAGAAAAAAGTAATTTATTACTTTGGGTGGTAAAAATATACTTGGTGGATTTTTTCATCTTTCAGTACCCTGGGTCCTGTGAGTCATAAAGTTAATTTTGGACACTTCTTGTCAATATCCCTTGTGACCCGGTAACTAGTCTGTGCGGGCTTACCTGCTCTGGTTCCGTCTCATTCAAACTCTTTCGGACTTATTTTTTCTCAGTTTTTGGCTCGTCTCATGTCCTGGGGCCCAGAAGTCTTTTTACTTCAGTAGTGCTGGGCTCAGCAGGCTGCCTGTGTCCACACTCTGCTGCCTCAGCACTAATAAGGCAATAGAGTGATAGAGAGCGCGCCAGAGTGGTCTGCTTTTAACATCCCTACTCAATCGTACCCTCAGCTAACCCCCAACAGAGACACCATCAGCAAATCTATTGAGGATCCCATATTAGGGAAACATTAAGGAGTCTAATTGTGGTTCTGAACTGTGACTCACTGGGTATGTTAAGTTTTGTAACCACTCTAATGAGTTACAGTGTTTCCTCCAATGGGTTTATTGACCTACATTCCAGTTTAAGCCATGTCACTGGGGTATCTACTAAAATAGCTCAACCCACATGTCTTAGCATTTTCAGAGACCATGTGTTTAAAAGATAAGTATGGTTTATTACAACTTCATTGTATTTTGTGTACTTTAGGCAGTCAATTCTTTCAGTTATAACACTGCACTCACTAAAGTACCTGGGAACACATCTTACAAGCAAGATACACAAGTTGTCATACGATCACATAGGTTGGATACAAGCACAGGAAACTGCAGAGTAAATTTGAGTGTTTGTGTACGTCAAGGTAGGCCAAAGTAGAACCACGAAGTTGGTGGGCAAACTAATGGATGTTTATAATGGACAGTTTGGGTTTGGAATCATTTTACAATTCTCTTGACTTTTATCTTCCATATAAAACAAGGTTTTATTTAAAACTGCTTGTGTCTCTTATCCCGACCGACTTAGTTTTTAGTAATGTAGGCATGTTCCTCAATCTTGTACAATGTTTATATTATTGATTGGAAATATAGCCCAAAATATGAAAAAAAGACACAAGTTCTAACAAACAAAAATGATCCTTTAATGATCAATGTGAGAAAGTTATATCACCGCACAACATCATGAACTAACCTAGCTACAGCACAGGGTGATTCATTTCATGTCAGCGGGCCTCCAGGCTGCTTTAAGAGCAACACCTTTATAATACTGTCACATGATGAGGTACGTGGGATGCTCCGGACACCAAACATACGCTGAAAATGTCCCTCGCTATTTTCGGCTGGTCCGCCCACTCTATGTGTTCACTTGTATAGGAATATTTGTGGTGGACTGTGTGTGCAAGTGTGGTGTCCTGTAAATTGTGTGGCAGCACAACATGGAAGTTTGACCGGAGTACTGGCTCCGTGTAACCGGAGGAGATGCCTTGGCCATGTGGCCCTGAGTGTGGCGCTAAAAACAGCCTGACAGCTGTGAGTGAAGAGCGAGTAAATTAAACAGGGACAGCACCTGACCATGAGATAGATGGAGCTTCAATTTCTGAGTGACATAGGTATTGGATCATAAATGCATATTTAACATTATTTATTGTAGTGTTTACTGGAACTATTGCATGTTTAGCTTTCAGGGTTTGTTCTCTTTGAAAATTTTACTGTGAATGCCAGAAACCTACTCGGGTAAAAAGAGAAAACATGTTATTGTAACCGGTTCTATATGGACCCAAATGCAACACACAAGATTCCAGGGATCTTTGGCTTTATTACAACCTTTCAGATACAGCAGGCAGAGTTAATCAGAGTCAGGATCAGAAGGCTGGTGGGTTTACCGGGAATCAGGCAAGGCGGGTAGAACAGGGGCAGGCAGGGTCGGTAACAGGCGATCAATCCATGGGAGCGTGCTGGAGAGTCTGGCATGGAGAACCGAAGAACAATCTGGCAAATGTGTTTGGGAGGCAGGAGTCTATATAGGGGCTTGATTACTGATCAGAGGCAGGTGAGTGAACAGGTGAAGGGAGTTTAGACTGACAAGAAGAGTGAGGAGGGTGTGGAGCTGAACTGTGACAGTTATTGTACAAGGGCTGGAATCCTTTTATTTCTTATTTGTGTGATATTTATCATTGGCATCAGTATGAGAGCAGGTGGTTGTGACTTAAAATTAACTTCCTAACAGCCAATAATCCCAGTTATGTTCCATTACCGCAACTCTCTAGGGGGGTCGGCTTGTTTGCTATCTTATCAGGTGAATTGACTTGGCTAGCTTCCACCCAAAAAGAAGGAAGTCCAAGGTTGTCTTATTTGCATGTTTTGTATTCTTAAGTGACTTGCAAACCTCTGGTAAGCCTTCATTCAGGAATCACCAGGTTTGGTTCAGGTTTTGTTCAGGATTGGGAAGCTGTGAAGCCAGTAGCTTTACTGTGAGGACTAGTCCTGATGGATATCTCCTGGTAGTTTGTTATGGGAAAAACGTTTTTAAAAAACTCTTCACATGGCAGGCAACCTTTTGGAGACTTTTAAGTATAGGCAAACATTACCACAACCAAAATACCTCTCTTCCATGAAAGTCAATGCAAAAGTGTAGAGTTATGTGCTTGCTAGCAGACTGGAGTGCGCTCAGCAGCAGTGCTGTCACAAGTGGCTGGAAATCTACATTACAACAGTACTACTGAATAAAGCAGTAATACTTGTAATTTGTTAATTGTCATCCTACACAGATTAGCAGAACATAATGTGAGTCCCTTTAAGCTACATTCGAAAACCCTCCAAAACATTTTTTCATCACAGACTAGTGTTATATTGATTTTACTTATTTTACTTATTTTACCATTTACTTTAAATGGTTTATTGCATGTTGAAGTGAGAGGGATGGACTTTGGGAGTGAAATTTGGTTGAGGGAGGAAGGGATGAGAGTTGTGGGATGAGGGGATCTAGGATAGGGGATGAAGGGATGAGGGTTGTGGGATGAGGGGTAAAGGGACTAGGAGGGTGTAGAGGATCATGAAATGATGGATGGAGGAGAGCAATGATGGACCGCTGACGTCCGATGACTGGTGGGAACTGGGGGAGTGCAGACTCTTGAGTGGGGGCTGTCTCTTCGAAAGATCTGATTATGCAGAGTCCCCCGTGGTTCCTGTAATTAAATGAGAGAGAAAGAGGAAGGAAGAAATATAGAAAGAAAAGGGGGTTAGGGGGAGGGATGTTGAAACTGAGTTAAAGGGGAAGTGAATGGGTGGCTGGTGAGAACTGGGGAAGTGGAGACTCTTGAGTGGAGGCTGTCTCTTTGGAAGATTATGCAGAGTCCCTAAAAGTTATCTTCATGAAGACAGATGCGAGTGGACGTTTCTTATGTCGTTCAGGTTGAAACGGTGTATGTGAGGTATGCGGGGGAAGAGCAGCGGCCGAGAACCTTAATGATATGGTCGGGGTCGGTTGAAGATGGTGGCTGAAAACAGTGAGACCGGAGTCGACAGAGGGTCGGAGGCTGGTGCCAATAGTCTGAATTTCTGGTACGAGAAACAGGAAAGTTAGTCGGCAATCATGTTTTTGTGACCTGGGATGTGAGAGGCTCGGATGCCGAACTGGTGCTGAGCCGAAACCAAAGTGAGCCTCCACATCTGAACTGCATTATATCGAAACAATGTGACTGGCCTGTGTTCAGGATTGTTTGAATAGATTTGCCCCTAAAGAACGGCTGCTATGACTATGGGATACATTTCGTAGATTGTGGAAGAAGAGGTGAGGGATGAGAATTCGGGCGACCATTCGGCTGAGAACCACTAGCCGATGGAAGGGGCTGCGTCTGTGAATAGCTGGATGTCTTCTGGCTTGATGGTATAGTTGTCATAAAAGAAGGAGATGCCATTCCAAGAGGAAAGGAACTAGTGCCACCGTGGTCGTTGAGATTTGGAACAGAGGCGGCAACTGAGAGGAGGTGTGACAAGAAGGATCGACCTTGGGGGATGATACGGGTAGCGTAGTTTAGGAAGGCTAGCAGCGAAAGGAGTTGGTGTTTGGTACATTTCAGGTACAGGAGGAAATTTGAGATGAGTAATGAGATCCGATGGATTTTCTTGGTAGGTTGGGATGCTTGGAGTGACACGGAGACTAGGGAGATGCCAAGGATTTTCAAGGACGTGCTAGGACCTGCATTTCTTTTTGTGATGAAAGAGGAACACCGAGTTTCTGTAGTGCAGAAGTCAGAGTGTGTCGGCCGTGTGCTGGTTTGAGGAAGGTAGCGTGACAGTAAGGAAGTCACTGGATGAAGTACAGGAGTTTATGGACGTTTGTCAGGATCCGGGAGAGTGCTTCGGATAACCAATCGAAAATGTTCGTGCTGCTCTTGTACCGAAAGGTCAGACACAATACTAATATGTACCCTTCCGAAGGACAAGGAAAAGTTACTAGTTGTCAGGGTTGATGGGAAGGACTTTAAAGGCGCTGGTGACGTCTGCTTAAGACAACCAGGCTCCTTGACCTGTGATGCAGATGAGGGATGTAGCTTGATCAATTGTTGTGTACTGCATGGAGTAGTCTGAAAGTTGAAAGTTGCTCAGTGACGAATGTAGCAAAAATAGTTCCAATTCAGCGTAAAAAATCCGGATAAAATTGCACACATCTTCCGGCGATCTTCCCCATCCATTGGGCCCATAGAACAAGTGTTTCCTTGAACCCTGCCTCCCTTCCCTCCAGCAGGCCCAGCAATACGGCCCGGGTCTCCAGCATTGTGGTGTCAGTGAAGGCTCCCAGCCGGGACCGGTGGAGCAGCAAGGCGGAGCTCTGACCGGAGGAGGAGCCGCTGCTGCCGGGCACTGAGCTCTCCTCCTACCGCCGGAGGTTTGGACTGCAGGACGATGGCAGCAGCAAAGTCGGATCTGGGTCTGTCCATGGTGGGCTGGTTGCACCTGGAGTCTGAGCTAAGTGGGTTTCTGATGAACCTGCATGACATTTCGCTGGAATCGGACCCTGTGGCACCAATGATTAGTATTAAGAATAACTATATAAAAATAGCTAATCTTCTCGCTGATGGTTGTGTTTTCTTATGCAGATCATAGAGAGTCATCAGTATTAAATTGAGACTGTTTCATAACCAGTTAAAAGTTCCTCACAGTAACTTAGTAAAGTAGCGTAATAACGTTTTAATGAGTAAATGATTACATTTTTCAACTGACTTGATCATCATCTGTTTAGTCAGTCAGAGAAGAAGTAAGAGATTGTTCCTTGTTATGTTTTCACCACAATCTCACCACTGTTCCCTCCGCTCTTTCTTAATCCTCTTGGGGCTAACCAAATTCACCCTGGTCATTTCCCTCCAACCGAAAACTCTTTCTTTCCACTGTCCTCTGTGTCCAAACTTCAGCATGATCGCCCTCTCTCTCCTCCAGAGCAGGATTGGTCAGTCCCCCACCCTCTCTGCTGCCTTCCCTTCATTCTCTCTCTCTCCCTACTTAAATGCTTTTAGCATAGAGAGAGAGAGAGAGAGAGAGAGAGAGAGAGAGAGAGAGAGAGAGAGAGAG